>NW_017728950.1:2191625-2195557 GCF_001723895.1 Crocodylus porosus | reverse complement strand
ATTTACATAGGAGGGGTAGGTATGAGTCATAGTTGCAACATACTGTATAGGGCAGGGGACACAAGGTGGAGGCTTGACATACAAAATAGAAACTTGACATTACTTTACAGACACAGGCCTAGACCATACAGTATTAACAATAAAAATCAATGCAAAAATGATAGGAATACAACATAAAACAGTACAAATCAATACAAACATAACAGGACACTATTTACAATATAAAAAGGGGCTTATTACAATGATAGTACACAAGAACTTAGCTTAGCTTACCTAGTACTACTTGTAATCACTTATAAGGGATAGAGAGGGCAGAGAGAAAGTCAGAAATGGTTAGGGGAAGGAGAGGGAATGTATTTCAAAATTTTAAAAAACTGGGGGTTTTGCTATAGGTGTGAGAAGCGGGCCCTATTCCATTCAGATTCAGATTCAGCCCAAATCAGGGACAGTGATTTAATTTATTATTTCGGATCACTGTCCCTGATTTGATTCAGCCAAATACAAATATGAAGATTCAATGCTGATTTGGAGAATCAGCTATTCGGACAGTTTCATAGTTAGTAGGGTCGGAAGGGACCTGAGCAGATCATCAAGTCCAACCCCCTGCCATGGCAGGAAAGAGTACGGGGGTCAAATGACCCCAGCAAGGTGACTGTCTAGATAGACACAGCTTTAAAAGTTTTTTCTACATACCTCAAGGTACCAGCACAGCTCTTGATCACTGCAATGCTGGGGCTCATGAAGTGTCCCACAGAAGTGCAGGGCAGCCCTCCACGTGCTCAGCAGTGAACCTGGAAGTGAACCGGAAGTACTTCCAATCCACTTCCAGGTCTGCCAGGGAGTGCACTGCTCTCCCCACACACACCCCCGTGCCTTCCCAGGTTGGTGATCAGCTACAAAGGGACTCTCTCCCCAGACCCAGGAGGCACCAGTTGCCAAGCCAGGGGGGTACAAAGGGGACCCCCAGCATGCTCTCCAGCAGACCTACAAGTGCTTCTGGTCCACTTCTGGGTCTGCTGGGGAACCCCCTATGCTTCTGTGGGAATGCGCCCCAGCATTGCAGCACTCATGAGCCCCTGCTACCTAGTTGTATGTAGAGAAAAGCATTTAAAGCTATCTCTATGTTCGAATCTCCAAATCGATTTGGAGGGTTCCGATTCATTTCAGAGAGATTAAAGGGTCCTCTGATTCAATTTGGATTCAGAGATTCGACCACAGAATTGGGCCAAGTCTCCACCAAATCAAATCAGGGACCAAAGCTTCACACAGCCCTAGTATAGACCAGTTTTGTATGATGAGGTTTTTTCCATTACAGGTATAGACCAGTTTCCAATCACTTATACCAGTAAAAGTGTAATATCTGTACGTGGCCTGAGGATGAACCCAGAGCAGCCTCTCTCATGAATTTGCAGTTTTGGCATGTGCCTGAAGACTTGGGTGACAGGACATGCACAGCTTTGGCCTCACTGGGTCACACCACTGTAGCAATACAGACAGGCCCTCCCTCTAGTCTCTTTTGGCCTTTGTTCTCCCTTCATAGAATGAAAATAACTGTATACCCAGGTCCAGTGTTCTGGACCTACATACAGCAAGGACTGTGGCCACATCCACATGAGTATGGACATTTAGTTCCCCCGGGACAGCTAGCAATGGGACATCTTGGGACACCTCCAATTGTCCCCAGGGAACACCTACGCCATGGCCACAGCAGTCTTACCTGGGATCCTGGGGTTGCAGCAGCTGCAATCCTGCTGCTCAGTGCCTGGCCAGCAGCTGGAGCATGGCTCTGGGTGGCCAGGGTCAAGTTTTGAGCAGTGTGAGTTGCCCCTGTGTGTGCCGCTCTGGTTGTTTTTTTTTTTCCCGTGCGATTTTTTTTACCCCGGATATCCAGGGGTCATATACCACACAGCTGTGCTCATGTGGACGTGGCCTGTGAAGGCAATCAGATACTATCTTATACTATAAATAAAATATTATATAATTCATATGGTAAGTACCTATAATGTATTAAATGTTTATTCCTAGACAGGCACGCACACACAAACACCTAAAATAGAATTGGCAATGTCTGATCACAACAATGCAAAAAGTAGGGGAGGAGAGAGGGGGAGAAGGGAAAGAGCAAGGGCATAAAAAAGCACCTGGTCACCAGGGGCAATGGGTGAATTCCAGCTGCTGGTGCCAGTGGTATGGACACACGGCTACAACATCAGATGTTATTTCTAACTCCACACCCCACCCACTCAAGTCAACTGCCAGGGTTGCTGCCCTGGTCACCCTGCCTTAGTTATGCTACTGGGGAAGAGAGAAAAGACTAATCTTTCTTGGTGAGATGTCCACATTAGATATATTTACAGAGCTACTCAGTCCACTCAGTGAGTTCAGGCTTTGAGAGATTTCTGGCACTTTATCAGGGTTAGAAATACCACAAGGAACCCCTTTTCTGTAGTATTTCTGCATTTCCACTTGTGGCCAAGAGGCAACATACAGACGTATCGTGAGGAGTAAATAGTTTATCAAAAGTTTCTTAGCCTAAGTAAGGTTCAGTTTAAGGGAGCGCTAGAGTAAGTTCAGGTCAGTTGTATGACAAATACAGTCTGTTCCTTATTCTGCTACTGAACCATCACTGGAATTATCACAGTTTGTTTATCATGTTATTTGTTTTATATTTCATGTGGTACACAAGGGGTAGGATGCAATTTAATAGGCTAGTTCTCTGTTTTATAGCAAAATGGGTAATATGTACTCTATATTTTTCTCTCAATACTCATTTGCAGCTTATTGGAGAATTTGTTCATGTACAGTCAACTTGAGCATGATTTGGTAGATATTAAAATCCTAATAATAAAATATTGAACAGAAAATATATTTTAATGTATTATACTGATGCCAACTGCTACCACTAAAAAGTCATAATTACTATTTTTTTCAGCAAAATATACCTTTCTTTTATACCAGTGCACAAAAAATGAAAATCTGTATAAACAGAGGCAAAAGATACTTGATCATTTTGCCCTCTAAAAGTTATTCATAAGAACTTTCAAAAATTCCAACCAGGTCCTTAAATGAATCCAAAATTTCAAAACATATCAAGACTGAAGCGGGTAGGGGAGGAATCAATGTCAGATGAGATACTGAAAGCTCAGCAGATGTAAAAGTGTATAATAAATGATGCTTCATATGACATTAGTATTAGTGTTTGGGGGAGGCAAATGTCTTTTGCCATCAAAAGAAACCTGACCTAGTTGGGGGTTTTCTGGGTTTTTTGTTTGTTTGTTTTTTTACCAGGTAGTCAAATCAAAGAATACATAACATAAAAGGAACACTGTTTTTACTCTATCAGCCTATGAAAGAAACTTTTAGATAGAGTGGTTTACCTTTGAAAGACATACTTGAACAGATTCTAATCTCCATTATATCAGGATAAATCTGGAGTAGCTATTCACTGACCTGGGTGGAAATATAGTAGATCTATACCGGTTTAAGTAAGATCAGGATCTGGCCCATTTTGTTTTATTTGTTGATATCAGACATGAAAAATGACATGCCTTTCAAGTAATTACTAATCTAGGAACCAGACTAATAATAAAGAACTTGTAAATTAAAATGTCAAGCAAGCTAATGCAACATTTGATAAATGACTATGTTGTTCCTAAGGATTACATTTTAATGCCATTCTAATAGCTTGATTATAAAGGACAATTACTGCATTTAAAGTAGGTTGGGCAGAACATGACTAGATTCAAATCTACTTTTAAACTAACCAAGATGTAGCACAACAGCAGCAAAATTAACTCAATATAGTTCTGACACCCAAACTGTGGCGTTACCCAAATTTTTAGAAAATCTCATTGTGAGGTTAGATATCAGGAGGCACTACTTCACAGTCAGGGCGGCTAGGGTCTGGAACCAGCTTCCAAGAGAAGTGGTGC
>NW_017728950.1:2182704-2191525 GCF_001723895.1 Crocodylus porosus | reverse complement strand
CTTCCAAGAGAAGTGGTGCTGGCCCCTATCCTGGGGGTGTTTAAGAGGAGGTTAGATGAACATCTTCCTGGGGTCATTTGACCCCAGTACTCTTTCCTGCCATGGCAGGGGGTCAGACTAGATGATCTGCTCAGATCCCTTCCGACCCTAGAAACAATGAAACTATGAAACTATGAAATAAATTACTTTATATTATTACATTTTTCCAACTGTGTTTTCCAAAGTGGCTGCAACCGTTTTGTTCTAGGTGGAGCAGTGTGGCAAAGCAGGGGTCCCTGACTAGCCACGGGGCTAGTTTCCCCACCTGCCTCTGGCACACTGCCCACCTTTCTCGCCTGCCATGCCTTGATGGAACATAATTGAGTTGTTAATTAGGTGGGCAGCTGCCCATTATACACCCTGATATTGGGTGGGTGGGGTGCTATCTGCGGCTTCATTCAACCCCTACATGGTGGCCCAAGCCTCACAGATGGCATCTCAGGCAGTCAACTTAACCACCCCCTTCGCCCATTAGCTGTGGCTCCCTTTCCTGGGACCTTCAGCTTTCCTTTAATCCCTGACCCCATCTCAGGCCAGTTGGGACCCCAAGCTTCTTTGCTCAATATGGGCGTCCCTTGCGGTGGACCCCTGGCCCTTTTGACTCTTCCAGTCCTGTTGACCCTTCCAGTCCTTGCCCCAGCATTAACCAGGCAAGTCCCTCAGTTGGGTCTATACCTCCTGCCTGCACTCAGGGATCAGGGTCCCCCATTCCCAGCTCAGGTGCTTCTTGAGGCTCAGTCACTACCTGAAGCTTGCCTGGCCTTCCCTGGATCAGATGGTATGAATAACCCACCCGAAGGTGAGAGCTGTGGTTAAGGCACCCCTACCCACTTTTCACTGGGGTGGTAACTGGTTTAGCATTTCCTGGGGGCTCCCATGCCACTGGGAGCCCCATCAGGCCACCCACTCCTGGCAGGGTGCAGTTTTAGGTCATGCCCAGGACCAGGAGCCTCCAAACCATCCCCTTAAGCTCCTGTCCTCACCTCTAGGATGTTGCATTCAGCCTAGCAGCCAGGCAATGTTACAGCCCAGCCTGCCAGCAGTGAACTGCTCTATTTATATAGGCAGCCAGGGATCTAAAATGGCTGTCGCAATCAAGCACCTGCTGGCTTCTTGGCTCAGCCCTTAAAGTGGTAGGCAGCAACAGTGCCCTGTCACAAGCTGACCATACTTATCAGCTATCATTTGGTCCAATCCACATGGATTACTGCAGCTAACTTTTCATGGAACTATGTCTGAAAATTCCTGCAAAGTTCAGTTCACAGAGAATGAGCCTGCCTGCATATTCAGCAGTGTTTCTCTCAGCTAGCTGGTTACACCTATTTGTGGTCTATATTAGCTTCTAGTCTGCTTTCAGATTTCTTTAAGACTGGGTAACACTTGTCTGGCCTGTGGACCAGACGTGGGGTATGGAGCCAGCCTATGGTCATGCTGGGACCTACAGACTGGTCCCATACATCAGAACTAACACACAGAGCCAGTTCAACAGGAGTACTTCATGCTATACATTAGGGCTGTGCAAAGCTTTGGACCCTGATTTGTTTCAGTGGAGATGAGGCTCAATTCAGTGGCTGAATCTGAATCAAATCAGGAGACCCTTTAATCTTTCTGAATCAAATCGGAACCCTCCAAATCAATTTGGAAAGATTCGGCAATTCAAACATAGACACAGCATTATATGTTTTTTCTACATACCTCAACATACCAGGCGGCTCATGAACGCTGTGATGCTGAGGCAGATGGCCATCCCACCGGAGTGCAGGGGGCTCCCAAGTGCGCTCAGCAGCAGACACAGAAGTGGACCAGAAGAACTTCTGGTCCACTTCGGGGTCCGCCAGGGACCATGCTGGGCCCCACCCCCCCAGCTTGGCAACTGGTGCCTCCTGGGTCTGGGGGGGCACCCAGGGTCCCACCTGCAGCCAATTGCCAAGCTGGGGGAGAACAGGTGGGGGGCCCCCCCACACACTCCCTGGCAGACCTGGAAGTGGACCGGAAGTACTTCCAGTCCACTTCTGGATTTGCCTCCAAGCACGTGGGGGGGGGCACTCCTGTGGGACACTTCATCTGCCCCACCATCACAGTGTTCACAAGCCATGCCTGGTACCTTGATGCATGTAGGAAAAAAAAACATTTAAAGCTGTGTTTATGGCCGAATCCCTTATTCTCTAAATTAGCATTGAGTCTTCAGATTCGGATTCAGCCAAATCAAAATTGGGGAACAGTGATCTGAATCACCTAATCAAATCACTGTCCCCAATTTGGGCCAAATATGAATTGAATATGGCCCGTTTTGCACACCCCTGCTGTACATGATCTGGACCAGCACTGTGTTGCGTGCAGCACACACTGGCCTCAATCTGGGGCTCACATACAGAGCTGACACAGGGCACAGGCTGCATGAGTGGTCCATGCCAGACTGGCCCCAGTGTGTGAGGCTAGTCTGTGGGTGCAACTCCTATGGCTCTAGGTCCAGCCCCACACGCAGTACACACCACCCCAGTTCTGTGTACTGGGTCAGGGCTGCTGCATGCCACCTGCAGTACATGGGATCAGTCTGAGACCCATAAGCCAGATGATGGTGCTCCATGGGTACCTGTACGTGTGTGGAGACACTACTCCAATGCACTGTAATTACAGAACATTAGAGCAGATTCTATTAATCAAGTCTGCTGGAGCATGCTAATTAGTGAGCTCCAGCATCCTCTGTGTCTCATGTATTCAGTGTCCCCTTGCTTCAAAATGGCAGTAGGGGTGCTTTAACTAAAAAGTTAATTGAACAAGATTTAATTAAAGCTCTCCCACCACCATTTTGAAGTGTGGGACGCAGAATACATGAGACACTGCAAGCATTTTAATTAAAGTGGCTCTAAGAATTATTATAAAGAACTAAATATATTTAAAAAAAATAATGTGCAACCAACAGCATCCTAGTAAATATCACATTTCATAACTCATAAGCACTTTCACAGCTCTGAGAGCCACTCTAATTAAAGCGCCCCTCTCCCAAACCTTGGAGCACGTGTAACGATGCCCCTGGAGCCAGATCTGGCCTGGGGGCCATATATTTGACACCCTGTTTTAAGGTACTTTAAAGTCCTTTAAGCTGTTGATCCTGCTACTTCAGACATCCCTTCTTATCATGTGAAAAGCTGCAAGTTGTAATCACCTAAAGAGAAGAAGATAGTAGTTTCCTTGTTTACAGGGAAATAAATTGATGGTTTCAGTGAAACATTAGAATTCATCCTTCCCTTGTTCACCAAACTGGCTGGCCTTCATAATAAGTTGTAAATAATAGAAGAGCTTTGAAAACAGGGTGGATGTAGAGCTGACCAAATGTCAATTCAGATTTATGGTTGAGAGGAAGTTTCACCATATAGCAAATTTGATTTCTTTTCAACTAAAATTAAAACTATTTTTCCCTAAAAAAATAAAAATTCTGGAACATTTTTGTTCTAGAAAGACTATATGGGGTTTCCAAAGCACAAGATGCTTCCTAGGACCCAGGCAACAATTGATTAAATGTGATATGATTCTCATTAGTTTGACCTGTGCTATTTAAAGGTGGACAGTAGTGAAACTAATGATTCAAGACATTCTCACACAGCAGCTGCCAGGGCTTTCAGGGTCCACAGAGGTAAGACAGCCCCATCTTCAGTACTAACCAGGGGCTGACAATCCCAAAGGTACTGAGTTTGGAGGCCAGTGTGATTTTTTGTCTCCCTCAGAAATATGTTTTTTTTATTTTTCAACTCATCTTTTTGTCTCATCCCATGTAGAAGAAGCCACTACATTTGTCTCAAGACTGACCTCTGCCTTAAAGAAAGAACAAGTTAATAATGGGCTTGCTATTCCTTTTTTATTTATTTAAACAAATTGAATATATAACAAAATAATGTGCAACCAACAGCACTCTAGTAACTATCACTCTTTATAAAATCATAGGCACTTTGACAGCAGGACTATGTCTTTGTGCTAGTGTATATGTGAACATGTGCACTAGCACAATAATTGCTTTTAATTGTAACCGTCTGTGGCAGTGCACTTTAACGGTGGAGTCGGGCAGCCAGCAGGTGCCTGATTGCAGTGGCCATTTTAAAACACAGGCCAGCTATATAAACACAGCAGTTTGCTGCTGGCAGCCAGGCAGAGACATTGCTTGGCTAAACTTCAATATGAAACATCTGGCAGGTAAGAGCAGGAGGCTCTTGGTCCTGGGCATGACCTAAAACTGCACCTTGCCAGCACAGACTGCCCCACTGTGACAGGGGTCAACCTTGGGGCCAAGTCTTGAGTCAGCCTGTCCACCTGTCTCTGAGGCAGTCTGGCCATCTTGCATTTGCTGTTCCCGTAACTGGTGGAAAATGCAGTAGGCTACCCATTATGTGCCCTGAGCCCAGGGGGCACTATCTGCCGCTCTGAACCTCCCCTACATCACAGCCCATGCCACTGGAGCCCATGGGATCTCAGTTTTTAATGTTTCTGGCCCCACCCTGGGTACCATAACACTCTAGTGTGGACCCCAACTAGGTCTCTTCCCATCAGGCAGCCTACTCTGCCCTCATTCTGGGCTGCCAAGCTCCCTGCACTCTTCTCCCTCTCAGGCATAGCCCATCCCCCAGGACTTTTGGCCATACAGGCCCTGGCCTCACCTCCAAGGCCAGCTGGAACCCCAGGCCCCCGGTTCTGGGCATCCCTCATGGTGGGCCCCTGGCCCTTCTGGTCTTGGTCCCAGTATTAACCAGTCAAGGCTGCCTCAAGTCAGGCTTCTGAGCAACTAGCTCACACTCTTACATGGGGCTGCCTTCTTGGGCCCTACCATGGGGTTACCCACCCAGTTGTGGGAGCTGGAGTTATAAAGGCACCCCAACCCACCTTTCACCAGGGAGGTTCGCAGTCCTGGCATTTGAGTGGGGCTGCTGCACCACCGGCAGTTCCACCAGGGCTCCCTACCCCAGCAGGGTGCAGTTTTAGGTCATGCCCAGGACCAAGAGTCCCTGCTCTTACTTGCCAAATGTTTCATACAGCAGTTCAAGCAAGCAATAGCTCTGCCTGGCTGCCAGCAGCAAACTGCTGTGTTTATATATCTAGCCTGTGTTTTAAAATGACTGCTGCAATCAGGCACCTGCTGGCTGCCTGGCTCAGCCCTTAAAGTTGCAGGCACTACAAGTGCACTTGCAACCCCTCACCCCACTCCTTCACCCACAGACATTTCCTCCTGAGAGAGTGCACATGCACTCAGCCTCCTCCCCCACTCCCAAAAAACCCCATTTTTTCTCCCTCTGCTTATGGTTGCTACTAGAGGTCTGGTGAGCCAGGACAGGCTTCTATCCCTGCTCTACAGGCTGGGGTGTGAGAGATCCTGGGGTACTGGAGGACTTCATTTTGGACAGCACATCTGTGGGGAGTAGCCACACCTTAATGGAACAGGAGCTGTTTAGGGTTACCACATTTCTAGCTCCAAAAAAAGAAGACACTTGTCATGTGTGGGGGGGCAGTGACATGCTGGTACAGCCCCACCTGCCCTGTTGCAGGCCCCTCCCACCCCCCACCCTGACCAAATATCCAGGATTTTGCTTTGCTCTGAGGGTGGGAGCGGGGGAGGGTGATCAGAGGCAGCAGGGAGCACCATATGGGTCTGTGCAGGCAGGTATGTCTATACTCTCTGCTGCCTCGCATTCCTCTCCCCCTGCTCCAACAAGCAGAACAAAGCAAAATCCTGGAGATCTGGTCAGGCTTAAAAATCCATCCGAGTGGCGATCAGAGGGCTCAAAAAGAGGACATATCTGGGAAAACCCAGACATATGGTAACCCTAAACTGGTCTAGTGTGGATCAGAGATAATCCTGCCCTGGAGTGGCATAACTTTGAGCCAGATAACAAGCGCTTAAAAATGCTTTAAGGTGTTAACATGAGAATAATCCAGGGGTTAATAGCTCCAGGAGTTGCCCAAAATTACTGTGTAATAAGGCCTTTGGATGCCTTTTTGCTCATCTTTACATATTTAAGTTCTTTATAATATTTCCTCATGAATTGTTTCCTCTAGGAGATTATCAAGTATTGTTCTAAGCTAGTTGGTAACTGGGGCATATTCTGAAGTAAATGTGTTTAAGAATGCAAGCTGAATACTACCTATCAGTAGAAAAACATAGTGTATAGTTTATCAATAATTATAGAGCGAAGAAAATTATTATGAGGGCACAGCTGAGAATATGCACAGGATGCAAAACTATCTAAGAAAAAGAATGTGTCTGGCAAAGAGCACAAGCCATTCACAGCCAGAAGAAAGTGTTGCATATGTATAATAGGGCATCAATAATTCATAGTCCATATCTGAAGTAGATAGTCATCTACAATAAAACTGAAAATGAGGGAAGACCTGGCAGAAACAAATCCCAGGGACTCACAAGGCAAATTAAGGAGGGGGTGGGGGAACGATATGTAGTGACAGACTTCTGAAGATTTCAAAAACAGAACCCAGCACAAAGGAACTATTCAAAGGCCAGGGGATTGCCTGGTGGATTCAAAATGATTACTGGACCAAGACATGTAAAACTCATTTTACACAGGGTACAAGCAAAGAAAGAAAAAGGGATGGGCCACCTTAGATATTAACTACACACTTCTTGTGGCATACATTAGTATTAAAGCCCCCTTCATACTTTTTCTGTGTTCATTCACATTTATACTTCTTAGGAACAACTGAACACATATCAGGTCCAATTCACTTATTCACCACAGTCTATACTATAGACCCACACATCTTGACAGTTCAAATCGTCCTTAAACTGCTGTTCCACTAAGTGTTGAGAGCCAATCCTCATAGCACATAAAAACTGAGAAAAGACAGAACCAGGCAGCAAGAATGCTTTGGACAGTTGCTCATTGGAGCTGCCCAGAAAATGGGCTTTATTCCTGCAGAAAAAATTGGCACAGCTCACTTCCATGTTAACTGGATGCCTGGGTATCTACATGTTGCTATACAGCCTTGCTCCAATTTTCAGAAGTATTTACTAGCAGGGTTCTGCAAACTATGTAAGCAAATCACTAAGTATTTTTAAAATAATTTTCAATCATGCAATATATTAAGCTTAAGGCACAAACAGTTTGTCCCAGATAAGAGCATTTTGAAGGCAGCAAGATCTTCATTGGACCTTTCCACTATAAAAGCTGGCTTTACCTGCATCAGGATTTAGAAGCCCAGGAGTAACCATTCCAGGTCAGACCTTTCATCGTTAAGTTGGGTATCCAGCCTACAGTAAAAATATAATGCTTGCTCCACCTACTTAGTTGTATAATGATGGATTTGCGTGGGAAGCCATCTGACCACCTCCCTCCCCAACATGATGAGTTTTTACCTTCAAGAATGGCAAGGTTTTTTGAGTAGATGTGATACCTTTTATTAGACCAACTGAGTAGCTGGGAAAGAAGTTCTTTGGCAAACTTTCAGTCACAAGCACCCAAATTCAGGTGCAAGAAGACTGCTGTTCTTCTGAGATCTTCAAGGAATGAAAGCAGCTAAAAGTGTAACAGGAGGTTAGTGGGAATGTAAATAGATGGAAATTAGGAAAACAATGGGTAGAGAAAGGAGGGGAGAGAGGGAAGGGGTGGAAGGCAAGGGGAAAACAATGGGTGAAGGACCAACAACGCTACAACCAAAAATCCTCCAACATGGAATAGACCAACATGGCTACAACCAAAATACCTTCAAGAATGACATTGTATCTGCCTTACCTTAACATGACTAATCACAGCAAAGGGAAAGAAGGCAATATACTGGAATTAAAAAACATTAATGGAAAAGACCTATAAAGTCATTTAATCCATTCCCCTGCCATTCAAGCATAGTTTCTTAGTATATTTTGTAATGCTCTGCCCAGTCTACTTTAGAGTGTTTTAAGACTTAGGTGATGGTGTTTCCTTCAATCTAATCCACTTTCCTTATAAATAGAGGTATTGAGTCATAAGTCAGTAGAAATTACTCCAGCACTGTATAATAGCTTGTATTATTACACATTTCTGTTACTTAACCTGCTTGCCTTACTGTAAAATGAATAAAATAAAATATCTTAGAAATTTCTGAAGGCACTTAGCCCTCTAATAGTTAAACATCAGAAAGAAGAAAAGAAACAAATAGCAAAAATATTGCTTGGTTATATTGCCGTAGCACTTCCAAGCTCCAATGAGGATTGGGCCCTATTATGCTATGTTCTGTGTAGAGTAAAAGATGGATAATTACCTTAATTAATCAAGCTACAATAAATGAAATAAATGAATGAAAATTAAACCAATATAAATCTGTCAAGTGGATACTCTTTTATAAGTGTAGAGTTCTTTTCCAGGTAAATTGAATCTCGTTCTGAAGAGACATAAAACAAATTGGGAGGAAGTACTTTATTCTGCAATAAGATTCTGCACGCAGGGAAATTTTATCAACCTATGCCAGTAAATTTCCACATATAAAAAGGTCCTTACTGGATAAGTCTATCTTGGCTGGTAATTTCCTAAAAGATCTCTGATCAGTCACTCAGAAGTGATCTTAAAGGGAGGGCCTGTTTTAAGTACATACATGCCTATGACCATAAGGCAACTCACCAAAAATTGCTGTCTGAGTTGGGTCAACTCACTTGTTCCAAATGCATAATTTCATAGTTTCATAGTAGCTAGAGTCGGAAGGGACCTAGGGAGATCATCAAGTCCGACCCCCTGCCTTGGCAGGAAAGAGCACCGGGGTCAGATGACCCCGGCAAGGTGCTCATCTAACTTCCTTTTAAAAATCCCCAGGC
>NW_017728950.1:2167576-2182604 GCF_001723895.1 Crocodylus porosus | reverse complement strand
ACCAAGAAGGACTATGTTACAGTCGCCCGAGGATGTAGGGGGGCAGTCAGGAAGGCCAAGGCAGAGATGGAGATAGGACTAGCCTCCCGGATTAAGGACAATAAGAAGTCCTTCTTCAAATACACAGGGGGCAAACACCCTCCAATGTTAAAGGCAACATCATGATGCTGCAATTATGCAGGATGCAATACTATAATATGAGGATGAAAAGATCATAAGTTGATGATTATTCTGGAGGTCATCAAATCTTAAATGCCAACATTCCTCATAGTTCTCTGCTTTTAAAGTGTTTCTTATTTTTATATCTCTCTCTGCCTTGTAGCTAGCATAGTTTTGCCTGTTGGTGCAGTAGTAAGCAGCCCCCAACCCCATATTTTCCTAAAACACTCATTAAAATGTGCATTTACAGAGCCACTGACATGCACAAACATAAATACTATGCTCAAGTTAACTATCCTTTTTGAAAAGTAATGTATTCTAAACGTCTATTTTAAAGATGTTAGGATTCTTTTTTTTACATCTCAAAGACGCATATGTTGTCCTAATGAAACAAAATAATTCAACAACAAGAGACTTTCTAAACTGGACAATTAGAGATGAGTATTTGGGCAACAATTATATTGGTCTCTTTAGTTAGATTCTTTTCTTCTTACGAATTCAATTTTAAGCAGGGGGGTTTAACAATGGTGACCTGAAACTTCTACATACCCTGGTAATGTGCCATATCATAGCTCACAAATTGCCTCATTAACATTACCATACCTGACATTCCTGGGTCAATACTCCACCAATTTGACCTGTACACAAGCTTCTAAAGCCAGGATGTGAGCTTCTTATGTAATTGCCAGATCTGTTAAACTGCAATTAGAACTTTCCCTTTTAGAAGAAAAGCTTGCAATAGTTTACACCTACTAATGAGCAAGATGGAAGTTCTCCTCAAGATGACAGGGACACGGCAGGGACACTGGTATATGCATGTGATCTTAATACAAGCATTTTTGGGACACATTCCCGAATTGTACTAGTATTGATGGAAGAATTAGTGCAAACAAGACAGCCTTTTTTTACCCTATTGCTCTTTAGAATATTGGATCTCAACTAAGGTAGACAAGGTTCTTTGGGTAAATGTGATATCTTTTATTAAACCAACTAAATATTTGGAAAAATTGTTCTTTGCAAGCTTTCGGGCACAAGGATCACAATTCCTTGCCATGTTGTTACACTTATGATTCATGACGCCCATGAACATTCTATTGGAAGAGTTGGGCTCACAATGAATACGGGGGTAGACCCAAGAATGTTAGGAGCCACTATTGTAGACTCTCTCTCTTTAGGGTTTCAGCACTTATAATCAGAGTATCAAAGAGCTGTAAGCAGGTAGGGAGCTGAGCAGGACTCAGCTGCAGAATAAGTAAGCTGCAAGGGAAATCTACTGTGCAGTAGTGTATCTTGTGGCAGCAGCCTAAGCTTTCAATGAAAGTGATGTGGACTTATTTACACTACCAACAGTTTGGCAGTTCAAAATTGCAGAACACATGTAAACATCTAGTCCAAAGTATTTCTGGTTCATTTTCTCAAATACTCTGGTTTGGGTTTACACATACCTTTGCTCAGAGACAATACCTTTTATTGGACCAACTAAACAGTAGCAAAAACATTCCTTTCTTTGCCAGCCTTTGGGCACAAACACCCTTCTTCAGGCTGGGGAGGAATCACAGATTGTAAAAGTCCTCTTAGGTAGAAGAGAAACTCCATTTTGCTCAGCGGATATAGAGTGGAAGTTTATTCCCCTGGGTATCTCCGAGTCCTTTCATGAGAGTGTTGCTCTTTGATGTGTAGATAAGGCTATCATCTTCCCAGGTGGTGTCCAGTGTCAGAGGCAAACAAGGAGATGAAAAATCCTTGTTTCTTGTTTAGTAATGAAGTTCACTTTTCCAAAACGGTTAAAATATGATATCTCCCATGTTTCAGGGACCGATGTTGTAGCCGTGTGGGTCTGAGAAAAGAGAGATACACAAAGCCCTTGGTTCAGAGACAACATCTTTTATTAGAATTGCTACTAATTGTTTTCGTGATTATTTAGTTGGTCTAATAAAAGAGATCACCTCTGAACCAAGAGCTTTGTGTTTCTCTTTTTTTCCCTCAGACCCACATGGCTACAATACAGATCCAATACAGGTTTGGGTTCGACCTTTGAAATGTTTTGCTGTTGTGACTCCCTAGACAGGGTCCCATTGACTGAGATGAGCTCAACACTGCTTCATGCTCACTTCCCGGCACTGGGGGAAAGCAGATGCCATAGGCATAAGCTATTCTGGCAGCCAAAAGATTCCCAGAGCACAGAACTGCCCAATATATGCCATGTATTAAGGAAGTGATGATATAGGAGCGACTACTGCAACTCTTAACTGCTCACTCAGAAGAGGACATTATCAGTAAGCCAGATAAAACAGGCTCCCAGCTATTTTGTACCACCAAAGCAGCAAAATAATAAGCCAGGATTTGTTGCAGCACATCCATCCATATTCCTTCTGGCCATTTCAGCAAAGGGTCTCAGTTTTGTCCTAAAAACTCTGAAAAGAATATTTTTCCCTCTTGCAGGAAATTCTCATTCTTGCCCTACTTGTGCCATTTTTATGATGCAATGCATTCTGTTAACTTGAATTCTAGGTTATGAACAGTGGCACAGCAGGTGCAATGTGGGAGTGGAGAGAGGGTGATGGTGATTGATCAATTTTGGTTAACATTTTCTCAGTTGCAGCCCATCACATAGCAACTACAGACAATTTTATTTTATACTTACATGAATCTCATGCTTGTGAGAGGTGTATGACTGACACACCTGGAAATAAAATGCATTTCTTTATTAACATCATCCATTTGGTACTGTGGTAGTATTGGACAGGAGTTGTACTGCTGTGTTTCCACATTTCTGACTTAGGGTAATATTTTTTATGCATAAGAATTTATCTCATTTTTCAGAAATATTCAGTCTAACTTTTCCTTGCTGAGGGTACCAATGAGGTGGGTAATTTTTATGATCAGGACATTTGTCCACTATAATCTGGTCTTAGAACCACACAGCCAGCAAACAGCAAAGTCTTTCAGACTTACATTTGAATTGATGACAAACACAATGCACTTTGCAAACCATTTACTTACAAAATAAGCTATAATATCTCCAGAGAGGCATTGACTTGCTTTTCGAAGTAGAAATTATTTACTCAAAACAATGGCTCTTTTGTTACGACTAACGTAGATCCATATGTAAATGATTTTTTTAAATCAAATGGTATTTATACAACTGACTCTCTCAGCTGCTGCAGGGCTATTATGGTCTATTGTGTCAGTCTGTATTTAGTTTAAAATTGATACTTTTATGCCAAGTCTCAGCTTGCAACACATCTTAATTAACCAAAACAAAACAAAAAAGATATTGTGCATGTTTTGCTTTTTCTCATGCACCAATCTAGTCTGTTCTTATAGTTTTGTCTTTATACATGCCTATTTAACTTCTGCAAGTGTATGGCAACTGTCAAAAACATAATTGCCTTGGTACTGGTGAGCTCTAACATGCAGTGGGTTCTGGTAAGTTAACAAGTAGAGAGCGTCAAGAAATAACATTTCCATTGTACACAAGTTGAGGTTTCAACATTTGTTTTTGCTTCAGTGCACAATGAAGCAAAGTCTTTAAAAAATGTTTCATGGGGGAGCGGGGAAGGTGGGGATGGGTGACACAAGAAGTAGAGGTACATGCACCATATAGAATTACTAAAATCAGAGATGCATAAGATCTTGTGAGCCTGAGCTCACTTCATGATGCTGTCATCTGATAGGTGACACCCACACTTGAAGTGAAAATAGCCCAGTGCACTCGGTCCAGTTATGGAAAACAAAGGTCCATGTCCCTGCTCTGCATCAGGCAGTCTGCCAAAACAAGTTAGCTGTCAAGTCAGCTCTCTCTCTCCTCTCTCTTTCTCTGGCCCAGTGAATAGTTTAATTACTTAGGCAAACTGAAATCCCAGTTCTATAGTCCACTGGTTCAGAAACTTGCCTGAAAATGTAGAAGATCCAGATTTAATTCTCTGTTCTGCCTAACACAGAATCCCAAACATGGGTCCTAACCACTGGGTTATTCTGGGACAGCTGGGTCTTCCTCCCTTCCAATTCCACACTGGACCTGACAAACTGAAAATGTTTAAAACTTTTCAGACACCTCAACTAAAGAGGCTTTTTTAAATTAAAAGAAGTCCCCTCCTACTTACCCTATGTTCTTCACCTGCATGAAAAATCTACCAAGATTCTACCTTTCATCATTATCATTATCTTCTTGTATTATGATAATACTTAAGAGGCCCATCACTAAAGGAGCCCCATTCTGTTCAGCACTGTACAAAACAGAATAATAGACAAAGCGTGGAAGAAAAGGACTAGCATACCCAGAGTGACTTGCAAATGTCATGATACATAGGTTAACCAGGTATTTACCAGGCCTGTGTGAAGTGGCTAGTATTTGCTTCAGATTCAGCCAATTCAGGGGACAGTGATTAGATCTGGCGATTCGACTCACAGTCCCAAATCAATTTAGCCGAATCCAATTCAGAGATTTGGCTGCTGCTGAATCAGCTGAATGTCCAAATCACTCGGTACCCATCCCCCACATGCTCTCAATAGCTGCCTGCTTGGCCCCAGCTCCCGGCTCTTTGAAGAAAAAAAAGCCCCCCACTCACCAGCTGCTGCCAGGCAGGGGGCAATCCCCACTGCCCTCCACTGCACCACACCATGTGGGGGGGTCTCTGCCATGAGCCCCCCAACACCCACACACTCTCCAGGCCCCTCCATGGCTGCCCTGCCTGGCCCAACTCCCAGTTGTTTAAAAAAAGCCCCAACTCACCAGGTGCTGCCAAGTGGGAGGGCAATCCCTGCTGCCCCCCACTACTCCACGCCATGTGGGGGGGCTCTGCCATGAGCCCCCTGATCCCTAACCACTGTCCCAGCCACCGCATGGCTACCCCACCTGCTCCAGCTCCAGCCTTTAAAAAAACCAAAACCTAGCACTCACCAGCTCCTGCCAGGCAGGCAGGGGGTGATCCCTGCTGCCCCCCACTTCCCTGCGCTGCATAGAGGGCTCTTCCACAAGCCCCCAGAAGCCCTAAAGCTGCTGCAGCAGCTGGTGAGTTCAGGTTTTTGGTGTTTTGTTTTTTTTAAAGGGCTGGGAGCTGGGCCAGGCTCGGCAGCCATGGGGGAACTGGGAGAGCGGGCAGGGGTCAGGCGGCGCAGGAAAGGGGATGGGGCCTGGCAGGGATCCCTCCCATGGTCCCCTGTCCCTTCCTCCAGGCCCCCTTCGTCCGCCCCCTACTCACCAGCATGAAGTCTGGGTCCAGCTCCCTGAAAATCACTGATTCAGAGAGCTTTGAATCAATTTGGACCTTTTAATTGGTCCTCTGATTTCATTCAGATTCAGAAATTCAGCCACCAAATTGGGCTC
This sequence comes from Crocodylus porosus, assembly GCF_001723895.1. Taxonomy (NCBI): domain Eukaryota; kingdom Metazoa; phylum Chordata; order Crocodylia; family Crocodylidae; genus Crocodylus; species Crocodylus porosus. Next base: position 2,177,116 of record NW_017728950.1, on the reverse strand, counting down.
AATCTCCTCTGTATTGAATCAGCACCTGAATCTTCACACAGCCCTAGTATTTACATGAGTAACTGCTATTAAAAGGCAACTGTGCTGAACTGCCTTCATTACCCAGCCTAGATAGTGGGGCAAGTAGCTTTGTAATTCAGTTATGCTTTGGGTATTGAAAGAAAATTAGATCCTGAATGTATCATATAGGGTGTTACCCTACAGGCCTGTCAGTTTGACCTCAATAGCATGCAAGGTTCTAAAAAAAATAATCTGAAGAAATTACTAGTTAAAAACCTGGTGATAACTGGGAAATGGAATAAAATACAACTTGCTACCAAATAATAGATTGTGCTTACCAAAAGTAGATATTAAAGAAAGATAACCTTCTTTGACAATAACTGATTTCCTGGGCAAGTGAAATAAAGAAGATTTTATTTATCTGGACTTTACTAAAACATTTGGTACACTGTCACACGGGAAATATGCTAAAATGGAAAAATTTTAGATTGGTACAAGAATGGTAAGGTGGCTAAGAGCAGGTTCAAGGTGAGGGGAGTTACTTATGGAGTTAGTCTTTGAATGAAACCTAGTTTGATATTGTCATTAACAATCTTGGCACAAAGAAGTAGGAGTGTACAAATGAAATTGGCTGATGGTTGGTTGAGAAGCATTATTAACACAGAAGATGAGTGAACTATCTTATAGGAAGAATTTGATGACCCCAAGAAGTAAAGTAATAGAAATGAGATTAAATTTAATAATATAAAGGGCAAGGTCATGTAGTTAGGGTCTAATAAAAATCTATTCTATAAGCTGGCAGCTCATCACTTGTGAAAAAATAGATGTGGAAAAATACCTGGTGTATTAGTCAGGACAACTACCAGCCACCAATTTTGAAGCTGTGAAAAGGATAAATGTAATACTAAAATGTATCAGTTGAGTTATTTGCAGTAGACACAGGGCAGTAATAATACCTCTTCTGCAATGCTATGTACAATTCTAGTCACCATTATGCAATAACAATAGAGTGATCACTGACCCAGTGCCTGGCTGACCCACCTCTCCCCAGGGGTGGGGGTAGGAGAGGAAAGCACTGGGGGAGGCTGGACAACCCAGGGGTTCCCTCTCACACCCTATAGAGCATGTAGATGTAACCTGAAGCTGCTAATTTTGAAGCACGTCTAAGTAGACCTGGTTTCCCCTGGTATCATTCTTGCAGCACTCCAAATGGCGTGAAGCCTTCCAGATATTACATGCATCTTCACACTTAATACATCAGGTATGAGCACAAGAGAGGAAGACGACCCATTTAAACTATGAAGGACAATCATATCACAAAAACAAGTGGTTGCCATGAACAAGTTTAGGTTAGAAATTAGAAAGTTTCCAGCCAGAGATAGGAGGGAGCTTCCAGAACAGTTTTCCAATGGAAGCAAACCAGACAAAAAAAATCTAACTGGCTTGAGATAAAACTCAATGCATTTATTATTTAGGGAGTATCTGATGTGGTTATCTCTAACAGCAGGGGTGAGACTCCAGCAAGTCCTTTGCTGCCCTATGTTCTCATGACTCTGTTGAACAGTAACTTATTCCACAGGTAATTCCATTCATTTCAAGGGCATTATTAGAGTGGTGTACTACTCAACATGACCAAGGGTGAAAATATCTGGCCAAGAACTTGGAAGTGCTAAGTTCTGTCACAAATTACATAAGCTATGAATCCAGCTGCCAACAAGTTGATCTCAGATTCTTGTGCTACTCACAGCATTAACTGCTTAGCTGGAGCCCTGTCATGTAACCTACCAGGTGTTGCTACAGAGCAGTACTTCAAAAGAAAAAATAATTCTGTCAGTCACTCAGTAACACAATCCCGAGACAAGCCATGTTATTCAATGTGAGTGGCTCAGATCTCCCCATTTGTTTTTGGAGACGACAGAACTGAATTCTTACAAGTCACATGGAAGTCATGTTCCAGTGATTTTCACTTGTCAAAGAATAACTGCTTCCTCAGAGCCAAATTATGACATGGGTAGCACCTGCCAAAAATTATAGCAAAGATCAAATATGGCATTCAGAGTTGGTGCTCTGTAGCTGTCTGGACATGCCACTTGGTGTTTTACAGACTTCATAAAATGAAACTGTATGGGTTCATTTATTTTTCTTCCTGTTGCTGAACTGATTCAAAATAGCTCATGTCAGCACATCCAAATAAAAATGAGTGACTGATGAAAAGATCTCATCAGTTACTCCCACAGCCCACAGTGAGCCTTATTGAAAAAGAGGAACCCAGGGGTAAAAGTGACACTGCAATCACACAAGAGAATCCATATTTTAGCAGAAGAGGAAGCTACTATCTTACAAAAGTAAGCTCTTATTGATTTGATAGATTATGCTATCTTATATTTAGATTAAATACAATTTTCTCTTATCGTGTTTTTTTAAACAGTTAAATATATGTGCAAGTACTTTTTACATCTTTTCCTGTTAATTCTGTGAAGTGTAATACCATTTTCTTTTCTTTCCATGATTTTTATTTTTATATCACTGTATATTGTATGGAAACTGACAAGTTCTCCAATGTAAACTCATTCTAATTTATTTTATGCTTATATTAACACCAATTTTGTACATTTTACTTTATTGTATATCTATTTCAATATATTTATATTACAATTTGTGGTTACTTACATTCTCAAGTTATGGATTTTCTTCACCTAATATATGGCTAAGGAAATACTTAAGCTTAAATGCATCCTATATTTCAGGGGTATTGGTTGTCGCTGTGTTGGTCTAAGGACATAGGCAGACACAGTTTTTTGGGTAAATTCAATATGTTTTATTAGACCGACTAAAATAGTTGGGAAAATTCTTCTTTGCAAGCTTTCAGATACAAACACCCTTCTTCAGGCTGAGGAAGTGTCTGAAGTTGTTTTGTGCTCTTCCTGGATAGGATAAAATAGAACCACCCAGATAGCTTTGTTGACAAGATGTTGCGGGGGGGGGGAGGGGGGGTTGTGGTGTGCCATGGATCAAATGCCTGTGTTTAGTACATGATTTTTTTGTATCCAGTAAGTGGATGAGGTGGGGTTTGTGAGCTCTTCTGCAAGGGGTGTTTTGTGGGTTCCCTTTGGGGATTGGAACTGGGAGATTGGAGAGACAGTGGTTGTCTTGTGGGAAATGTACCCCCACAGCAAATCTTCTTGTGGTATCCAGGTGGTTCTATTCTATTCTATCCAGGAAGAACACAAAACAACTACAGACACTCCCTCAGTCTGAAGAAGGGTGTTTGTACCAAAAGCTTGCAAAGAAGAATTTTTGCAACCACTTTAGTTAGTCTAATAAAATATATTGGATCTACCCAAAGAACTTTGTATATACATTCTGTATATAAATTGTATATAAATAAATTGTGTATAAATTATATACTCGTATATAAATTTTTTAATGAAATTTTGAAAGTAAAACTTTTTTAAAGTATATTTTGAACAAATATACTTTAACAGATGTAAAAACCTGCATAATGCTCCAGACTTAGGAAGACAAATTCCATGTGACGAAACAGGAATAGATAACTAATTAGTACCTGATAAAAATAAGGTAACTCAAGGCTAAGATACAGCCTTAGGGCAGGCTCTAATGCCAGTTAAAGTCAATACAAGCCTTTCCATTGCTCACAATTGGTTTTGAATCAAGCCCAGAATGTATTTATATCAAAATAAGAGAACCCAGGTACCTGTATTCAATGCAAAATGAAATTATTTGGATGTGAAGACTGATGAAAAATTTTCAATTGTCTTTATGTGGAAGTGTTGGGTTTGGTCAAAAAATTCTGGGTTTTTTAGGGGGTGTTGGAAATTGATAGCATTAACATTTTTTCCCTATTTTTCATGTAAAGCAACAAGAAGATATTATTTTTACCTAATACTAACAAACAAAATCCATTCCTAATTTTACCACTTCTGCTGGTGCAGACCCCAACAGGAAATAGTTACCCACAGAGGACAGAGTAGGGAAAATGTAGCAGTAGAAATTGGTTGCACTATCCCTTTAAACTTAAAGGAACTTTAAGGCAGCATTATGAAACAACAGTGCTCCAATTATGTTTGGGACTGCGTAGTAAAGGGGCATGAACAGGAGATTTGGGACTGTGCTGATTTAATACCTTCCTTAAGAATGTCTACCTTCATACCAAAGTTACAGAACCAAGTTATCCTGGCATAAGTACCTTTAATACTGCCTATACTGTAATTACATGTAATTGTCACTAAACCTATTGAGCGACAACTGCACAGGTATTGGGCACAGACCAGCTTTCAACAGAAATCAAAACAACTCCTCCTTGGCAGAAACCATGAGAAAGAGTTGCAATGAAACACAAGCCAATCTCTCCCACTGGGGGAATTTCCTTTGAACCTCAAGAAATGAGATTGATGCATAGTCTCAGACTCTCCCCAAATAATGTAAAACATAGATTTTTTTGAAGTGCAATTTCTGTGTCTGACATAATAGGAAAACATTTCACTACAGTGCTTGAACTCATGATTCAACTTGTCTGTACATTTGAGATTTTTCTTTGACAGTGACTAAAATTATTCTTACCATTATATTCACATTTTATTCTGCATGAATGTTTCCTATGGAAAGAAACAGAAAAAAGAATTTAATAAATAAACAGATTAGTCTCTGTAAATCCTGATATGGTAAAGAAAACATTTAATACCATATTTCTGGCTTCTAACTTAGTCAAAAACAGAAAATGACCTGTTTTGACAAAAATCTAGTTTGTCCTTCCTTGTAATTCTTAGATGGCATTTTAGCAACTTAACTCATATGAAAAATTACCTGTTATTAAACCTCAGTTAAATATTTACAACCACATGTATCATACAAAAATATCCATCTATTCTTATCCTTTATTTTTAACATGATTAATAATATAAAGGGAACATACCCCATGTTTACTAGGAGATATAAATAATAGACTCTCCTTACTACAACTGTCACACAGATTAGTAGCCTCAGCCACTTACATCATGGAAATATATTTCAATTAAGCACTCTTGACTAAAGCATTATGAGCCCATAGTGCAAAGCTGGCACAGCATCATAGCAAGTCATTCTACAGTTATGGCTATATAGTAGAACATAAGTCAAAATTTCCAGGCATTTACTTTCTTACAGCTCTGTTCAATTTTATATATCAAAATGTGCACAGGAGGTCCCTCATCACTCAAAATGAATGTAGAAACAAACATATTAAACTGTGTCCTCCATTCTTCGTTCACTTCTTACTGAGGTAAAATTTCTAATACCTTAAGTGCTTGATTGGGATTTAGTCACATTAAGTGTAGATTCATCATGATGTCAGCTCAATCCATCATATGCTACCGTATAAAGAGAAGAGGACTTAGAGGAGACTTAACTACTTCAGTGCTATTTGAATCCTGGGATTTCTGAAAGCCCTTATGTAGAATATGTGCACTGATATTTTGTGTTACAAAGAGAAAATTTGCCAGAATGAGAGATAATCAACAATAAAATTTCAAGTTATACCAAGAAGAATCAATGTGTGGTAGTGGTTGGTGACTCCTTCCTGTGGGGCACAAAGGCATCCACTTGTTGGCCTGATCCGTTGGCTCAGGAGGTCTGTTGTCTGACAGGAATCCACATCCAAGACGTCATGGCAAAGTTGCTCAGACTCATCTGGCCCTCTGACTACTCTTCCATACTGCTCATGCCTGGGGACATTAATGATACTGTCAGGGGCAACCTTGAACTGATCAAAAGGCTCTGAGCTCTGACTACATGGCTCTGAGGTGTAAGGATAAAAGGGGACAAAGGATTTTCATTGATCCTTCCAGTCAAAGGTAAAGACCTAGAGGCAGGGACATCCTGTAAATCAACACATGGCTGCATAGATGATGTTATCAGTGGGGCTTTGGCTTCAAGCATGGGGTGGTGTTTGTGACAGGCAATCTTTCATGCCCAGTGAAAGCACCGGCCTGTCCCCTGTCTATCCGCCTCACTCTCCTGCCATTCCTTAATGAAATAATACTGATGTGATAATTAGGTAGGATGCTGCCCATTATACACCCCAATATTGGGGGGGGGCTATCCACAGCTCCGTTTCACCCCTACACCACAGCCCAAGCCTCACAGATGACATCTCAGGCAGCCAACTCAATCGTCCCCTTTGCCCACTAGCTGTGGCCCCTTCCCTGGGACTTCGGCTTCCCTTTAAGCCCTGGCCCTGTCTCAGGCCAGTCAGGACCCCAAGCTTCTCTGCTCTATTTGGGCATTGCTCACAGTGGGCCCCTGGCTCTTTTGACCTCTATCTGGGTCCTGGCCCCAGCATTGAGCAGTCAGGTTCCTCAGTTTAGGTCTAAGCCTCCTGCCTGCACTCAGAGACTGGGGTCCCCCATTCCCAGCTCAGGTGCTTCAGAAAGCATGCCTGGCACCATGTGGTCACTCCCCCGAGCAGGCTCAGGCACTTCAAGAAGCTTACCTGGCTATCCCTGGATTAGATGGATCATATAACCCACCCAAAGGTGAGGGCTAGGGTTAAGGCATCCCTACCCACCTTTCACCTGGGTGGTAACTGGTCTGGTACTTCCTGGGGGCTCCTACACCACTGGGAGTCCCACCAGACCACCCACTCCCAACGGGCAGTTTTAGGTCATGCCCAGGACCAGAGACTCCTGCTTCTACCTGCAAGATGTTCCCATGCAGGAGCTCAGTCAGATAATGTTTCTTGCCTGCCTCCCAGCAGCAAACTGCTCTTGTTTATATAGGCAGCCAGAGTTTTAAAATGGCCACCATAATCAAACATCTGTTGATTGCTTAATCTAGCCCTTAAAGTGGCAGGCACCACTGGTACCCTGCCACAGTGTTCCAGAAAGATGGACTGCTGAGAAGGAATGGGGTCCACTTGAAGAGAGGGAAGACCTAGTGAGGAGGGCTTTAAATTAGGTTCAACAGGGGATAGAAGCAAAAGTCCAGAGGTAAGGAGCCTGGAGACCTGAATATAAAGTTTAGCAAGAGAAAGTCATTATAGAGATCTTAACAATGTTCTCAGAGAGAGGACAAGACAGTCAGTTAGATACTTGAATGTTTATATACTAATGAGAGAGGTATGGGGAATAAACAGGAAGGATTGGAGGTCCTACTACAGGGGTGGGAAAAATGCAGCCTGGGGACCAGATGCCGCCCACCAGGCTATTCTATCCAGCCTGCAGGGCCCCTAAAAAAAATTTAGAAAATTAATATTAATCTGCCCTGAGCTGCCTATCATGCAGCCCTCAGTGGCTTGCCGAAACTCAGTAAGTGGCCCTCTGCCCAACATAATTGCCTGCCCCGTCCTAATACAATCACAGAATTATGATGCAATTGGGATTACAGAGGCACGGTGGGATAGTTCACATGACTGGAATATGGTTATAGATGGGTATAGCTTGTTCAGGAAAGGCAGACAGGGAAAAAAGGAGGAGATGTTTTCCTATGTATAAAGGCAATATGCACATGTTCAGAGGTGCAGTACAAAGTGGAAGGTAGCCTTTTTGAAAGCCTTTGGGTAAAGGTCAGAAGGGAAAGCAGCAGGGGAGTTGTTATGGTGGGTATCTGCTGCTGGTCTCCAAACCAAGAGGAGGAGGTGTATGAGACTTTTTTTAAACAAGTGATAAAAGATTCCAAATTGCGGGACTTGGTTCTCATGGGGATCTTTAATTGGGATATCTGCTGGGATGGAAGCACAGCAGTGCACAAACAGTCCAGCAAGTTCCTGGAGTGTGCTGGGAATAATTTCATGATTCACATGGTAGAGGCCAACAAGGGGGGGAAGCTCTTCTTAACTAACTGCTCACAAACAGGGAGAAATGGTTGAAAATATGAAGGTGGAAGGTAACTTGGATGACACTGATCATGAAATGATAGCATTCAAGATCCTAAGGGGAAGAAGGAAGGAGAGTACCAGAATAAGGACACAGGACTTCAAAAAAAGAAAACTTAAAAAAAAAAAAAATCTCAGGGATCTAGTGGGTAGGATCCCTTGGAAGGTAAGTCTGAGGGGGAAAAGGAGGCAAGCTGGCTGCACTTTAAAGAGGCCCTTTTAAGGGCACAGGAGCAAGCTATACCAAAGAGCCGGAAAAATGGGAAGCACAATAAAAGACCTGCTTAGCTAGACAACAATTTCTTCAAGGAGCCAAAACTCAAAAAGAAATCCTATAAAAAAGTGTAAAATTGGTCATAATACTAGGGAAGAGTATAAGAGTACTGCATGGGCATGAAGGGAGAGCATTAGGAAGACCAAGGCATAATTTAAGACGCAGCTGGCAAGGGACATGAAAGACAATAAAAAGGAATTCTAGAGGTATGTCAAAAGTAAGAGGAAGACCAAAGATTCCATCCATCCCTTACAGAATGTGGAGGGCAATCTAATCACAGACAACATGGAACAAGCTGAAATATGTAATGCCTTTTTTACATCTGTTTTCACAAATAGGGGCAGATACCAGCTGATGAGTGTTGCTGGCAGCAGAGATAGAGAAGGAGACAAACAGCCTACAGTAATAGCAGACAAACTAGATGGTTTCAAGTTGGCAGGGCCAAACAGGATGCACCCAAGAGTCCTGAAAATTGCCTAAGGGAATTTTGAAGCCATTGGCTATCCTCTTGAGGACTCATGGAGGTTGGTTGAGGTCCCAGATGATTGGGAAAGGGCTAGTATAGTGCCCATCTTTAAGAAGGGGAAGAAGGAGGATCCAGGGAACTACAAACAAGCCAGCCTGACCTCTATTCCTGGAAAGATCATGGAGCACGTCCTCAGAGAAACCACTGTGAAGCATCTAGAGGAGAACTAGGTGATCAGGAATAGTCAACATGTATTCACCCACAGCAGGTCATGCCTGACCAATCTGATTTCCTTCTATGACAAAGTGACAGGCTCTATGGATGAGGGGAAAGAAGTGGACATGGTATATTTTGACTTTAGTAAAACAAGGTTCTTTGGGTAGAGGTGATAACTTTTGTTAGACCAACTAAATAGTTGGGAAAATTGTTCTTTGCAAGCTTTTAGGCACAAACACCCTTCTTCAGGCATAGAAAGAGTCTGCTGGTGCTTGTGTGCTCTCCTGGGAAGAACAGAAGTGTAAGCCAATCTACAAAATGCAGGTCTGTGAAAATGCAAATGTGTCTCAGGGAGAGTAGTCAAGCATGAGAACAGGCTACCAAGAGAAGTTATGGAATCTCCATCATAGGTAACTTTCAAAAACAAGTTAAACAGATGCTTGGTTTAGTCAGGAATTATCCTGCCTTGAGCAGGGGGCTGTACTAGATGATTTCAGAGACCAGATGGTTTCTTCCAACCATACTTTTCTAGGATCCTCTGACTGGGATATGTATTCAGCAAGTGGGAAATGAATGCTAAGAGCTTACCGAAGACATACTCAATAATCTGGTTGTTCAAGAAAGTCATGTCCGCAAAAGAGCTACCGAGAAATTCAAGCTGAACTTTAAAACAGACTTATGCCCTAGAAGAAAGAAGGGCATCACTATGTGTGTGTA
>NW_017728950.1:2150367-2165786 GCF_001723895.1 Crocodylus porosus | reverse complement strand
TCCAACACCTGTCCTAAGCTCCTCTCTGCCTCCAAACCCCCTGTTTCTTTGCCACTGTCTTATCCCCACTGCCTTTTCCTTTTCCCCTGAGCAACCAGGTTTCTGCCTCAGTTTCTTTCCTGGCTGTCTTCTCCTTGCCACCACTTATCTTCCTGCCCCCCCCCAATATCTCAGCTGTCTGCCTCAGTCTACCTTAAGTAAACCCAAGCCTCAGTTCCTCAGCCAGCTTCTCTGTAGTCCACCAGTTCTGGCAACTTTCACTCCCTACACTTTAACTCTATCTCACCTGAACAAACCTTCCCCCAAATATCCCAGGTACCCCAAACACACACATACACACTGTACCATCCAAGTTAGGAACTTACTTGTGTGTATGTGTAGGTGGGTTGTCTGTGGGAACCGGTGTGAGTATATATATGACACACATATGTGTGTATGTCTTTGTGTGCATGATATATGAATTAGTGATCTGTGTCTAAATTTTGGGGTGTATAGTGTATGTGCCTGAATTGGTGATAGGTATGCATGTGCCGGGGGGCGGGGTGCGTGTGCGCAATTGTGTCACACCTTCCTGTCCAACAGCGCAATGTTGAGATCCTGAGAGTTGGCCTGACCCCACAGGGCAACAAGAGGAAATATATTAGTGTTGTAACTTTACCTGGTCAAATGCCACTGGCCAGTCTCAGAACTTGGACTAAACTTTTTAGAAGGACCCTATTGTTTCTGAGTACCAATGGTGACAAAAGAGAATACCTCCAAATGGGGCACCCAAAACTGGCAGGCAGGCTTTTGTGACAATGAAAGATGTAGTGCAAGGATTTTCAACCTGTGCTCCACCGTCTCCTAGGAGTTCACAGACTATGTCTAAGAGATCTGCAAAAGATGACAATGATCAATCAAAAGTATATGGATACTCACACTCAAAATTCAAAGGGGTCTGCACCTCCATTTGAATTTTTTTTTTAGAGGTCCACAGATGAAAAAAGTTGAAAACCACTGCTGTAGCGTACAGCACAGAAATCCTTCACTCATATCACCTGAAAATTTCTAATGGCTTTTTAAAAATCTAAGGGGCTTAATATCAAAGAAAAGTCAAGCACATTATGGCAGAATCAAATCTGAGTAAAAAATAATAGCATTTGGAGGGCAGAGCAGTTCAGATGGCTTGTCAGCAACTTGTACTTGACTTCTAAGGCAATAGCATAATTTTCTGAAGAGTGTCACATAGGAAACTGTCACTGATGAAAGATTCTTTAAATGTTGCAATGACCAAATGACCCACCATACCAAGGAACGAAGATGACTAAAAGAATCAAACTCCATCACTCATTGTACGAAATTAGTAGACAAGGTAGTTGAAGTTTGCATGAAGCTGCATTAAGACATGGAAACAGCATGTTTCAGCACATCAATGACAAGCATAGCTGTGGTTTTGTAGGGTGAGACCCAAGTTTAAGAGCTATTTTACTATTATAAAATACTGACCTCCAATTAAATAAATTATTCCTTTATTCTTCTGTTTTTCTATCATATTTAAACCTGCATTATCAATGTGCAACACATTTGAAAGTAGGCAGAAGGTGCTAATTAGGAAGAGCTGTTCTTCCCCAAAGAACTGGCAATTAGACAACTTCCTAAGCATTCTGCTGTGCTAAACCAGCGCCTATCCAGGGTTTCACAGGAGGGACAGATGGTAAGTTTTTATGTGCAAAAATTAAACAGTTACCATTTAACCCAAAGAAAAAGATCTGACTACTGTAGCATCTGATTCCAGTAGGATCAGAACTTGGTATGGGGCTAGGCAGTAGAGAGACACAAACCCAGCCACTGACGCATGTCTGATATTCCATCTATTCACTAGCCAGCGTATGCTCATTGCCTCACTTCCTCTAGTTGAACGGTACTCATTTTTGAACACTGAAAAGGGAATGCACCTGGAAAGTGGCTTTTGGTTGTTTTAGCTTTTCAGAATCTTTCCTTCCTTTATGTCAGTCATATCTGATATTGTTCCTTCCTAGCTTGTTGGTGACAACATGGCACCATGGAACTTTTTTAAAAGGTCTACTAGTATAATTCAGACTGGCTTTCTCTAGTATATCTTTATTACGTGCTTCTTGTAGGGCAGATACACAACTGCATACAAGTACCACTGTCCATTGATAAAACATGGACAACAAACTCTACAATCAGCAAAATATAGGACAAATGGTCAATGCAAGCCAGGGGACTTCAGTGGGGGAAGACATCCCAGGTGTGCACAGATATAAATAAGAGAGGCTCTTGCCAGCTCAGGAATATGTTTTCCTCCCTTCTCTCTGCCCAAGTCTTCTGTCCTTGCATCAGTGTGGAAGCTGGAAGTTATTGTCTGGGAGGTAATATGAGGGATTCCACTTCATGCTTGAGACAAAATCATTGGGCAACAAACACAGTGCATTTTACTTGTTTCTGTTAATTCCTTCTAGGAATAATACACTTCTCTTAAAATTTGAAGGCATCATTAAGGTCTGATAACCAGTGAGTACTGAAGATTAGCCACATGAAGATTTCAATGCCTACCATGTTTAAATATTAAACATTTAGTGTAGAGCTGTTGTTCTCAGCCTTTTTGGAATCAAGGCACACCTACATAACTTTTCTATATTTAGTGGCACCCCATTTCAAAAACTATTTTCACTTGCTTTTTGACCATGGAAAAAATAGAGCAATTTTTCCGTAGCAAGGAGCTTAGACCACAACAGGTCAGCATGGTTTTGGCACTGTGGACTCCTACTTTAAATCTGTGGGTATATCTTGTGAATCATGTTTAGATGTTTACACACCCAAGTGTAATAGTGCATAGCACCATATGGCACCTTTACAAGGATTTTGTGATACCCTGGTTGAGAATCAGTGACAAAGAAATCCCCCTCCTGTCTCCTGAATTTATTAAACTCACCTCTATATTTCAAATAAGCTCTTTTTAACAGTATTTAACCCAACTTTTTTTATAAAGGAGAGAATGAGGACATTAACACATTATGGCTTTACATACTATGTGGTTCAATTTTATATGTACAATTCCTCTGTGTATGTTGTGCTTTATATTTAAAAGTAATACATTTCTTATTGAAAACAACCCCCTATGTCATGTTGTAAACTAGGGAACACTAAGACAGAAAAGACCATTAAGGGCATCTAATATAAGCTTGAGTCAGGACAAAATTGTTTTCTAATATGTACTTTTTAGAATTTCTAGTAGATTCTCAATACTATTTTAAGCCTTATACACTGAATCCTCTACAGTGCCTCATAAAGCATGCTTACTATATGGTACAAAAATGCAAGTGTCTCATGTAATTAACAACTATTTATAGTCATATTTCAGTGTCTGATGTCTTGCTTCCAGCCAGAGTAAGCATCAGACAAATTCTTCTCAGATACGACTTTTTAATTGCAACTTTATTTTAAAGTTTTGAAAGATTTTACAAAGATATTAATCAGTTTAGAAATGTTAACAATGAAAGGCTCCTGTCTGCTAACATTTTTCAGAATATGAATAAGAATATCAGCTTTAAACACCATAAGATCATTGTCCATGATGCAGCAGGTCTAAAGAACTTTTGGGAAAACATCATTGAAAAGCATGCAAAGCAACAAGAAGGTGAAGAGACAAGATTAAACAGGAGTGCCTTAAACAAGTGAGTTGTACTGTTTGTTCTCTACAGCAGTGCAGTCATGTTACCATGTACTTAATACTAAAGGTAGCTGCTTTATTCATAGCATACAAGTTTCCTTCTGGATCTTTGGCAATTCTCCTCTCGCAGCTGTTTGTCTCATATTTCCATGGCTGTCCTATATGGAAAAATAAAACACCCTCCACACATCCATTTTCTTTCCCCAGTCCTTAATCTACATTGTCTTCATCATCTTCCTCTTCTCTGTTGTCCTTTTTACTCACCCCTGCTTTGTCAGAGTCTTGTGGGGGGGGGGGGGGGGTCTTGTCCCTGAACAGTGTGCTGACAAGAGATCTAACTTTAAGCTCTTGCTCTATCTTCTTCACACTGTTTCCTGTATGGAAAAAGAGTTCCCTATCTACCACACTGCTGACTATTCTGCAGTGACTAGAAATTCCACCCTGAAACAGAGACCTTTTCCAACAAATGTTTAATCAAAACTTGAATGATCCCATAAAAACTTTCAGTTTTGACAAAGACTCCTTTTTCAAAATGTTCCCAGCCAGCTCTGCCCACAATGCATCAGTGGGCAGGCACTATTCCCATGTTAAATGTGGAGATCAAGGCGGAAGGAGGTGATAATTTATTCAAGGCTCCGTCTCAAAGAACTATCAATTACTAGAAGCCATTCTGTTTCAGGTAATTGAATTAATGGTGAAGGGACACACCCATTAAGAACAGCTAGATGTGCAGTAACCTTCAAATGACTGAAGATTGATAGTGATATAGTTTCAAATAAATAAATAAAATTTCCAAGCCCAAGGAAATTGTTCCCATAGCATTCATAAATCATGGTATGGGAGCAAGTTCACTGTTCTTGGTGCCCTTTTGGTAGAGCTATAACACTGTAGATCTCCTGTCTTCAGTAACTTATTTTGATTTTGCTTTAGCTACAAATTATTTGCTTCCAAAAATATAAGCTTTTAAAAGTGTACCAAAGGATGTTTTATTAGGCGACTGTCTTGAGCAATTCTGGCTATGTAAGAATACAACCAAGCAGGTTTATTCAGGTTCACAGTGGATGCATCTACATGAGACGTGTACTGTGAAGTCGACAAATTAGCTCTGCATTAAGCACTGTGCATCCACACGTGAGCTCCTATTAGGCTGGAGTAAACCATTTAACTCTGCAGCAGGATGTAAAATGTAAATTCAACTACTGTCCTGCCATGGAGTTTTTTTACACCCCCACACCACACATGTAGATGCTTTCCCAGCTGGCTGGGGCATGGGGGTGCTTCAGCATGGGGATTGCCTGCCAGCTAACCCTGCACTGGAGCACCCTCATACTCTAGCTACCCCCTCCACAGGTTGTTAAGCTGGGGGAGAAGCAGCCCCAGGCTGGCAGCTTGACCGCCAGGATCTCCTGCCAGCCACGGCTGCTCTGACCCGGTTCAACATGCTGCGGTCCTGGGTGCATGTTCAAACAGTGCACCCGAGAGCAATAAACTCTGGCGCAATAAGCTCCAGAGTTTGTTCCTTCACATTAATTGCATGTGTAAATGCACCCCTTGGTAGGGCTGTGCCAAGCTTTGGTCCCCGATTCAGTTAGACAGAGATTCACCCTGATTCGGTGGCCAAATCCCCAAATCCAAATCAAATCAGAGGACCCTTTAATCTCTCCAAATCAAATCCGAACCCTCCAAATAGATCTGGAGAGATTCGGAAATTCAGAGACAGCTTTAAATGTTTTTTCTACATACCTCTAGATAGCAGGGGCTCGTGAATGTTGCAACGGTGGGGTACATGGAGTATCCCATAGGAGCACAGGGGGATCCCCTGTGCACTCAGCAGCAAACCCAGGAGTGGACCAGAAGCACTTCTGGTCCACTTTCAGGTCCACTGGGGAGCATGCTGGGGGGTCAACCCACGCTCCCCCGGGTCAGTGACTGGTGTTTCCTTGGTTTGGGGGAGCACCCAAGGTCCCCCTACAATGAATCACTGAGCTGGGGAGGCGTTGGGGGGCTCTCTCACATGCTTAGTAGTGACCCCCCACACACACACACACACACGCACGCACACTCCTGTGGGATGCTCCATGTGCCCCAGCACCACAGCAAATCACAAGCTATGCTTGCTAACTCAAGGCATGTAGAAAAAACTGTGTCTGTCTGAATCACCGATTCTCCGAATCAGCCTTGAATCTTCAGATTCATATTTGGTCAAATGGAATCAGGGACAGCGAACCGAATCACCGTCCCTTATTTGGGCTGAATCCGAATCCAAATAGAATAGGGTCCGCTTCACACACTATTACACTTTGGCCACTCAGCGAGTTGTTAATGAAGTACTCTATAATTCAGAGGTGCCTTCAGGAAGTTAGGTATATTGTCATTATAAAAATCTACAGGGTTACTACCTCACTTACCTAACAACTGGAAGCATCAGGCAGCTTTAACTGGAGATGAGTGTTCTCTCTGTGATCCCTAAGGCCATTTGCAGATGAGCTCACCATTTTCTAAACCATGTTAGCTGATTCGCATCACACAGTTGGAAGCAAATTTCAATTTGGATTAAGGGTTAATAGACAGTCATTGACCATCAGGGAGGTTTTCATGCATTTCTGCACTTCTGCAATAGAGACAGCAGGGAGCACCAGGCACTGCCCACCACTCTGTCAGGGCCACAAAATCGCGCTCCCTTGCTACACCTGTTTGTGGGTATGAGCAACTAAGTCCTACATACCTGCTGTATATACACATGTGAATTAATACATTTTAAATTGCTTGGTTAAGGCTGCCCTAGTCTGCATTAATTTTAATCCTCATTCAATGACGACTAGTTGATTTGGACTGGAGCCAACTTTACTTTAGACTACAGATATCTGTGTATATAGTGATGGCTGTAGTCTGGATGAAACCTAGAAAAACGTAATGTTCATAAGTGGCCTAGTATGCTGGTTAACAAGGTACAGCAGGAAAAAGACTGCTTTGAATGACAAATGTTCTCAACTAATTACACTGATCTGAGACCCTGAGATGCTCAGCTGAGAACACCAGAGTCCGCATGGGACAGATCAAAATGGAAAGGTTAAATCATAATTTGCAATGAAAACTGGAAAGCAAATGAATATAAGTAACTGTATAAAATATCCCCAATTTTTGCTGTTGATACCTGTAGTTTTGAAGTGAAATTCCCAGCTGTTGTTCTTATCGATTCAGCAAATGTAATATACAAAAAATAGCCAGTGATCTCTTTGGCATTATCACATGATATGTGATCTGATAGCATTGCTGTGTTGTGCTTTATACCAAAACTTCACTGGAAAATTACCCAGGCAAGAGATAGCTGTAGTGGTCCCCGGTGACATTCTCTTCTCTCCATATCATACTTATATCGTCAACCAATGTGCTCTCTCTCATTCATTACATCATCAGTTCCCTTCATTATGTAAGAATTGTCCCAAACATCTAAACTTAATCAAACCTTCTTTACTTTAAAGTAAAATGACTATTAGAGAAAGATCATATTTAATCTTGAGCATTGTGATAAAGTATTAGTCACTGTAACTTTAAATTTGCATCTTGTATGACCTTGCCAGAACCCTCATATGTGGCTTTGAGAATACCCCAGAGGAAAAGACAAGGCACTTAACACTTATGACAGCATTTCAGCAGGTGTTTCACTTATTAGGAATCCAGCAACATTGCCTACTGTTGAGTGATACCATCAGTGCCATCACCATACCCTGTGTTCCCAATCTAGTAAGCTAAAGAGATGCCTAGATGGTAAATAAATACAGGGCAAATGTTGTGGTGATGAAAGAGAAGAAAACTTTGATACCACTGAGAAGCCCCAGAAACATTTGAAAAATTTGGCTCTGTGCTCACTGAAGAGAATGTGTGTTCTCTATTTCCAGACTTCGACACGAATGGGCCCAGAGGCTGGAAGGACGAATAAAAATGCTACAGAACACTGGAGGAGAGCAGAAAGAAGGGATGGGCCTGCTATCATTTGAAACTTTTCACCCCACTCATAAAACTGCTGCTTAAAGTTACTGTAGAAAGTATTTGGGCCTGATCCCGATCTTATATGCACAGCTCTAAACAGAAACACAACCACTGTCCTGGCTTGACATTTCCAAGAGATTTGGATGAGGTCTGTTGCTTCTCCAGAGTTCAGCTTGCTTTAGGTCATAGTAATAGGATCTATTGTTTTTCAATAATTATTACAATTCAACTAAAAGATAGTAGTGCACAATCTGTTAAGAATTACGCTATGACAGGCAAGAACCAAGTTCTACTTGTTCTGCAGGATATATTATCATTATGAGGTTGTAGGACTTATAGGTAACTCTTTGCATTGTCAGGTGGCAACAATATATTTCTAGGTAAGAGGATCACTTTTAATGGGTATAAGGCACTCAAATGGCTGTGGGTAAAGTTGCACATTTCCATTTATAAAGCTCATACTGTGCTTGACTTCATGTGAATACAACTTATCCTAGCTGCCTTGGGGAGATGCCAGTGAAGTGAATTAAGAATGTCTATGATTAGCAAGTTACAAGTCAGAAAAAAAAACAGAAGCAGGAAATAAAGAGTGAGCAGTTAGTAACGTTTTGGGGTTTTTTCTCTCTTTAAAAAAAGTTTTAAATAAAATAAATGAAACCCTTGTGGGTAAGATGAGATCAAGACTCCAGAGGTAATTATGAATTAACGTGAGGAAGGTCTGAGGTGGTAAGTAAGGAAATTCTATTTATCACAATATTCCTGGAAGGCTGTCTAATATGTCATTTGCCAGTCTGTGATAAACTTGGTGTATTTCCTTTTGTTGCAGGCTAAGTGAAATGCAGCAGAAAATGGTTACATGCTGATTAATGATGTATACTTCCCATTCTTGGATTATCTTAGGTGTATAAAAATATGCCTGCAATTTCAGTTCATTATAATCAACAGCAACATGCTAGAAAAATTAGCCCTGTACAAGCAGCTATATTTCTTAGCATTCTTAGCCTGGTCCTCCCCTGCCTTTTTATTTTTGTCTAGTGTCAGTACAAGACAACATAAACGCTGCCAAATCAGCCTGCTGATGACCAGAGCTAGTCGAAACTCAAATTTCTCTTCCACAGGACATTTTCATTCTTACTCCAAACAAAACCACAACAGAAAGATGGTTTCACAAAATTAAATGCACGATTTTGCTTTGTTTCATTCCAGTCAAAACATTCTACCATCCTTACTCAAACATAAGATGAGATCTTTTTTTTCCACCATGCTGATTAGAAGAAAATGAGTGTGCACATACTGAGCAGTGCTGAGCTGCGGGGTTGCCATGGCTTGAAACACTGTTGACTCTTCTGGGGCCCAGCCCAGTGAGCTACATGGTAAATCATGAGCTTTTTGGCTTTGGACTAATATTGTGCATAGTTTATATTATATATAAGTACATACAAAAAAGTGTTGCTTAAAATGTGTGTTTATGGAATACCGGGGTTAAAACTTGCTAAATTTTAAAAAAGGTAACATGCATCAATTCAGGATGAACTGAATTAGCACAAGCATATTTATTTCAAAGTCATTGTTTTCCAATTTGCCCCTCACTTCCACATGCTGAGGGACAGTGGGATCTGACAGTAAGAGGGGGCAGAGGTGGAAAGGGGTCACCTGACTCCCCCAGACTTATTTTTCCTGCTATAGCAGTGGGAGGGGAATAAATTCAAGGCAAACCTATAATAATTAGATTCTATACCTGGAAAAACAACAAGTTTACACATTTTTCATATATAGAATACAATTATTGGGGGTCATCTTATATTTGAGTAAAAATGGTATTTCATTAAAACAGATATTTTACACTGATGTAAGCCTTTTTGTATTAGGTTATAAACATTTCAAAGCAAACAAACCAAACTGCTCTAATTTATTTCCAAACCAAAAAAATCTAGGTTGTAGCCATATTGGTCTAGAAGAAAAAGCAAAATCAGGATTTGTGATAAAGGTGATATCTTTTATTAGACCAACTAGATTTTTGCAAAAAAAGCTTTAAATTGCAAGCTTTTGGGCACAAAAACCCTTCATCAGGCATCAGAGAAAAGATTGTAAAAGTTCTCCTGGGTACATGAACCTGGACACCATGAACTCCTGGGTAATATGAAATTTCATTTCTACCCAGGAGAACTTTAACATTCTTTTCTCCAGTGACTGATGAAGGGTGTTTGTGCCCAAAAGCCTGCAATTAAAGAAATGTTTTTGCAAAAATCTATCACCTCTACCATGAGTCCTGGTTGCTCAAACCAAAAAATAACATTTTTTGTAGGAAAATTTAATCAGAAAATCTGACTAGTTATAGTGACTTGAACCTTGTTTTCCACACTAGTAATTGTCCACAGAGTAAACAGCACCACAGATTCAGGCTCATACCCCCACCACTTTATTTGTTTGTTTTTAATATATAGGCAAAATATACATATATTTGTTACAGCCGAGTGCTTTTCAGTGAAACAACAGATTTAAAAATCTTCACTGTGCTAAACTGTAATAAACACGTATGTACTTTTACCTTTGGAATATCAGTCTCCTTGTGTGCAAATTTATTACCTGAATGAATGGTTCGGAGCTTAGATGCATGTTTTGTTTAAAACAAATTAGCACACTGTATGGGTTTTTTCAACTTGGGCAGCAGCGACTACAAGATGGTTGAGTTCAGGATCCTGAGAAAAGGAAAGAAGGAGAGTAGCAGAGTAAGGACCCTGGACTTCAGGAAAGCAGACTTCAACTCACTCAGGGAACTCAGCGGCAGGATCCACTGGGAAGCCGGACTGAGGGGGAGAGGAGTCCAGGAGAGTTGGCTGTAGTTTAAAGCCTTTACTAAGAGTGCAGGAACAAACCATCCCAGTGTGCAGGAAGACTAGCAAGTATAGCAGAAGACCAGCTTGGCCTTTAGAAGTGGAAAATGAAACAGACAACTAGGGAGGAGTATAAGAGTATTGCTTAGGCCTGCAGGGATGAAGTCAGGAAAGCCAAAGCAAAATGGGAGTTGCAGCTAGCAAGGGATGTGAAGAGTAACAAGAAGGGTTTCTTCAAGCATATCAGTAACAAGAGGAAGATCAGGGAAAATGCAGGTCTCTTACTGAATGGGGGAGGCAACCTACTGACAGAGGATGGAAAAAAGGCTGAAGTCCTCAGTGCCTTTTTCACCTTGGTCTTCATAGGCAAGGTCAGCTCCCAGAGTACTGCACCTGGCAGCACAGTCTGGGGAGAAGGTGAGCAGCCAATGGTGACAAAAGAGCAGGTCAGGGACTATTTAGAAAAGCTGGACATCTACAAGTTCAGGGGGCTAGATGGGATGTACCCAGGCATGCTGAGGGAGTTGGCAGAGCCACTAGTCATCATGTCTGAAAACTCATGGCAAACAGGAGAGGTCCCAGATGACTGGAAAAGGGCTAATATAGTGCCCATCTTTAAGACAAGAAAAAAGGAGGATCCAGGGAACTAAAGACCAATCAGCCTCACCTCAGTGAGGGGAAAAAAAGTCACAGAGTAGATCCTCAAGGAATGCATTTCTAAGCACTTGGAAGAGAAGGCGATTAGGAACAGTTATCTTGGATTCACCAAGGGCAAGCCATGCCTGACCAACCTGACTGCTTTCTATGATGAGATGACCGGCACTGTGGATGCAGGGAGATCAATGCATGTGGTGCAACTTGATTTTAGCAAGGCTTTTGATACAGTCTCTGATAAATTTCTCACAGGCAAGCGAAGAAAGTATTGGTTGGACAAATGGACTGCAAGGTAAATAGAAGACTGGCTAGGTCACCAGGTTCAGAGGGTAGTAAATGGCTTGATGTCTAGTTGGCAGCTGGTATCAAGTGGAGTGCCCCAGGGGTCAGTCCTGGGCCAGTTTTGTTCAATACCTTCATCAACAACCTGGAGAGTGCACCCTCAGCAAGTCTGCAGATGACACCAAGCTGAGGGGAGTAGTAGATGAAGGGTAGGGTTAGGATTCAGAGAGACCTAGACAAATTGGAGGATTGAAATATGAGGTTCTATAATGAGAAGTGCAAAGTCCTGCACTTAGGACAGAAGAATCCCATGCACCGCCACAGCCTGTGGACTAACTGACTAGGCAGCAGCACTGCAGAAAAGGACCTGGGGGGTTACACTGGACAGTAAGCTGAATGAGCCAGTGTGCCCTTGTTGCCAAGAAGGCTAATGGCATACTGGGCTGCATTGGTAGGAGTATTGCCAGCAGATCTTTGCCCCCCACTACATAATGGTTATAGACAAATTAGAGAGTCTAGCAGAGGGCAACAAAAATGGTTATGGGGGATGGGGCACATGACTTCTGAGGAGAGGCTGAGGAACTGGGCTTATTTAGTATAGAGAAGAGAAGACTGCGGGGGGGGGGGTGTTCAATAGCATCCTTCAACTACCTAAAGGGTGGATCCAAAGAGGATGCAATTAGACTGTTCTCAGCGGTGGCAGATGACAGAACAAGGAGCAATGGTCTCAAGTTGCAGTAAGAGAAATTTAGGTTGGATATTAGGAAACTCTCACTAGGAGGATAGTAGAACACTGGAACAAGCTACCCAGAGAGGTTACGGAATTTCCTTTCTTGGAAGTTTTTAAGACCTGGTTAGACAAAGCCTTGGCTGGGATAATATAGTTGGGAATGGTTGTGCTTTGAGCAAGGGGTTGGACTAAATGAATTCCTGAGGTCCCTTCCAGCCCTAATTTTCTACCATTCTATGACTATACTACCCTCATGCCCATAACATCCAACAGGCATATCTTTAGCTGCAAATTAAACAGCATTTGAACCACTAGTCACCTGCATACAAAGCACACTTTCCACTGCTCCACTAAACTAACTAAAAACTCTATGAAGGTGTAACAGGATTCCACTGAAGGGGTGGCCATGATGCCCTGAGAACCTCCTCAGCCCTTGCCAATCTGTCTGTCTTCGGGCAGTCACCCCTTCATTCCTTTGCCCCGCTCCTGACTTCTGGGCTCCGCTGCCCTATCCCCAGGCTTCTGGCCTGTTCCCAGGCTTCCCTTGTTCCTGAGCCTTGCTCCCAAGGCTTCCAGCCCTACTCCCTGGCCTATTGGGACCTTCAGGTTTGCTTGTCCCAGCTCAGATGCTAAGCAGAAGCCTGCTGTTGTCCAGGGGCTCCTCTCCCTGAAGTTCTCAGGTCTAGACTCCCTCTGGACCCCAGCTCTTTTTTCTTCTGGCCCCTCTCTCTCTCTGGGGCAGCTGGGACCTCCTTACTTCTGCTTAGTGCCTTCCACAAACCACCAGTTAAAACTATAACCCCAGTAGTAAACCCTCTGACAGGCACCACTAAACTCTCTCTAGGTCAAATCTAAATAATGGCTACCTGCCTGAATAACAAGTACTCTCTTTACCACAAGTAATATTCCCCTGTTTCCAGGCCTGTAGAGTTGCCTACCCCAACTTCAGTGTTAGCCCAGGAGTCCTGCTGCAACCCTGCTGCCAGGAGCTCCTCTCCCTGTGGCTGTCAGGGCTAGATTGCTTGACTCTGGGCTGATGGGGCATTTTTACATGTACAAGTGCCACAGTGCTGGGCGCTTTGAAAAGCGCCCGGCGCCACAATGCTTACAGTTGTACAAGTGGTAAAACGTGCATCAGCACTGAGAAAGTGGTGGTGACAGGCTTTTGAACTAAGATGCCAGTGTTTTAGTTCAAAACGCACCATTTTCTGCATGCTGATGCACACTTCGCCACTTATAAGAGCACATAGTGCAGCACAGTGCGTGTCAGCTCGAGTCTGCTCAGAAGTGGCAGATCTTCCGTGCATTGCCAAATAAAAAGGTATGCATATAAATGCCCATATAGTTCAATCCTGGTCTGCTTCTGGTCAGGTGACTCTCTAATAATGCCCCCTACCCACCACCACCTGCAGGCTACTTCTGAGACAGCCTCTCCACTGAAAGTGATAGGTGTGCCAAGTGCCCCATCACAGAAGGACATAATAAGCTGTGAAAACAAGATTCCCCATCTACAGATCATAGGTCTGACCATGCTCTCACTCACACCTGCTTTATAATGATGTAGTCAACAGGGTAACTCCCAGCGTATATTATTGAGAGAAGAGAAGGCGGCCCTGGAGTAGCCAATTAAAAAAAGAAAATGTTCACTAATGTATGAAAGTACTTCTAATGTGAAATTCATTTGACTTGTGAAATGTGCTTCTGAAACATTCACTTAACTGAATTATACTTGGTTGCTTATTAAATTAGCATCAGTGTGACACCTGAAAAAGATTCTGTACATGGATGAGTGCAAGCCACCAGTGATTAATGAACTGAACATTACCCAACTAGTATCTTACAACTGTGTGGTGCCCCTAAGCACTAGCTTTCCATTTGGATCCCCGATTAGGGGAGAGAGGTGTAAAATGACTTCTACTGCAAGCAGACACCAACATCCTGACTACACATCTGAGTTGTCTCAGGAGCATTGTTTATTCCAGCAAGTACATGGAACTTATTTCACTTGTGAAATGTGCTCCTAGTACATTCATTGCAGAGGGGAATATGTATATAACCAGCATGAAAGTCTAAAATCCTCCCACTTCCAGTCAAAATGCACCCCTTTGGGAAATCCTTGAGTACATATGCATTAGATATGGTTATCTATTCCAACATACATTTTACAAGACAGCAGTATCATAACACCCCTACAGTACTGAACAGCAGCTACTGTTAGTTCCTAAACGCGTATTCCATTGTTGGTGTAACTATATATACGTGCCAGCCAGAGTGGGGGAAAAAGTTAATGTCAGAAATTATTCAATTTAGCTTCTGCTTATATCTGAATATGATAAACCCTAGTTCCAGCTCAAAACCCTAGACAAAAAGTGGGAAAGTGATGTAGCAGGACTGTACTACACTGTGCCAGCTGTTTTGCAACTTTTAGCAAAGCATTCCTGAAAGCAGGAACCACTATTTTAAAAAGTCATCACAAATATTCCAGATTTTCACCAGGATGGAATTTCATACACTTAACAACATGTGCAAGTCCAACCAAAGGATTTTAAATAAACATGTACTCTCTGAAAGCGAGGCCCCTTTAAGATGTCTCAGTTTAGACACCCAACAAGAAATCTACACTCAAATTAAAGGAAGACTCTGATCTTTTACAAGCAACTGTATTAGGAATGTGTTAACCATTTGAGAGGATGAGTTAAATAGGACACAGAATTAACCTAGCTTTTTCCCCACCCACTCAGGGCTCATTAATCTGTCCAATGGAAACTCTGAATTGGAACTGAACACCAATGAAACTTAACTGTGTCTTGCACACCTTAGCTATTTAACCAGCACAGACTAGAACATAATTTCCACATCATTTCTAGTGCAGAGCTGACTCTTGGAGCCTTTTATGCTTTCATTCTTCAGCAAAATTGTGAGATGAGGAAGATGATTTCCTGTATCTCAGAACATAGTTGTCTTTATGACCATGAATTGGCTTCTGCTTTTATGGCTAAATTTCAGCCATTCAGAAGTATGTAAGCACCTGTTCACAGCCTATAAGGCAGGGGTGAACAAATTCTGGCCCACAGGCCAGCAGTGAATTTTATTTCCCAGCAGCCCCTGCCTGCATGGCTGGGGCCAGTCTCCATAGAGGCCCCAGCCACACCTGTGCTGTGATAGTGCAAGGCAGGGGTTGCCATGGAGATCGGCCCCAGCTGTGCTGGCAGGGCAGGGCAGGGCAGGGCAGGGGGTTGCCCCAGAGCCATTGGGA
>NW_017728950.1:2142827-2150267 GCF_001723895.1 Crocodylus porosus | reverse complement strand
GCAGATTAGTCTAGGGCTAGGGCACAGCCATGATCTGCAGCCTACACAGTCTGGGACCACAGCTCTGCCCTTGCCCTGGACCAAGCTGCCCACGCCACAAGATCCCAGCAGCTCTGGAGCAGCCCCCTGCCCTGCCCTTCACCCTGCCAGTGGGGCTGAGGCCAGTCTCCATGGCAACCCCCACCTTGCACTATCACAGCACAGGTGGGGCTGGGGTTCCCATGGAGACCAGCCCCAACCATATAGGCAGGGGCTGCTGGGAAATGGAGTCCAGCTGCTAACTGGATCTGTCATTTTGCTGACCCCTACTATAAGGTAGGGCTACAATATAAACAATGTAAATGAAATATCAGTTAATTTAAATAGAAATATATAGACTGAAAACTACACCCATAGATAAGTGGAAACAAAAGCTGATATTTCAGAAGTCCTCTTTTTCACTATGTTTCCCTCTCAAATGGAGCGCTACTACAATGTTAATTTGCATCTAAGAGGAGGAAAGATCATATGTGATTTTATATAATTCAGTCTAAAATTATAAAAGAACTTCCATTTCCAGAATTGTCAGCACAAAGTCCCCGATTCCACACCTAGTTCAGTTGTATGTAATTATATATTTCCCCTATAAGTGCTTCAAGTCAGTACAATGAGTCTGTGCTCTTTTTCTTGGTCTTATTTTTCATTATTGTTATTTATTGATCAACCTTTCAAAAATAATTCAACTTATGGTAGGCATAAAGTGGAGAAAATTTCAGCCCAGAAGATAATACTATCTGCCAAATCAACAGAAAGGGGTTATAATGCATTAACCTCAATAATAGCGGTTGCTACATTTATAATTAGAACACTAGAAGTCATAAGTCTCTATTACTGACTGTTGACCTAATCCTAAAAATACTTACTCTTACTCTACCAGATATTAACTTCAGCGGATGGTTCATGGAAGTAAGGACAACTTTCAATAGTGCTCACAGGATCAAGTCTACCTTCACCATTTTCCACAGCAAATATAGTTAGTGTCATTGATCATTATGGGGAAGACTTCAGGGAAATAATTACTAACAAGAGATGAATTCTTAAAAAGCAAAGATTCTGCTAATATATATAGTTGTAATAAAAAGGGAGAAATAGATATTAAGCATAAAAGGAAAGGAAAATCATCTCTAAATAGAATGCTTATCAAATGTGTGAGGGTTTAGCCAGGACATAGGTGCAGGCTCAGTTGCCTAGGCCCTGAGGGGCAACTAGGAGGGCAGAAGTGCCTGTTACCAGAGTATCAGGTTTGGGGGTTTGGGTCAGCAGAGTAAAGAGTATGGGACCAAGTTCCACAAGTGCTGAAAGGAGAATCTAGAAGATGTAGCCTGAGATGCCACCTGAAGTGAGGAACCTGTAGTCAGAGAACTGTTGCCAAATGCCAGGGGGAATTCAAGATAAGGGTCCAAGAAACCAAGCTGAGTCAGGATACCAGGAAAACTAGAGAGTGCAGCCAGCATTGAGTTTCAGTGGAGATCCAAAAATCAGGGTGACGAAGAGCCAAAACCAGGTCTGAAGTCAGGAAAACTAGGGAGAGCTTGTCAGAACAGAAAATGGCACTTTCGGCAGCCAATCTGATTGCAGAGAACTGAGTCAAGTCACATTAACCAAGGACTGGGGACAGGACATGCTTGGGCAAGCCAGGCCTGCTTGATCAGAGTCCCTGACAAAAGTCTGTATACACACGTTCAAATAATCTGTGAGAATTCTTCCAGATTTATTCTCCCAGTAGAAAAACTCAGCCAGAAAGCCCATACAGACATTCAGACTGAGGAGCAGAGAGCCTGTAGTGGTGACACTAGCCTGCATGGGGCCTTAGAGCATCAAGAGCTGCAATCTAGACAGGGGGTGCAGGGTCTCTGAGGTCAGTGAAAGGGAGAAGAGGGGCTGCCAGGTCAATGACAAGGGCTGGGAGTGCTGCTGAGTCAGTGAAAGGGGTACTGGACCCCAAAGCATTCAGGGACAGCAATCCTGTTTAGCTAGGATTGACACACTGCCTCAATGAATCCATGACAGGGACAGAGGGTGGGAGAGCCAAGAAGCAATGCTTGCTGTTGTTCTAGAGGACGCTGCTACTTCTCTGTGTATAGATGTTCAGTCTCCTAAAGATATTCTCCTGAGAGCCATTTTGCTTGGGTTGTTCTCAAATTTTGTAAAACTACCTTTTTCCATTTTTTTTTAAGTTAATGACTTCTCTTAAAATGAGTAAGCATCTTTCCTGCTGCATTTTAACCCAAACGTTAAGGCCCTATACCAAGGCACAATTGAAAGTAAAACTGATTAGACCTTGACTAGAAACAGCAGTATCACTGACCGGTCTATTTTATTTGTCCACTGAGCTGGGAAACAAAACTAAACAAGCAAGTTTAACAGTAACATCTAAGTTTTTTTCCAAATTATTTTAGTTTTAAAGTCCTAGAGAAATTGTTTTTATAAAATAAAAAAAACTGCAGTTTTTAATCTGACAGCATGTTTTAAGCATCATTCAATACAAGAGAAACATGTCCTTAACAGTTTTCTATTACCTTTCCCCTTGTGTTCTGGCTGAAATACAATTCTAGCAAAGCCTAAAAATGTAACCATCATTTAAAGTTTACGTGTAGACACTGCATGTATAGCTTAATTCAAAAAAAGAACAGAGCCAACTCTGAAATGACAACCTTTTTGTGGGGAAATGAACTGCAGTTCTTCTCATGGCTTCTTAATCATTAGTTGTCTGTACACACGGTCTGGGGTAGGGGCAGAGGGGCATTTTAATTAGAGCAGCTCCCAGACCTGCTATAATTAAAACACCATAGCATCACGTCTATTCAGTGTCCTGTGTTTCAAAATGGCCACAGGGGCACTAACTAAAACTTGTCAAACGAGCTTTAGTTAAAGTGCCCCAGCCACCATTTTGAAATGCAAGACACTGAATACATGTGATACTGCAGCATGCTGGAGAGTTTGACTTAGCATGCTCCAGCAGACTCAGTTAATTGAGGCTTCTCCAACATGTTCTAATTAGAAGGTGTCAGAGCACATGTATAGGCAACCTTTTCATTGTAATGTTAAATTTCAATATAGTCCCACCAGGGCACTCTGCTCTCAAAGATATTTACTAGTAGTTTTATTTAGAAAGAGATGTTCTAAAAAGTAAAAACCATACACCTACATAATCATTCTCTTTTCTACACACAAAGTTTCAGCTAACTATTTTTTTTTCCTCAAAAGTGTTGGGTATTTCTACAGGTTTTTTTTGTTTTGTTTTTTTTTTAAATTAGGGCCGATGTAGATACAAAGCAGTAACTAATTGGACTTCAAAGCTATATTGGTACCCTGCTGCTTTCATCCAATACATTCAATTCCTGATTTTATTTATATTATCTTAGTCATTAAATACACATTTATAATAACAAGACTAACTACCAAACAAAGAAAGCCCTACAAGCAGCAAGGGCAGCTAATACATAATATCAGAAACAGCAGTTATTATCCACCATCTCAAATGAACACCTAATAACCTGGAACTAAATCCCTTCAGGCTCCATTTATGATATGTACATACTTCTGCTGTAGTGATGACAAATACTCCATTTTCTCAGAACTAATGACCCTTCTATAATGTGTACTAGGGGGCTGACAATTGTGTAGAATGATTCTGTCAACAAACTAACAGAGTGCAGCCATGTTTGAAAAGTTTTATGCCTAAGCCACAGGCCAATTTCAGCATTTCCAGCCCATAATGGGCCCCTCTGGAACCATATCAAAGCTTTGCAGCATGTTTTTGGTTGAGACATTCTCTGCATATGTCCTGTTTATTTTGGGTTTGGTTAGGTTTGGCCATTACAGTTGCATAGGGGCTAAAAGGTGGGGGTAATAAATATGAACTACTACTCTGTTCTAGAGTCTTGTGGGCTCTATTACGTTTTTGGTTCCATGTATTAAAGACCATGTTTATAATTCTTAGAACAAACATATACCAATATAGATGTTTTTCATTCGCTAACACTTTTTCAGAAAAATTTTAAGGCCAGACTCTGGCATATGTTACAGCTTCAATGCAGGAATTTTGAAAATAAAGGATCTATTGGAAAAAAAGATTAATGAATGGGTTGCCAAGTACAGCTTCAATATAATCTGCAGTTTGTGCCTTTGCTGTCATTTGGGCTGCATCTCACCAAGGCAAACAATGCTTTGAAGATTAACTGTAATCACCTTGTATTAATGATGCCAAAATAAAAAAGGGATCTACATATATTTAGATCATATGCCCTTCACAGTCTCATGAAGGAGGCCACTAAAATATCTGAGCCATCTCTGAAAAAGATATTTTCTAGTCCAGTGATTCTCAACCAGGATGCTGAGGTATTCTGGGTTGCTGTGAGATCCTTTGAATGGTTTTGCAGGAAGTGAGGAGGTAAGCAAGTAAAGGCAAGCTCAGGCTTCAGAGCTAGGTACACATTCAAAAAGCCCAAGGCACAATTGATCTAAGTTACGCAGTTTTGTGTAAAGCAACGCAGTTTTGATCAGTAGTGAACAGAACACAGGGTGACTGTGTGCTCCAACGTGTTCTGATTACAATGTTAGAGCAGATGCAATTAATTGAGGCTGGGGTGTTCCAATTAGAACACTCCAGCAGGGTGCTGCAGCATCTCATGCATTCAGAGCACCATGTTTCAGTGGCAGCAGGGACATGTAACATGGGGCTCTCTCAGGACTGGTCTTCCAATGGCCCACCCACCTGTTTCTGGGCCAACCGCCTGCCTCCTTTCCAGCCATGCCTTTATGAGATATAATTATGATCTTAATTAGGCTATAGGATGCCCATTTCTTGCCCCAATGCCAGGGGGCGCTATCTGCGGCTCTGTTGCTCCCCTGCACCGAAGCCCAAGCCTCACAGATGGCATCCACAGTTCTTAATGTCACTGGCCCCACATTGGGCCCCAGAATCCTTCCCATCAGACCCCACCCAGATCCCTCCAATCAGGCAGCCTATTCCACCCACATTCTAGGCTGCCTAGCTCCCTAAACTCTTCCCCTTCTTAGATGTGGTTCCTGCAGGGCCTTTTGCAACACAGCCCCTGGCCTCACCTCCAAGGCCAGTAAGAAACTCCAGGTCCTCAGCTCTGGGTGTCCCTTGCAGTAGGCCCGTGGTCCTTTTGACCCTTCCAGTCCTGGCCCCAGCACTGACCACTTGAGGGCGTTTCAGGTCAGGTCTCTAAGCCTCTAGCCCACTCTTTAACCTGGGTCTGCCTTCTTGGCCCTTCTGTGGAGTAACCCACCTAGTTGTGGGGAACTGGGGTTATTAAGGTGCCCCAGCCTGCCTTTCACCAGGGTGGTAACTGGCCTGGCATTTCCTGAAGGCTCCTGCACCACTGAGAGCCCCACCAGGCCACCCACTCCCAGCAGGGTGCAGTTTTAGGTCATGCCCAGGACCAGGAGCCTCCTATCCAGCCCCATAAGCTCCTGCCCTTACCTCCAGGATGTAGTATTTAGCCCAGAGCCAGGCAATGTTTCTGCCTAGCCTCCCAGCACTGAACTGCTCTATTTATATAGGCAGCCAGAGATCTAAAATGGCCACCACAATCAAGCACCTGCTGGCTGCTTGGTCAGCCCTTAAAGTAGCAGGCACCAACAGTGCCCTGCCACAGGGCGCTTTAACTAAAGCTCATCAAATGAGCTTTTTGAAATGTGGTATGCTGAATACATAAGATGCTGTGGCATTTCAATTAGTGTAGCCCCCTCCACACACACACACACCTAGAGCATATGTATAGGCACCCACACATTCTCCCTTTGGTGGGAGGGAGGGAAAAATCAAACCAGGTTCCACCATTTTTAAAACAGTCTGTGCGCGCTGCACTTCTGTTCCGTTACAGGTAAAGACCAGTTTCCAAGCACTTATACCAGTAAAAGTATAATGTCTGTACCTGGCCAAGGTTTGAGGAGATAAGCAGAAAAGGGCAGGCTCAAGTTTTCCCTGCCTGTCAGCTCCCCCAACCAATCCATCTACAAGAAGACAAGCATTATAATAAAGAAAACAGTTTTTGAAATGGGGTGCTACCCAATTCACAAAAATTACAGAGGAATGCCTCAAGTCTAACAAGGTTAAGAACCACTAGTCTAGTCCAAATCCTATTTGGTAATAATTGATAACAAACACTTTTCTGAAAGCAGCTTGGGTGCATTCACACATGCAAGCACATGCACTTGCAGCAGATCAAACAGAAGTGGTGCAAATTTGAGCCATGGCTTTTTGTTTCAGTGCACATGCTTGGACATGCACTTTGTTATGGAGCAAACTGTGCCACTTGGAGCAAAATAACCCTGCCTGGCTCCTCCCAGATCTTCAGCCAGGGGGAGCTAGAGCCTGGGGCCAGCACCTGTGCTGTCCCCAGCAGTATAAAAAGCTGCCCTGTCCTGGCCCCAGCAGTTTAAAAAGCTGCCCTGGCAAGTAGCTCAGGATTATGCACTCTCAGGAGCTTCTGGGGCCCAGCCAATTGGTACCTGGGGACACTACCCCTTGTGCCAGATGGACTACTGAAGCAGCCCTGAGAGTTACCTGCACCCCCTACCCACTGCAGCAGTCTGGCAGTGGGGGCTGCTGGCTGCCTGTGACCTGCTGTGGACCTGTCAGACTTGGATGGGGACTGCAGAGCCAATAGAGGCATCTGCCCCTCTGGGCCAGCTTCCAGTGGCCCGTGGTTGCAGGGTTGGCCTTTGTGCAGCACTACTGCTGCTTGTGCCCCCTGCCTGGTGATCTGGGCAGCTATTACCCAGAAGATGTTCTGGGTGTGGCAGCCTGCTTTG
This sequence comes from Crocodylus porosus, assembly GCF_001723895.1. NCBI lineage: Eukaryota > Metazoa > Chordata > Crocodylia > Crocodylidae > Crocodylus > Crocodylus porosus. Next base: position 2,143,442 of record NW_017728950.1, on the reverse strand, counting down.
AACTGTCAAAGCATGTCCTCCTGGCCCCATTTGTCCAGGAGGTCAGCCACAGCCAGATGGGTCCAAAATGCCAGCTCTTAGCAAGCAGGGTCTTGACACTGGCCTCCCTAGCAGGAATTCTGGTGTTCCCTATTGGAAAACTGAAAAATTCCTAATAAAAAAAATCCCAAAGTCACTCTGTAAAATACCCCCAAATCCATATTCCTCCACAAGTAAAACAAAAGACCACTATAAAAACAGAGAGCAAGACCGAGACAGTGATCGTTTGGACTGTGTTTTATTGATATATCTTAGTGTTAAAGCAAGTCTCTCTAATAATAAAGAAACTCTAAATACGCGTTTCATGAATTCATGAATACATGTTCTGCTGCACTCCCACAGGGCGATGGCCTCCACACAAGGTGTTTGGCCCCCCCAACAGGGGATTCAAGTCCCAAACAAGAGGTATGGGCCCCCAATAGGGGGTTCAGCCCCCACACAAGGGGTATGCCATACCAACAGGGGACTCAACCCCCAAACAAGGGGTATGGGCCCCCAACAGGGGCAAAATGGCCCCCACAAGGGCTACCACCCCCCACAAGGCCCACATGCCCCACCCCAGCCCCCCAATGGCTG
>NW_017728950.1:2131876-2142727 GCF_001723895.1 Crocodylus porosus | reverse complement strand
ACCCCAACAACCCCAGGCACTGCAGCAGTAGCCAAGGGCCTTTGGAGGGCTGGCAGTGGTCAGGGGGTCTGGGGAAGTAGGCAGAGCCATCTGGGGTCTCCCCCATGGCCCCTCCCCCCTCCTCCAGTCCCCCCAACCCCTTACCCACCAGCACTGGAGCCCTGGTGCTGAAACACACGGCCTAGCTTTGGCAGCCAGAGCATCTCTGTGGAGGACCCAGCCTCCGGTTGCCTCAGGCCATGGTCAGGGACTGTGCCCTGCCCCGCTTTTTTAAACATTGATATCCAGGGATCTAATTTTATACCTGCACTGCAAGTTTGCAGTGTGGGGAACATTTTTTTGTTCCTGCACATGCCTGTTGCCCCTCTTCAAAGGGGTTTGAGGTAGGGCAGGAGGCATGTGCACACTCGTATGGACACGCCCTTTATGTGCACTGGACTTCTGTTGTGTTACAGATTGCATGGACATTAGGCCTGGAAGGGACCTTGGAAGATCATCAAGTCCAGCCCCCTGCCCAAAAGACAAGAAGTCAGCTGGGGTCATAAGATCCCAGCAAGATAAGCATCCAATTTCCTCTTGAAGGTGTTCAATGTAGGTGCTTAAACCAACTCCAATTGCAGGCTATTTCAGACCTTGGGGGCTCAGACAGTAAAGAAATTCTTCCTCATGTCCAGCCTTAAATGATCTTGCAGTACTTTATAACCATTTGACCTCATCATCCCTTGGGGCGCTCTGGTGAACAAGCGTTCCCCCAGATACTGCTGGTCACCCCTGATAAATTTAGGTGGCCAGCAGATCACCTCCCATTTGAACCAGTTTGTGTAATTTCTGTCCCTACTCCCAAGGTCAGCAAGTTTTGGGCTTTGCCCTAGGCCTGTGAGGGTCATTTTTGCCATGAGTGCCGCTTAGTTTGGATTTTGCCATTTAAGATTTCCATATTCTTTTAGGAAGTGATACATACTGAAGGTAAAAACTTAACTAAAGCTTTTAACATAAAACATAAATTAAACTATATGAAAGTTAGTTTTTGCACTGCAAATTTAATCATAAGTTTCAGAAAAAAATTGCATCTGTATTATCTAAAATGCCTAGTATTCGAGTGTAAAGATTTCTTACTGCATGCCCCTAATGTACTTGAAAGGATATTTGGTGTTAGTATTGGGAAGGTAGAAACAACAACTGCTAGACTGCTACAGTTTTCTTTTGTTTTTCATTTTTTTTCCTTGTTCTACCCGAATAATCAAGTTTTATTTAGACCTTCAAGATTCATTAGGAAGAAAAAAAAAAAAAAAAAAAAAATGAAGAGGCTCTGTGAACTAGTGGTATGAGAACAGATTCATGAACCTGGAATACCCGAGTTTTAATCCTGTTTCTGCATATTAATCACTGGGTATCAAGTCCCATTTTCTTGTATCTCATTTTCTTCTCAACAAAATAGTTCATACAGTATATTAACTTGCCACTTTGTTGTCAAAGTTCTGCAATTCATTTCTCTTATATATAAAATAATTATTTTACTTACTTGTATCCTTTACAAGTAAGGAGCTAGCATTCACAAGAAATACTGCATCTTAAAATTAAGCTTTAAAACATTAGTGGAAACTACAAAATAAGAGCAATCAGACCTCAGCAGTACTAGAAAATTACACCAGATTAACTAAGTCAATTTAAAAAAAAAAAAAAAAAAAATCTTGTTTAGCAGGTGTAAACACACTTAAATTGATTTAAACATTGCTTATATCAAGGTAGCTTAGTTTGGTAAATTAAATCAATCATAGTTGAAATAAGTACAGCTTTTCCTATCAGGCTAAAGTTCCAGATCAAGATCTTTTTCCTCGGAATGGAAAAGGTTATATGCAGATGCAGTTCTCAGCTGCCTGGCTACCTGATACAGAAACAGTAATTCCAAGATTCAGAAAAGTATCAACTCTTCATTTCCCAACCCCAATCAGGACAGAGCACAACCCAGGTTATTCCATGCCTCACTTTCTCAAGACTTTCCTTAGTGCTCTATAATTTCAAAGCTAAATTTACTTTTCACAGCATGGATATAGAACCAAATGAAGATCTCTGAAACAGTCATCAGGGCTAAGGACAGACATTACACATAAACTTATATAAGTGATTGGAAAACAGTTTAAACCTGTAACAGAACAGAAGTTCAAGGCACGTTGTGAGGGAGTGGGGCCTAGGAGCGGCCGTGAACTCCCTAGCACCCCCTACCGTCACGTTAGGGTGGACTCAGCACCCTCAGAATCTCACCCGCCACAACTTTGATGACAAATAAGTTGCATGGGAGGCTGCCTCTGTTCCCCTAGTTGACGGTACCAATGTTCCTGCCCCTACTCCAAAATGGGGCTCTCTCTATGCGCCCCGCCTTAAGGGCTATGCGTGCCCCCAAACCTCCCCTTCAGCACACCCCAAGCCTCGCAGCTGTTCTGTGGGATGTTGTACGGTCCCTCGCCTTTCTGGTGCCCTCTCTCTCGGGCACCCTGGGCTCCTCGCCCACCTGGCGCCCCCTTGGGCCGGGCTCCTATCTTCCAGCCCGCTCCCTGCGCCCTGGGCCTGTCTCGCCAGTATCCGACTATTGCTGGCGCCCCCTGGGTCCAGCTCGCTACCGCCGCCCTAATACCGGCACCCTTGCGCCTGGCTCGCTATCGCCGCCCTAATACCAGCACCCTTGCCAGCGTTCTTCGCCTGCTCGCCCTCTCTCTTTTCCTGCCCCGCTCTGGGGCCTTGCCCTCTCTGGGGCCAACACCGCGCTCCACACACTAGGGGCACAGGCAATCACCGCCGTGCCTGTCCCCTTGACCCTTTTCTGGGTCCGGTTGCCCCACTGGGCAAAACACCGCCCTTGTGGGCTGGGGTCTGCAACCCCGCATACTGCGCCTCCCTGGCGCAATACGGTGCCTCTCCGGCACAGACAATAGTGCCCCGCTGGCACTATGCCCATACTGGGCACCGGGAACCCCCAAGCTGCTGGGGAGCCGCTGTGAGGCCTCCTTGCTCCCCTACAGCCTCACCCGGTCCTCCGGTTGCCCCACTGGGCAAACTGTAACATAAGCTCGAGCCACCCAGCTGTAACATAAACCACACAGAGTCTCCCTGCTCCAAACAAACACAAGCCCCCACCAAGGCTCTCAAGCCTACCCCCCTTTAGGGCGTTCTTGTTCCCCGCATCATCGCAGCTGGTTAGCATGGTAAGGCTGCGACCACTAACTCGGGCCACTCAGCTCAGTCACAGAGCTCCTGCTCCCACAGCAACCAGAAGGGAACTGCTAGGCAGGCTCCGGCCTAAGCTGTTTATAAAGGCCCGACCCTGCCCCCTTCTGGCCATGTGACCCGCCTGGTCGCCCTGGTAACCAGCACCTGAGCTGCCCAGGTGATTGGCAGCTCTGCCAATCACACTCACAGTCACGGGGCACTTACGTGACTCCGTGACACACGTAAACTGGTTTCAAAATGGCTGAACTCAATTTAAGATACAACAGGAAGGATGTACTATCAGACATTACTGATTTATGTTAAACAGGTCTATGGAACTTCTGTCCCATATCCCCTCCCAATTCAAATTACCTCACAGTCTCCCAGCATCCCGGCATGCTCTGCAACTCCCCCACCAACCCTCCCTTGCAGAGCAGGCAGGCTAACCTTGGCCTACACTCTGGTTCATCTGTCCCTGGGCTGTCATGGAGTCTAGGCAGCAAAGACTCTACCCCCAACCCTGTGTCCTACCAGCATCTGTCAGCTAGGCAGTGCAGGGGGCAGGAAAGTGAAGGCTCACTCCACCCAGAACTGCTGGAGGGGCACATGATGAGGCCTTCCCTGCTCCCCCACTGACTAGCCAGCTCCCCCCCTTGTCAGCTGTTAAAGCAGGGGTAGGCAAAATATGGCCCATGGGGAAGATCCAGCCCACCAGACCATTCTATCTTGCCCGTAGGGCCCCTAAAAAATTTAGCAAATATTTATCTGCTCCTGGCTGCCTGTCAAAGATGACAGGACCCAGGGGGAGTCGAACCCAGGGGGAGCCAGCAGAAGGACGCAGCAGCCCAGCCCCACCCCACCCCCAGCCATTTCCCTGCCTTTGCACTGCTCTAGCACCATGTGGCTTCTGGCTGCATGGCCGGCCTGTGAGAGCATGGGGCCTATGCTGATACCCGGGGGGTGGGGGGCAGGGGGTGTAGGAAGGGGGGGTGTTCATAGGGTGAGTCCCACATGCACACTCCATCATACATATGCACCCACACCCCCTCTTGCACTGTCATACATGCAGACACCCTCACCCCCTCACACACCCCAGCCACCCTCCCCCCACACACATTCCCCCACAAACCTCATATCAACCCACAGCCAACATATCCACACACACACCCACATGCTTCCTTACCCACATACCCACAGCCCCCCACAAACCTGTATCCCCACCACAACATACAAGAGTCAGACTTCATTTTAAGCTATTATAATACAATCACTTCTATATACACTACACAAGCACATGTAAACCAGGACAAAAATATTTTTTGAAATCAAATTAATGAATGTTTTAGATGTTTGCTTTTTAGAATATAATTTTGGTATTTTTCTGGTTCCATGATGGCAAAACCCCTTGCTAAAAGGCGTGCTTCTGGTGGCAAAGGTCAGGGGTTGGGGGGCAGGACTTCCAGTCACAAGATGGCAACCAGGGGGCGGGGCACCTGTCAAGGGGCAGGGCTATCCATGCAGCCCTCAACAGCTTGCCAAAACTCAGTAAGCGGCCCTCCACCCAAAATAATTGCCCACTCCTGTGTTAGAGGCTAGGGCCCCGCTTTCCCCACCATCCTGCCAGCATCTGTAAGGGATCAAGGCTAGGAAGAGAGTCTCTGCTACCTCTCCACTTCAGTATGGCTGACAGCAGGGTATAGAAAGTATGCCCAGGTGTGGCCTGCCAATTGGCTGGCCTTGGCTACCTTTGGCAGTGTCCGGCATACTGGAGTGCGTGCAACAGTGCCATCAGCCTGCTTCTATGGGCCAACATGGGCATCCCTGTGCCTCTCCTTCCCCCCCCCACCAATAACAGAATGTGTCTTCTGTTCCTTCCTGATCTCTTCTTTGCTGCTTAGAGAAACCAGCAAAGGTTTGATCAATTCCACCCTCAGGCTTTTTGATTGTCTGTACTTAGCCCCTGAGAGGAGGCTTAAAACAGCTACAACCTCATCTTCACTAGAAGCACAGGGAAGTATAGTAAACATAAGGCAAAAAAGCAAGTAATGCTGTCTGAGAGATGATGGAGCAGAGTAGTCACTAGATACACTAATTCTGCATATCTCCTCAGCAAGCTCAGTCTTCAGAGAACCTGTGAAGCCACAGACATAAAAAACATTCCCTAAAAGCAGCAGCCTTTTTTTGTTGGCATAGATGCATCCAGATGAGGTAGGGGAGGGGTTGATAACACAGTTGTATCAACTACCTGTGTCAGCTTTGACAAGATCGTAGCCCCTAGCTGACACACACGTGCTGGCCAAACTTTGTAATATAGACCAAGCCTATACAAAGCCTATATAAGATCATAGACACACCACACTTTCCCACACAATTGTTTATATGCTTTTGCTAATCTGACAGGAGGTTCTTTCAAAGGAACCAGTTGCCTCTTTGCAGATACAGTTCAAGTTTACAGGACTTCAGACTTCAGCAGTAGCATGTCAGCTCAAAGTTCTCATTCTGAACAAGTTGGCTTGGCCCTGAATAGTATCCAGTGCTACATACTGACCAAAGACAACGTGCTGGTTTTGGTTGAGAGAGGAAATTGAGTATGTGAGGCATATGTGAGAGAAAAATGACAAGTTAAGAAAGAGAGACTGTGATAACTATGCCAAAGCATAAACACTAGGGGACATGTTGGAAGATCCATCCAAATGGGAAATCCAAAAAAGAAGGGTTTTGAACCATGGTTCTCTGTGTAAATTAAGTACTTCTTAGCTGACAATTCTGACCAAATCCTTTATACATCTTTAAAAAAAATTAATATGAACATTTCTCAGAAATGGCTCTCCAGTTCTCTTTTTCTTAAAGTTGCATACAATTTTAAAAAGAGAGATTACTGAGCAGTATTGCCTGCCATATACATTCAATTATCATCAATCAAGCTCTCCAAGGCTCATGAAAATTATTAAAAGAAATTAGATTCTTATATTTGCCTTCTGGGTTCTGGATATTTTGTATGTATTTAAGCCAAATTTTCAGTCTTTTCCTAAAACTATGGAGCATTTACAGACATGGTCTGGGAGGTGAGGGGGGGAGGGGGGGACACTTTAATTACTGAAGCTCTGAGGGCCGCTCTAATTAAAGCGCCCGAAGCATCATTTGTATTAGCGTCCCTGCATTGAAAAATAGCAGCAGGGGTGCTTTAACTAAAGTTCAAACATGCTTTAGATAAATCACCCCTGCCACCATTTTTCAGTGTGGGGATACTGATACATGTGACACTGGAGTCTGCTGGAGAGCAGTAATTACCACACTCCAGCAGACTCAATTAATTGCTCAATTAATTAGTCTGCTCCAACACGCTGTAATTAAAGCATGTTGGAGCAGCCTCCCTGCACATGTATAGGAGCCCATGAGGGCTAGAAACTGAGGGCACATCTCTGTTTGTTTGAAAATTAAGTACAGTACCTTAAAATTCTGTCCCTTATCCCTCATAAAGTCATTTGATTTTTGGGGGGCGGGGCGGGGCGGGGGGCACAAAATATCAAAGACTTTCTGATACAATCAAGGAATTGGCAACATTAATTGTGATTTAGCAAAACAGTATGATACTGTTACATTACCAATATAAAAAAGATTTTTTTTCTCTGAACCAAAGCCAAAGTACTCTAAAATATCACCTTTGAACAATTTTGCTTGAGATGTATTTATTAGCACCAAGCCCCTAGCTTGCTAGTATATTTGTTTGTATATCACACAAATGATACATGCTCTGAAATCACAGTTTACTATTTAGATCTTGTGCACCTCATTTTTACTTAAATGAAAAACTTAAGAACTTGTAGAATTATACTGTCATTTTCCAATACTATGAAAGAATCAGGCCATCCCTGATTAGTGGCAGAACTTTTTCAGCTGCGGGTCTTGATCTTTCAAATTCCTTTTCCTTGATAGTCTATCAGAGGTCATCACATTCAGGTAACAGTATAGAAAGTGAACATTTTTAGATGGCAGAGAAACAGTGCTACCGCAATTATTAAAATAATATTCAGTATCTACTGGGTTATTGAGCTGGTGTGATAGAGACATTCTCAGTAACTGTGCTCCCCTTAGATAGTTTAAAAACCTGTTTTCATTAAATGCATAAGGACATGATGTTTTCCAGCATCTCTGGACTCAGTCCAGACACCCACGGCTTTTGTTACCTTTAGTCTTGACTTCCATAATGGGCTATATTTACAGCCCTTTTCATAGTTCACTTGGGAAATCCAATTAGAGCAGATCACAGCAGCCTACCTTCAGCCTGACAGTGACAAACATGAACATGCAGTGATTGTGCCCTGGTTTCTGTTTGTTTCAGATTGATTATTTTTAAAGCCCTGAATGATTTGGGATGCAGTCTTTCAGATAACTATCTCCCACTGTAATTCTGGTAAGCTTCTTAAAGCTGGCTGAGAAATGCCTGTTTTAGAATCTGACGTTCAATATTGTGACACTAAAATTCTGATCTTGTGTACATAAACCCTACATAAACGAAAAGAAGTTGCAGAGTTCCTCTTCTTTTCCAGTACTATGAAAAAATCAGGCCATTCCTGGCTAGTAGCAGGCCTTTTTCAGCTGCGGGTCTTGATCTTTAACATTTTCTTTTCCTTGACAGTCTATCAGAGGCCAAGCCTAGTCATCTTCAGGTAACAGTACAGAAAAGGAGCATTTTTAAATGGCACAGCAACTGTGATGCAGCAATTATTAAAACGATATTCAGTATGCACTGGGTTATAGAGATAGTATGATAGAGACAAATAGAGATAGACATTCTCAGTAACAGCGCTCCCCTTAGGTAGTTTTAGAACCTGTATACCCAGGAGGGGATTTTCAAAATAGTTTTCACAGGGGAAAGGAGCAAAAGCAGAAAGAAGACTGGAAGGATCAGAGAGGCAGGATCTTCAAAGGAAACCAGTGACAAACATTTCAACATCTCCTTGTCTCTTGTTCTTTATCATTAGCACATGGAACTCACCGATTCTCTGAAGAGAGGAAAAAAGTGTTCACACAAGATAGCTCAGATCCCGAAATTCAGAAGACTATGTCTCGATAGTTAGAGCTAAACTAAAATCCTCAAGCGGCACAATTCATTTTTTAATTAGCAGTTTTAAATGCATCTTTACCCTAAATAATTCTAATTGCAGAAGGATGTGTCAAAGTTAATTACCTCCTGAAAAGAGCTTTATACTTCTGTCTGTGTGGGAATGAGACTTCACTGGTCCTGTTCAGGAACAAAAACTCTAGTAGTTGCTGGCTAGATGTGATACAAGCCTCGGAAGGCCTTCTGCCCTTTTAAGAAGGTTCTAGTGAACTCTCAAATACACATGTGAAAGGACACTTGAGACAAGAACTAATATTTTTAAGAACTCTTTTCCACTGGAAAAGCAAACTGGTTACTATACTATGATACAAAGCATGTTGTCTGACAAGGCATTTTCTTGTTCAGTGTAGATTTCTGTAAAATCTCACAGCATCTGATGAAAGGAGCTCAAGCTTATGAAATCTTACGCATCACTGGTTTAGCTAATCTGTAAGGTGCACCTCTACCCTGCCTTCTGCCTGAGTTTGGTAAATGCCATTTTCTATTTTAAAAAAAGACATGGTAAGAACAATAAAGGGCCATATGTATATTGGCCTGATAGGTGTCTCTTTTTTAGGCTTCAGCACCTAGAATTCAGGTGCCTGGCCCCATAAAAATGATCCTAATGGATAGGATAATGCACGTAGGATCCTGGCATAGTGAATGGGAGAGTTAGGTACATGTGCAACTGGTGCTGCCCCCTCAGCAACCTGTCAGTGACTACAGGGGAGTCCCACCACAGCCAATATCTCTGACTGGGGAGGGTCTCCCCATGGCCAATCTCGCCGACTGGGGGGGGGGGTGTCGCAAGGTGGCCATCTGCTTCCTGCCTGCTTCTCCTGCCCATGAGTGCAGCTCTCAGGGGGTACATGTGCACCCCATGCACCCCCTTCGCATCACTGCTGGTTAGGTACCTCCAAAGGCCAACTCAAAGTACCTAGATGCTGAGGAGGGGAGCTCCCTAAGGATAATCAGTAGAAAACAGTAAACACCAGGGTGTATATGAATTCCCACACTCCTCCTTAGGCACTAGTCGCTACTCTCCCAGGATAAACCACAAGTGTACAGATGTTCAGGATTTTTCTCCCAGAGCAAAAATGCCCTTCCCACCCCCAGAAAAACCCTGAGGGAAAAACAGGGTTATATCACTCTGAGGAGAATTGCTCCTGGGAGAGTGAACTTCTATACACTTTTTCTGAGAGAAGCCACAACACAACTTCAGTTTTGCTCCCACCCCCTAGTCCAAAAGACAGTATGGGCAGGTACAGACATTACACTTTTACTGTTATAAGTCATCAGAAACCAGTAAACTGTCTCGTAACAGAACAGAAGTCTGGCACACATAGACTGGTTTAAAAATGGCAGAACCTGATCTAAGATTTGACCATCCCCCCCACCACCACCACCCACCAAGGGTGAATGTGCATTCTGTTCACTACCAATCTAAACTACACCACTTACTGTAAACAATATAACTTAGATCAACCCCCCTCTGGGTTTTTTGAATGACTGTACCTAGTTTATGCTGCTGCCTGGATTCTGCTGCTCCAACCAAGCAAGGAACAGAACACACCCCTTCACAATCCCCACATTGCCCGTGTCTCCCTGCAGCACATTTTGGGTCAGTCAATCAGGGCTGTCCACTGCTGCCATTCCATCTCAGAGTAGACTGAGGGATCCTGAACAACAAGCCAAGATGAGTGTAGAGGATCCTTTTGGCTGTGCACTGCAAACTCACTCCTCTTCAGTGCCTCAGCATTTGAACGTCTGTTCAAATACCTCTACGTAAGTTTTTCTACCAGGAGAACAAACCTGGGAAAATTCTCCAGGATTATTTGAATATGTGTATGCAGCCTAAGTCTGTGCTGCAACAGTCTGGAGATATCTCCATCCAGGTAAGATGCAAAGCACATAGCACTAAAGCAAGCAGCAGCATAGCCTAATAGTTTAGTAGAGTATTCACCCAGGAACTGGAAGACCTGCATTCTGGGCCCACATCAGTCTGATGAGACCCCAAATCTTCCTTTCCCTAACCACCAGACTAGTCTGGGTAGGAACATATTTTGCCTTTCCTATTGAAGCTGATAGAAAAGCTATGTAGAAAGGAATGCAAGAGGTAGAAGAATAATTAAGCAAGAGAGATCCTTACTCTGTAGACCAGTGATGAGGGTGCCCACTGAGATACTATTTATGCCATATGCAATAGTCAGTTGTCACGGGGTCACATAGAGGCCCCGTGATTGTGAGGGTGATTGGCAGAGCTGCCAATCACCCAGGCAGCTCAGGTGCCTGGTTGCCAGGACAACCAGGTGGTCACATGACTGGAAGAGGGCAGGGCCTGGCCTTTGTAACCAGCTTAGGCCAGAGCCTGAGACATAGTTCCCTTCTGGCTGCTGTAGGAGCAGGAGCTCTGTGGCTGAGTTGAGTGGCCTGTGTTAGTGGTTGCTGCTTTGCCACACTAACCGGCTACAATGATGCAGGGAACAAGATCACCCTGACTGCAGGTAGGACTGAGAGCCCAGGCAGGGCTTGGAGTTATTGTT
>NW_017728950.1:2093610-2131237 GCF_001723895.1 Crocodylus porosus | reverse complement strand
GAGCCCCGGTGCCCGAGAGTGAGAACAAGGGCACCCGAGGGGCGAGGGACCGTACAAGCGTCCCCCAGAACAGCTGCGAGGCTTGGGGCGTGCTGAGGGGGAGGCTTGGAGGCACGCATAACCCTTAAGGCGGAACGATCATAGATACCCCAGTCTGGGCTAGGGACAGGAACAACAAGACCGTCCACTAGGGAAACTGGCAGCCTCCACATTAGATATTCAACCATCAAAGTCATGGCGGGCGAGATTCTGAGGGTGCTACGTCACCCTAACGTGACGGTAGGCGGCGCTAGGGAGCTCACGGCTGCCCCCAGCCCCCACTCCCTCACATCAGTAAATGGATAAAAAAACCAAAAAGGTCATTCTGGCAGCAAGCCTTCCTCTACCCCATACCTATGCTTATAAAATGCATATTCTAATAGCTGAACTAAAATAAAATAGCACAGAATCCTTGTATGAAAAGTATAATATATAAATATACTAACACACAACAAACTGCACCACATCAAAAACCCCACCACAGCAAAAATGGTTTACTGTTACAGTTCAGAAAGAAAACTAACCTACAGATGCAATGCAAGGGAGAAAGCTTAATTCAGGAGTGGGCAAAATGTGACCCGTAGGCCAGATGCGGCCTGCCAAGCCATTCTATCCGGCCCGCAGGGCCCCCCCAAAATTAAGAAAATTAATATTGATCTGTCCTTGGCTGCCTGTCATGCTGCCATCGATGGCTTGCCAAAACTCAGTAAGTGGCCCTCCGGCCAAAATAATTGCCCACCCCTGGCTTAATTCTTGGTGTTTTGCAATCCCAATCCTAAAATGGCAATGGGAGCAAACCCATAAAAATGATTATCAATAGAAAAAAAAAAGAAGTTTGCACAGTACACGCCACACCAACAGAACCTTTTCAGAATGATTATTAATTCTAATTGAATGGCCTGAGAACTAGGTGCTGACCATTCTTAAAAGTCAAGAACTATCACTGGGAAGCCAGGGGGAGAGCAAAATGGGAAAAATAAGGAGTAAAATGTTAAACTATTGAACAATCAGAAGGAAAACACAATAAGAAATTAAAAAGTCTAAATGGAAAATATAACCATAGATATGTGAACAGATGTTTAACAAACATGAAAAACTGTTAAACATTTAAAGTTAGCATAATATTAAGAAGTTCACATGCCCACATGAAAGCACTCTGTTTTGCACTGCATTTTAAAGTATTTCTTCCCTGTATTCCAAAGCTGAACCAAGAGCAAACCATTTGAATGCAAGGAATACTGCCACAGCTTTTGAAATTCAATCTCTTTACATTACAATTTCGGAGCAGAGGAAATTACGTGGTTTAATATACACTTAGGATTTCTCTCTGATCATGCCTCCCATGGACCTGACAAAGGAAAAAAATCTTTTATTAGTATCCTAAAAATAAGGCGTGTAACACATTGCTCAGTCATAGTGTTGCTTAACTTAGTGTTAACTCAATCAACACAAATATAGACAACTCAAAAAAAATTATGAGGTGTTTTAACCAAACAGATGATTTGAAGGGCATGGCAAAGCAACAATCTGAGCAGCTGACAAAAGGGCAGTCTTTCCACAGTGTGGTTAATGTTCCAAAAAGTTCCCCATTATGTGCCTATAAACAGCTCTCCACAATGAGGCACTGCTTGGTGATGTATTGTTTTCACATATCGATGCTCACTCACCCTTTCAACATTAAAAATAATACATTTAATAAAGGGTATCACTCTCTATGATCAAAGCAAAACTGCATTGGAAGCAATTCCCATGCCCTTTACTGTAAACATTAAACTAATCTAGACAGTGCCAAAACTTATTAATTAATTACTTCTGCCTTTGGCTTCTCAGCCTACAACATGTTCATCTGGAAAACATTTTTATCCTTCAGCCTTTTATACTGTCATCCCTATAAACTATTCCAAACTGTGCCTCTTAGGAAGTGAAGCCACTTAGACTTTGCTAATGTTTGCTATGCTGTCTCCTAAACAAATTCCTCTAGACCAGATTTCTCATTCAAAACACTTTTAAGGATGGCTAACTTAGTACAACATACCAATCGTCTATAGTTGTACCTACAAAATAACAGGTTGCTTAAAAAGAGATTGCTAAACTGCTATTTTTTTCATTGTATCAAGTGTCATTTAGGGGAACTGCATATACTAACTACAGTCAAAATAACACAGGGACAGGTTTGTTTTCCATTTAAAAACACACAGATAAAAACCATCACAAGCTCACATTGAGTATGATGCAAAACTGGTGTATTTTGCTAGCAATTCTTCATTCTCTGCCCCCCAACTATACACATTTCACAGGACTAAGATAATGCTAATGGAAAGGGGTAAAGTCAGAGACTCCAGAGGGATATTGCAAGTCTGCAGCAGGTAGTTCTCCTATTAATTTTTCCAGCACCACCCCTGATGATAACAATGTGTAATTGGTAGCAGGTCATGATACCATTGACTGACAGATTATACTCTGCAACCTTTCTTTTGTGCCTATCCCACACTGTAATCCTGTCAATGAGGTTCAAAGCACTTTCTTAACTTCACACACTGAGAAGACTCCTTGATGAATGCACATATTTCCTAGAGTTTAGCTACTCCTCATAGTACAAAGCACAGGTGAAGTGTAAGTGCCATGAGGTGACATAGCCCTTCTGGAGCCAGCAGTGATTAACAGGGATCCTGGTTTTCCCTGATAAAAAAATCACAAATTCTCTGATAAACCCCCCAAAATCCATGATTAAAATGAAAGGCCTCCCACAACGCCCCTGAGCCTGCTGGTGCCCCTCACCACCCCGCACAGCCCCCTGGTCCTGCTGATACCCCTCACTCCTCCCTGCCACTGTCCCCCCAGCCCTGCTCCTGCCCCTCACTCCCCCTAGAACCCCCACCACCACAGCTCCTGCTTCCCCATGGCTAGCAGGAGGTGGCAGCTGCTGCAGCAGAGCAGAGCCTGACCTTCCCCCACTCCCCTGCCATGTCTACTTCCTGCTTGTTGTGGACTTGGGGGGGACAGATCCCTACCACGGCGCACACTCCCAGGGGGAAAAAGGGACCCATGCCCCCCAGATACATGCATGGGGTGGGGGCTTCCACTCTGCTGCCCTCCCCCAGGGTCTCTGCAGCTCGGCATGTATGACCCAGCGCTGCAGGAAAAAGCACAGTCGTGCAGGAAAGCTGCTTGCCACTGCAAGCTCCACACTGCCCCGTGACTAGAGGTGCACTGATACATCAGTCCCATATTGGATCAGCACCAACATAAGGAAAATTTACATTATTGGTAATCGGCTTTTTTTGCTGATGTGGCTGAATATGTTGCTGATAAATGCCCTGTACACTCCTACTGGTGATGCATCCTATGTGTGCGCAGTTGCAGTGGGGGTGGCAGCACAGAGTTGCGTGCAGGGCAGATGTCAGCAGGGCAACACAGAGCTCACAGCAGCAAGCAGCTTTCCTGTGCAGCCATACTCTGCCCTGCAGTGCTGGGTCACACACAAGGGGCTGTGGAGGCCCTGGGGAAAGGCAGCAGGGCAGGAGCCTGAGCCAGAAGCAGGCAGCCTAGATCCATGCCCCATGCACAGATCTAGGGGCACAGGTCCTCCCTTCCACCTGGGAGCATGCACAGAGATGGGGAGCAGCCCCACCCAAGCCCACAGCACCAGCCTGCCTGACCCTGCCCTCCACACAGATCTGGGAGACATGGCCCCCCCCAACCTCCAGGAGTGCATGCAGCTGTGGGAAACCAGCCCCATTCCCCTGCCCCCCCAAACAAGCCACCTGCAGCCCCATCCCACTCCCCACCAGGGCACTGCCCAACTGGGCAGCAGCCCCAGCCCTAGCTCCAGCCCTGCCCAGTTCTCTCTCTCCTTCTCTATGGGGGCCTCTAATCCCCATGTGCACATGCACTTGGCACCCCATGCCTGACCACCCTCTTCCTGCTCCCCCCAGCCCCTTGCAGACTGGAACTCTGCCAACCTGCAGACAGCTTGTTGCCAAACTGCAAAATCTGTAGGTTTCTCTGTAAAATAAGAAACCCACGTTAGCCTCCGGTAAAAGGTAAAATCCACGGTTTCCCTGTGGAAAATGGAAAACCTGTTTCCCTGGTGATTAACAATACCAGTCAAGGAGTGACATGGTGTTAGATTCAGTCAGAATTCACTTTGACCTACTGAACATCTCTCAGCATTAATACAAATTTGGATAAATCAAACCCAAGAGCATCTACTCCTATCTTCCTCCATCCTGTTTATTATTTCACATTCTACATCTTTATCCCCTCTGTAAAGCTGCCTCACACTTGCTAACTGTAGCTCAGGAACTTACTTCAGTGACAGAGCTATGTATGCTCCAGAGAAACACTAGTGCCCTTAGAAGAAAGGTTGGTCCCAGATACCAAGATCCCAGACCTGTGGTAAGAAAGCCAAACTATTTTCAATGGCAGGTAGAAAAGTATTAATCAAAATGTTCACGTGATAAACTTCACAATGAGTACAAATCTAGGCATATAACTCTTGAACATGTGCACATTTTGAGCAGTGCCCAAAATAACATATTCACAAATCAATTTAGGGAGACTGCATATACTACCTACAGTCAAAATAATAACGGTACACATTTGTCTTCTGTGTAAAAATGCACAGGTAAAAGCCATCACAAACCTATGCTGATTATCATTATTCACTCACAGTCTACTCTGTTTTCACAGGAGTCACGACCCAGAAGGCATGGTAGCCCTTGCAGAAATTGCTAGAGTACCACCTACTGGAGATACATGTAAAACTGAGAAAGACTTGTTCACTTGTATATATGCTAAAATAAAAGGACTCCTATTGAAATGTTGGCTTTAAGTATGTCAACTCAAAATCTTATAAAGTCTATAATTTTCATGCTAGGATATGTTTATTTATGGAAAATTTTAATACATTAACTTAAAAATGAATCACTCTTAAATGTGAAACACTAGAAAGCAGTAGAAATCTGCCCATAAAGCAAATAACCAGACCAGTAACTGGGAAAGATCTGAGTATTTCTAGAACTATACTGATTTGCGACAGCTTCAGATCTGAGCCAAAACATTAAGCTTCAATACTAAACAGAACACTAGTGGCAGCATTTGATGTAATCTGCAAGGTCCGTGGGAGTAGTCATGGACCTTGGAGCAGTGGTTCTCAACCAGGGTTTCATGGCACCCCAGGTGCTCTGAACCCTCTTCAGGGGTGCCACAACATGCATGCTGCAACTGCAGCAGCAACCAGGAAAAAGTGCCCTGTGCACCCTCCTGCCACGTTAGGTCTCAGACCAGTCTAAAGCACATAGGAGCTGCCTCATGCTGTGTACCCATTCCTGGTCTGCCCCCTCCTATGGTCTTCCTAGAAACAGAGGTACTGAGGACAGTTCCACACGTGCAAATCTGTTTCTGGTAGAGGGGGATCCAGACCAGGAAGGGCTACACAGCATGAGGCTGATCTTTAGAGTGATGATCAGATAACCATAATTCTAGATGAGTGAGCAGATACACTGTAGTCCTTCCTGGGCTGGTTGTGCATCAGGTGCATGGAGAAGTTTTATCCGGAGGTAGTAATACCTAGGTAAATCAGAAGCAATAGTGCTTCTCAACCAGGGATAACAAGACAATCACAAGTGGTGGAGGGGTGCCCCAGCTCTGAAAAGGTTGAGAAGCACCCGATTTATAAACTTATTTTATATTTTGCTGCTTCTTTTCAGTTATGTTTTTTAAAATCTTAATTTCATGTTAGAACTTACTTTCCTTAAAAAAGGAAAAAAATCTTGAAGAAAGGCTCTCCTCTCTCCTTTGAAATACTTGAAATGATAGCTGTAAGACTGAAGAGATGAACCTATTTAAGAAAATAGGAATTCCTTACTGCCACTTCTATTCACATGATACCCGGTACCTTGAATGGCTGCCTTCTCCAATGTCTGTCTGTCTTGAACAGCTAAATTGTTCTGTCTCATCCTGGTACTAGGATTTGTGTAATTTGGGGTGGTCACCTGATAATCAAGAAAGTCAAGGAACAGGGTTCATGGAAAGTCAGGAGTCAAGGCCAAGGTCATGGTAAGCTGACTACCCTAAGACAGAATCAGGGTCAGCCAAGTGTCAAAAGGTGGAGTTTCTAATAAGTGAATCAAAGAACTGCAGAAAGATCAAGAGCAAACATCAGAATTGTTGCCTAAACAACATGCTGCTTTTTTACAAGCTGGAGTTTTTAAAAGCTGGAGCTGGTGGGGCCTGCAGTGGCAGGGAATTGCCCAGTTAGGACTGGCTCTGCCCAGAATACTGACACCTGCAGCACAAGCCTGCTGCAGGTGGGGCCTGTTTCCCTGAAGCCTTGGAAATGGATTGTCCTGATCATGAAACTGCAACACTCTAGGTCCTGGGCTTCACAGCTAAATGGCCCTAAGCTGAAGTGTACCATCACACAATTCCATTGCTGACCTCCATTTACCTCCACTGAGCCAACTTCTCTTATAATTTATACAAAGTAGGTTACGTAGAGCTTAAGCTGGTATGGATTTGGTCCTCAACCTCAAGCTCTCTGCCTTCTCTTATCTGCTGCCTGTTTGTCTGTAAAACTTCCTTTCACCAGCTTGTACAATGTATGTGAATACATGCTGCTGCTTGAAACCATAATTGCTGAAATGCATACACATAACTGCATC
The DNA here is from genome assembly GCF_001723895.1 of Crocodylus porosus. Lineage (NCBI taxonomy): Eukaryota > Metazoa > Chordata > Crocodylia > Crocodylidae > Crocodylus > Crocodylus porosus. The sequence continues at coordinate 2,124,533 of NW_017728950.1, read as the reverse complement.
TCCTCTTGTCCTCATACTGTACCATGTTCATTCAACATGGTAACCAACCAGCCGAGAATCAACATCGTGTGAAACATCTTATTTCTTGATTTTTCCTTCCATAGTACTTTACCACATTACACCCATGTTCAAGCAATTCAGCTGGATGCTCATTCATTTCAGAATCAAGCTCAAAGCTTCCCTGTTTATTCTTAAAATTTTCTTTGAATTTTTCAGACTGCTCTACTCTCTTGCCAAGGTCCTCTGCTTAATTGGCACTAGCTTACTATCCACAATCTCATGACATCTTATGTAATAGCCTACCCCATACTACAGCAATGGGCACCATATGGCTACCTTAGCAGGACATTGTTGTGTGTTTTCAAGTTTGGCCAAGTGTTTGATATATTGTTTCTATAAGACACTACACAAAATAAAGCGCCTTTGACAAATTAGAAGGTTCCAGCAGAGGGCAACAAAAGAGTAGTCAGAGGTCTAGGAAACTTGCTGTACAAGGAAAATTTGAAGAAATGGAATTATTTAGTCTGGACAAGAGAAAGCTGAGGGAGGATTTAATAATAGTCTTCACATACCTGAGGGGTAGTTATAAAGAGTACGGTGATAGACTGTCTTCTGTGTTCACAGGAGCAAGGTAAGAAGTAAGTTTTTATTGCAACAAGGGAAAGTTAAGATGGATATTAGAAAGAACTCACTCACTGTGAGGATAGTTAAGCATTGGAACAGACATTACCAAGAGAGATTATGGAATCATTATCCCTTTTGAGAACAGGTTAGACAAATACTTGTCTGAGAGGGTTGAGACAGGGATTGTTCTGCCTCAGTCAAAGAACTGGTGGACTAGCTGATTCCCTAAGATCCCCTCTAGTCCTAGTTTTCTATGATACTATTGTACCCACTATTGTTTACTAGGAAAAAAATCAAACACATCATATCAATAATGTGGAGTGAAATATATTGCACACATGGTAAACATAAATGTAGACTTGCTAAATTCATATTTTGAATCTTCAGATTTATCTCCTACAGTCATCCACTAGGATGGTGATTCTCAACCATGATGCCAGGGAAGTCTGGAGTGCAGCCAGATTCTCTGAAAGTTGTCAAAAGACATGAGGAGATAAGTGAGACTTTAGGAGATAAGATAAGTACTGTATTCATCTATGTAGCAGACTTACCTCTTGAGCTCCGGATGAGTCGTGGGCTTGAGATTCTGCAGTTCTGATTGGTGGAGCCCATCCACCAATCAGAAACAAGCCAAGGTAAGCAAAGCCATGCCCTTTCCCCAAAAGGAGGGGGCAAGGAGGAGTCTAGACCTGGTTCAAGACTGCGCCCTGTCAGGTCTGGAGAATTTTGGGGGTGGAGCCCCTGAAGCGTATAAAAGGAGACCATGCTCAGTACACTGGGAAAAGAGAGGAGCTCTGGAGAAGACCATCCTTGGGACCCTGCCTAAGCCTCAATGGCATACAGATTGGTGCACAGTGATCAGGCTCTAGGAGCCGCTCAAGGTGGCTGAGCCTGCAAACCTGGCAAGAGGCTGGGTAGGCAGTGTCTGGATCAGTGCATGGACAGCTAGCCCTGGGAGTAGTTCGAGGCTCTTGGGCCCTACCCGGTGTGCAGACTAGCACGTGGAGAGCCGGCCCTGGGAGCAGCTTGAGACTGCTTGGGCCCCACACAGTGCGCAGGCTGGCACACTGAGAGCTGGCCCTGGGAGCAGCTAGAGGCTGCTCAAGTTAGCCCCAGCTATAGGCCAAGTGATCAGAGCCCTGCAGTGTGGCTCTGCATTAAACTAAAGGAGCACCAGTGCCCAGAGCAGGGCCCGAGAAAGAGAAGGACCCCTGAAGTGAGACCAGGGAACCAGAGCCAGTAAGGGCTTGGCTCCCACTTGGCTCCCATGGGAGCAACCTGGGTGCCCAGAGCAGGGCACCAGGCCATTGAGAGAAGCCAAAGGCACCACCAGAGAGGCCCTCGTGGGACTGGCCACCAGGGGATGAGCATTGGCTGCTTCAGAGTGGGAACAGGAGTTGCTGAGGAAGTGGATTCCACAGAGGAGGTGGGTTTGGAAAAGGAGGGTCTTTAGCCTCAGGTCTCCTCCATTGTGGGAGGGGGCATGTCCACATCCTGGGGCCTCAAAGGGGAGGGACTCCAGGGAACACCCCATATTTTGTGATTGTTGTTTCCTACTGTAGAGGTTAATATAGTTATGAGTGTTCCTTAAGTGAGTTTATAGGGATTTATCTGTCTTCATTGCTTATATGTGTTTATTGCCTATTATCAGAACTTACCTGTATTGTTGCCTGTGTATGTCTATAGTATTCTTACCTCAACTTACCTGGGTTTATTTAAGTTGATGATCATATGTGTTTATTCTGTTGATGTCTTGACGTACCTATTCCAAAGTGTTAATGCGAATTCTGTGCAGGGGGGCTAATTATTGCATATGCTGTGAATCACCGAGTTTATGTTTTGCAGTCCTTCGAAGTGGTGCGATATGTTGATTGCAGGTTATTGTAGATAGTCTCACATACTAATTTTACCATAAATATTGAATGTTACTTATTCATATTTATTTATTGTGGCAATAAATTTGTATATAGTTAAGCACTTTGTCCTGGCCTAGGCTCTATAGAGAAGAGAGAGGACTGCTCCCAGGTGGCAGGCCCCTCTCACAGCATTCTTGCCTGACCACCCTATCCCTTCCACTGGTGGACAGGGCACACCCCTGGGTGTACCCAGGCTACACCTGAATCTAAGACAACTCTCAATTTAAGATGGCCCCCCAGTAATAATACATGGACATTTTATAAATGTTATTATTTTCCAGACATGAAATCTAATTATTGAAGGGCTGTATTAAATTCATCCTCCCCACCACTGCAGGGGGGCAGGCAGTAGCAGGGGCAGGCGGTATGGGAAGTTAAGCCTCCCTGCTACCCCCGGCTTCCCTACCATCTCAGGCCCCCCCTTCTCCCATCACCTCTGCTCCCCCTCCTGACCCTTCCCACATCGCCCCTGCCTCTGCTCCATTCCCTCACCTTTGATCCACATGGGCAGGTTCTGTCCCTGTTCTATCCTGGGGCACTGAGCACATCCCCACCCCAGCCCCTGTAGCAGCTGTGTGGGCTGTGCACCACTGCTACTGGGCCAAACTGAGCATGGCTCCAGACAGAGGCTGCATCCCACACAGAGGCTAAAGGCACAGAGCAAGGGTAAATGAGGGAAGGACAGAGGCAGGTGGGGGAGCACAGGTAGGGTGGGGGAGGAGATGGAAGGGAAAAGGCTACAGGGAGGCAATGGAGGGTACAGAGGTGGCCAGGGAGGATGGTAGGCAACAGCTGCAGTTATGGCTTCTGCCTCAGCTAGAGGCTAAGGCCTGAGCCACAGCAGGTACCAGCCCTCAACCCATACTTGATTCTAAGATGAGGGGCTTTTTCCCCCCCATGTTAAGTGGGGGGAAACCCTCATCTTAGAATCAAGTAAATATGGAAGATAAGCCAAGCTTGGGCTTATCCCTGTCTGAACAATCCCCTACCCTCATTGTGTAGCGCCCATGTAAGGAGATAAGCACTGTAATACATAAATTGGATTTTGAAACTGGTTGTCATTCATTTTATATAAGTTTTGAAGGGGTACCTAAAGTCTAGTGAGGGGTGCTTCAAGTCCAAAAAGGGTAAGACCCACTGCCCAAGGATCAACGCTGTCTTGAATTCACGGGTATAATATTGGTTCATAAAAAATGGTTCCGTATTACTTAATGACAGATTACTAAAACGGATGTCAGCTCTTCTCCCATACTTGAGCATAAGCTAAAACAAATTTTCATTCATGCATCTTGTGAACTGATTTAGCACATGAGTCACTTTCTAATAATGTTTAGTTTGTCATCATTTTCACTTTCAGTGAATATCTGCTTTGTACCTTCATTCATAAGTGCCACCTCCTTATCCTGTGAACTCATATCACTATATCATTGCATTTTTTTTATTCTCTGGCTTTATCTCTTCCCCCAGATCCCAAACAGTATGCTCCAGGCTTTTCTGTAGTTCGTGAAAGACCTTGTCTCTTACGGTTTTCTTTTGAATTTTCAATCATCCTGTGTCTCTCCTCTTGTAGCATACACTAAGAAGCAATTTCCCTGCCTTTACAAATATATTTCCTCTTCCCAAGGATATATTTACAACAAATGTTGAAGGGAACCAAGAGTAATTTTTCTGTGTTGGAAGAGTTTTAGGTATCAACTCCTGATTCCTGAGAGTGTTGATATGGTTGTTATGACCTTTGAAATGTCTCGGTTTCTTGCATTAGTTACTAAATAGAGGGCACACTGAAGAGATAACATGCTAAGACAAAATTCCCAGTGAAATCAGCAGAAGGCCTTTCCCCTTCTCACATATACATACTAATTTTCAGTTTAGCATATCTGCCTATCTGTTTCAGAGAGGCATGAGCTTTCATGGATGACTGCTTACTTCCTCAGGCACTATGAGGAAGCATCTGAGAAAGTAAGCACCTAGAAAAGCTCATGCCTCCCTGAAACAGTCTCTAAGGTGCCACACTATTGACCTTCTTCTTGACTTTAGGCTAAAGGCCTTTTCACACATGGCAATTGGCACATGTTTTATTTGAGGTTGTAGTAAGCATAACCATGCCATATTAAAAGCCAGAATGTGTTCTGAGCAGTTGCACAGTCATGATTACTATGATTTCTGTTCTGGATATGGTTAGAGAAGGTTATACCCTACACTACTACTCCCTGGGCACATCTATACAAGACACTTAATGCCCACTGGACTAATTCTATTGTGCATTAGTGTGGCTAGCAAAAACTGTGCTAATGTGCGAATGCACAGTAGATTAGTCCAATGAGCATTAAGTGTCACAAAAAAGCATTTGGTTGTGCTAATGCACAGTAGCGCTAATTATGGCGCATTAAGTTAGTACTTGTTATTACAGGTACTAAACATAATGTGCTGTAATTACAGAGCATTAATGAATGTGTAGACACACCCCCTGGGTAATAGGGACTTGCTTCCCTTATTACATATAAAGAGGGCTTTGTATCTTTAAGAATGCCAGCCCAGGGTGAAGGCCACACGTCCCCCAGGGAGTATATAAGAAGCCTGACCACATAAGCTAGGCAAAGGAAGAGAAGGTAGTATAGATAGGAGCCCTATTAGTGGAAAGAAGCAGATAAATCCTGAAGGCAAGCGAGGCCTTGAGAGACTGTGGTATAGGTGAGCCGGGTGTGGGAGAGGGATATTGCTGTGTGGACAAGCAAATATTGGAGAGATCATCCCTTTCCCCAGCTGAGCTGAGGGTCAGTAACCACTGAAAGAACAAAATGTTTCAAGTGAGATCACAGGCTATCAGATGGTTGGAAGAAGAAGTCAAGTTCCTCTCTGCTAGAAGGCAATAGTATGCCCAAGGGCTACTGCCTTGGTCATACCCTGACACTGACCCTGGCACCAGATGCTGCAGCTTGCACTTTCACCTCTCTGTCTGTTAGTCAGGCAGCAGATGTAAAGATGCTTAAATAGAAAAGGATATTCAAAACATTTTTCATTACAATTTTTATCCAGATTATGATGTGAAAAAAATGGCAGTATCAAAATGATCTACAGAAATAAGTATCTTACTTAAATCTTTTCCCAAAAGTTCTCTCAAAAAGCTTTGTAAGTCCATTTTAAAATAAAATATGGAATAATATATGAAAAAGGATTGTGATGCAGCTAGAAATTAAAAGCATACATAAGACATAGACATTCCAGCATACATAAGACTCCCAGAAAGACTACAATAAGAAAAGGCACGGTGACACTGGAATGAAAATGAGCAAACTGAAATGACAATTCTTCCAATAAAAAAGTGAATGTGACTGATTTTTTAAAAAATCAAAGATATGAAGCCTTCTTCAATCCCATTATAATGGCACTAATTCCATAATCTACTTGGAATGTGTCATTCAAACGAATGCCAGATTCTAAATCTTTCCCCAGTGACCAAACATTTGTGAAAAGATCCCACTAGGTATGGCAAAAGATGACTTTAAGCTTTGGATAAATGCTTTCAGATTAGCTTGGCACCATTTTTCTAAGAATGAAACCATATGTCACCTAGTGGCTCAGGGGAAATACTGGCAAACGAAACCTTTCAGATATTAGCTGCCAGTTTCAATCTAGCCCAGGTCTGTAATGATCAAAAATTGCTGCCATCTGAAGAGAGTTTGGTAGCCTATATGAAATAAGTTGGCAGTCTCAATTTTGTTCTTCGAGGAAAGGTGTCCATCTCAAAATCATCAACACAGGTGGCTCAACTGGCATCTTAGCCGGTTTCAGACAACCAGCCAAGGATTAAATAACCATGGTGAGTGAGCTATCTTTTTCTCCTGTAGAAACAGTTCCTCCCAATACAGATGGGTCAAAGTCAGAGTTTGTACTAATGCTTTCCATATCAAACCAGTTTTATGAGCATCAGAGCTAGAAATTGAAGCTCCATTATTTTGTTTTCAGAAGCACATGTATTCACTTTACGCAATTTTAAAGGAAGGGCAAAAGAATGACACAATATTATCCACTAGAAGAAACTGAAATGCTCAATTCACCTGCTTAACAGGATCTAAGACTATTCTAATATAATAAAAGGCTTAATCTGTCTGTGTGTCTGTCTGTCCGTAATGCTTTTGGGCAACTGTACATGTGCCACTGAGAAGGTGAGGTGATTGTCTGTGCAACCTGGGCTGCATGTGCTCAAGTTGCCAGGGAAGGTTGTGGCAGTAGCAAACACACCCTGGCCACCTGAACAGCGGGGCTTCCCCCCTGCCTTCCTGCCTGAGGGTGAAGAAGGAGGGATCACAGTGGCAGTGACCCCCACTGCCCAGCCCTGATACCTCCCAGAACAGCTGGCAGGGGCGGGGAGGCAATGGACAGGGAGGAAGGGAGGCAGAGGCAGGCCAGGTAGATGCAGAGTGGGAGCATGGAGTGGGGCCAGACCCAGAGAAGTGGAGGCGGGTATAGTGGAGCCAGACCTGGTGCAGCAGGGAGGAGGGTGGAGTGGGACCAGACCTGGAGCAGCCAAGCGGGGTGGTAGAGCGGGGCTAGACCTGGAGGGGTGTGGGGAGGAGGGGAAGTTGAGCAGGGCCAGACCTGGAGTGGCAGGGGTGAAGCGGAGCAAGACCCAGAGTGGCGGGGGGTGGAGCAGAGCCAGACCCAGAGTGGCAGCAGGGAGTTGAGCGGGGCCAGACCCAGAATGGCAGGGGGCAGTTGAGCAGGGCCAGACCCAGAGCAGCAGGGGTGAAGGCAGGAGCACGGCTGGACTCAGAGTGGTGGAGACTGAGCGGAGAATTGAGCTGGACTGACTGGACCCAGAGTGGTGTGGGTGGAGTGGGGCCCAGAGTGGTGGGGTGGAGTGGGGCTGGACCCGGAGCAGTGGGTGGGGTAGAGAGAGGCCAGACCCACAGCAGCAGGGGTGGGGGGTGCAGCGGAGCAGGACCCAGAGCGGTGGGGGGTGAGGGGAACTTGAGCTGGTCTGGATCCAGAGTGGCAAGGGGTGGGGGGGCTGTAGAGCAGGGCCAGACAGAGCAGTAGGGATGGGGTGCATGGCCTGGTGCACAGCTCTGTCCCTGCCCCACCCCCATGTCATTCTTGACAGGCAATTTGCTAGTCTTATTTATAAAAGGTAAAGAAAGATCTAAGTGGATGAGAAGCTAGCATCTCTTTGAAATAGTACTTTTGAAACAGAATATAATTAAGGGACATTTATTAATGTGTAAATTGCTTTAATATATAGCAAAGTTCTGAAATAAATTTCAAAGCTTCTTGAGGAAAAGTTTCCAAAAGCCCTATAGCTTCTGATGAACAGGAAAGGTTCTCAACAATATGATGGCTTCGTTTTCTTTTTACAATAAAGAAAAATTCCATGTATTGTGGCATTTGTATGTGGTTAGGCTTATAGTCTCCTCTTTTTTGTTTTGGAATATCTATGAAGACAAGTAGCGAGGCTATTGTATAACTGAGAAATTGACTCTAGTAGGCAAATGCATGAATTGACAGAGGGCCTAATTCAGTTCTTTATAACGTCAGAGGGAGCTGTCACAGAGATTGTCAAGACTGGGTGAATATAAGAAAACAAGCTGGAAGACAACTTTAAAAGCAGGACCACTCTTCCAGATTCTCTCTCATGTATTGATAGACAGCTAAAGAATTAAAGTTTATGCATTAGGGGTAACAAGTGACCACATCACTGATGAAGTAGCACATTAAGTATCTATTTGTGCAGTACATTTTTGAGTCATCAGGTTTGTTTTCTGCAGACAACTTTTTATACTGCAGCCTGTAAATAAAACATATATACATACCAAACAGAAAAGGACACAATTTATTTATTTGCCCCTTTTGCGCTTGTGAATCATGTTGTTATTTTAAGAAAAGATACATGCTGTACCACATGGGTGCTAAAAAGAACACCATCAAGTTAAATATATATTATCTACTTCATTAATAACAAGTAGCTTATTCTCTGAACCTCAGTCTTTCTCACACTATCAGACTTAGGCTGCTGGCACACATTAATATTGTTGTGTGATGGAATTTGGTCCCCAGTCCCAACAATCACGTGTTCTGTAATGCTGCATGTTCATAGCAAGACATAGAATTGTTGGGATAAGGGACTGATCCCTATCATGTGACTGCTGGCAGCCTCACTAGAGTTATCAGCACTACCTTTAATACATTCCCTGGCTGGGAAAGCCTTTCCCCTGCTGGGAGTTTTCCTGCATCCAACAGTCCCAACAGGCATGAGGGAGGTTGGACATGGGGTTTAAACTCCTTGGCCGGGGGAGCCCCTCAGCTCCCACTGCTGGAACCCACAGGGCAACCCGGGGCCCAGTTAGAGACCTGAGGCTGCCCCAAGCTGGGAGACCCGGAGCTGTCCAGCACTGATGCTGACAATCAGCTGATTGTCAGGCACCAGCCCCAGACAGCCCTGGTGTGCGGACATGCCACACATCCAATTTAAGACACCATACAAACCATCTATTATGATGCTTCACATAATAGTACACTATATGCTGAACAAAGTAATGGCTGCTTTGCTATTTTATTGCCCTTAAATTGGGTCCACTTGTAGCATTGTTGCCATCTATGGCCCAATTCTCATGTCACTTGTGCCATAAATGTGTCACGGCCCTTAGTTAAAAAACAAGGCTACATGGTCACCATCTATCCTGGACCACACTGCACATCTATGTTGTCAAGGTCTATACATTTTCCTTCTGTGAATACTGACAAATGGGGTATTCTTTTTATCAGATCCTGCGTATTTCTTTACTTGCCCAGCCACACACCCTTGGGAAGTGCTGTAGCTTCCTTTTAAATGCCTCTCCTAAATATTTAAATCTTTATTTCTGATAGAGTTTATGGATAGAGGATTGTTGAACTCTGACAAATCTCAGTATGTATTACAAATTCAATCTATTTCAGATCTATTATTTTTCTAAGGCATTTGCTTTCAGAAATGAGGATTATTATAATTAAATTAATGTATATTCTTTCATTCAATACATTGCTACTCGTGTTATTAGCTTTTGGCTTTTCACTTCTAATCACTTGAGATTAGATTTATCTGTTAGGTTTATAAACTTCCTTGTCAGCTTCCATTTTTGTTTCCATGCACTGACAAAAAGGTGTATTTTGTCAAGAAACTACAGGGGACAGTTTAAAGTTGATGCAATCTTAAACCAAAACATTTTTTAACAATTAAAAATAAGGTCTGTTGGTAGATTTTTGTGGGGGTGTGCGGGAGCTGGCGGGCCAGGGAGCCGTGAAGCTCACTGGGCGGCTCCCTTCTTGAGAACTTCCCGGGTGCAGAGCTGGAAGAGGAAGCAACCACTTACGGCTCACAGGTGCACGGCAGCTGCGCCCGGCTCAAAAGCCACACCGGAGCAGGAAACAGGGGCGGAAGTGCTGCGGCGAGCAGCGGAGACCGGCGAGGACGCGGAGGGGTGGATGCGCACCGCCCGAAGCAGGACGTGCACGTTCTGGGGGCAGCGGCAGGGAGCCGCTGAGGGTCCTGCAGCACAGGCGGTGACTCAGAGAGGAGGCAGAGCGACTGCGGCATGCAGGAGCGTCTGGCTCCGCGAAGATTGCAGAAAGACAAGCCTGGGCGGGTCACAAGGGGTGGCCAGGCGGCCAGCGAAGTCCCTGGTGCCGGGGCCACTGGGGCACGCTCAGCAGGACTTGCTGAAGATGCCCATGGGGGAAGGCTTCTGAGAAGAGGAGCAGGGCCCTGCTCAAGGAGGGGCAGGACTCAAACACGACCGCTTAAGGCGGCAGCATTTTTGTCGGTTCCCCTCTGTCAATCCTCGTGAGATTTTCGTGGACTCACGCGAGAGGAGGGAGGCATGGAAGGAACCCCTGCCGCGGAGGTACAGGCGAGGGCATAGGGGTGGAGGAGCCCTCACTAGCTCACCAACGGATGCGAAGTCTCAGTTCCAGACGTGCACACGCCAGACAGTCCATCTGAACCAGAGGAATATCATCAAAGTCATGGCAGGTGAGTTCGGGGTGTGCAACGCGGAAGGTGGGAATCGGGCATCCCAAAGGAGACCCTTCAAGCAAGCAGGGACACGTTGGCCAAAAAAATACGTCTTTGCTACAGGGGGTTAAAACAAAAACTAATGTTTAAACCTACACTATCTAGCAAAACCCACTTTAGAAGGAGAGCAACAGAAAATACAATTAGCATAGTATTCAAGAGATGCAATAACAGTACAGAATCATGAAAAGCAGGTCCATTTGTTTAAATATAATATAGTGTCAATACTAACACTAGGCATAGTACCCAATTAAAAACACATCAAAAATAAATATTCTTAAAGCAGTTAAAATATTAAAACAGTTTTAGAAAGTTGGGGAAAAAACAGATTCCTTCTGGATTGAACAATATGATGGTTTGGCTCAGGAGATTTCCTGTCATTGATTTTGGCATGAAGTACTGGGATATGTGAACTCATTATGGCAAGAGGAACACAGCACTGCAGCTGATACTTGGACTGTTTGACTAGCAATATATAGCTGTTGTATAGCTGGATTAAAGCTCATCTCCCTTCTGTTGTACTGCTTTTCTACTTATATCCCCGCGCTGAATACTTTTTAAAAAACCGTATATTTTTCATAGTAATTAGGGAAATGGTTGATAAAATGCACATATCCATCACTAATTAAGCAAATCACTGAACAGAGAAAAAGCAGCCTGTCATCTCTTCTTTACAGATAGATTTAGTTAAGTATACATGCTAGCTGGCTATTAATGGCCAATCAGACCCAAGCACAACTGTTATAGCCTGTCAGAAGCCTTCTAACATCATGGCATAAAAATTTCCAGTTCCTTGTTTTCAACTTTTGATCACCGCAATGACATGGCGCTTCATTATGGTACTGGAATAAACAAATTGGTTACTTAAATTTCTCCCGTTTTTCATACTACTAAAATATTTGGTCACTGTATACAAATTAAAGATGCATCTATTTTAGTGCTGAATAAATGAGGTTGGGGTTAGACATTTTCTATAGGTACCTAAGCACCAGAGAGGTAAAATTTGTTCAGATACCATGGAATTGGGAATTAAGTAGATTAAACAGGGTGCACCTAATTGTGTTGCTAATGCACAGCAATAAACTCTGGTATATATTGCATGAGTTTACTGCTCCTAGCCACTACATTTACATATGCACCCAGAACCACAGCACATTGAGTTGAGTCAAAGCAGCCCCAGCTGGTAGGAGGTCCAGGGGGTCAGCCTGCCAGCCTGGAGCTACTCCAAACCAACTCATTGTGCTGCAGAGGGGCTGGCTGGGGCATGAGGGTGCTACAGTGCAGAGCAAGCCAGCAGGCAGCCCCTCGTGCCCCAGCCAACCCTGTCAGCATCTACACATATGCTGCTGCATGGTAAAAAACTCTGCCTCAGGACAGTGCTTGTATTTACAAGTACTAACCTGCAGCAGAGTTAATTAGTTTCCTGCAGCCTAACAGCACTACACATGTAGACACTGAGACATTTAATGCAGAACTAATTAGACAACTCCACAGTAAACACCTCGTATCAATGCGCCCATGGTATCAAAGCTAGTAAAAACTGGAATTTTCATAATCTGGGAAATAAACCAGTTTGGACCAAAATGTAAAACTTAAGTGCTGTGCTGCCAAAACATAATTTCATCCCAATATAGCCTACAAGAGTCCTCTGAACTTCAAAACAGCAAACACTTCATACTCTTCACAGGTGACATATTTCTAAGTAGAAAATTCTGTACATCAAGAAGGTTATATAGGGGAGCCGCTATCTTATAGATGGAGTTGGGAATACAATAACCACGCTTACTGGTTACCCTAATGACTTAAAGAAGCCAATGAAGAAAAATGTAAGGGGAGAAAAATATGCTTATCATTATATATACTAAAGGATCGTAGAAAAATAAGGCCAAAAGGGACCTTAGTAGGGCTAGCTAAATTAATACTCTGCTCAAGGTGAGATTATCCCTTTCTAAACCATCTCAGAGAAGTATTTTTCTAATGAGCTCTTAAAAACTTCCAGGAACAAAGATTCCACAACCTCTCACAAATGGTCTGTTCCAACGCTTAACCACCCTCATGGTGAGAAAGTTGTTCCTAATATTCATTCTAAATTTATCTTATTGCAGCTCAAGACCATTACTTCTTGTCCTGATTCCTGTAGCTCAGAGAATAGTCTATCACCATCCTCTTTCTAAACACTCTTCATGTACTTGAAAACTGGTATCAAATCCCCCCTCAGTCTTCTTTTCTCCATGCTAAATTACTCCAGTTCTTCCAACCATTTCTTGAAAGTAATGTTTTCTAGACCACTAATCATTTTTGTTGCTCTCTGCTGGACTTTGTCCACAACTTTCTTGAAGTATTATGCGCCAAACAGGATATAGTATTCTAAGTGAAGCCTCATCCATACTCAGTAAAGCAGAAGAATCACTTCCCTTGACTTGCAGGCTACACTCCTGTTAATAGAGTCCAGTATGGTACTGGCTTGTTTGGCAATAAGAGCACACTATTAATCATATTCAGTTGATAGTCTACTATAAACTCAGGTCCTTTTCTGTAGTACTGCAGTCTAGCTAGTCATTCATCAGTCTGTTCCAGCCTAAGTGCAGGATTTTGCTAATGTAAAATTTCTTTTGATTCATCTGGGACAATTTTTCCAAGTTTATCAAGGTTATTCTGAATCCTAATTCTATCCTCGAAAGTGTCTGAAGCTCCACCCATCTGCAAATCTGCTAGGTGCTCAGTCCCACCCTCTGAATCATTAATGAACACTAATCATAAATAGTATTGGACACAGGACTTGACCCCTGGGGAACTCCAGTGGATACCTCCTCCCAGGTAAACATCAAGCCTCTTTAAGCATGATGATCCAATCAGTTATGTATCCAGCTGACAGTACTATCATTTAGAGCCAGGCGTGCTCAACCTCTGACCCACAGGGCAGATCTGGCCCACCATGCCATGTAATCTGGCCTGCAGGGCTTCTAACAGGTCTGAAAATGTGGCAGCCGGGGAACAGTGCCTCTGCTACCCTAGTACCAAATTTCTGGACCTATGGACAACCGCAGGCACTGGGAAGATGGATAAGATGCCCAACCCAGTGCACAGGGCTGGGTGGTACAACACTGGGTCCCAGGGCCTAATCCCAGTGTGGAGGCTAGAAGGGATAGCACTGGAGCCCAATCCCAGCATACTGGAGTAGGAGGGAGCAGTGCCAGGCCCCAGGGCCAGACCCTGGCACACAGGGCTCCATCCAGCCTGCAGACTAGCCCCATGCCACTCATCTTGCCTATGGGGCCCTGTGCTTGAGCACCACTGGTTTGGGCTGCATTTCCTCAGATTACTAATGAGATTATCATGAGACATAGTGTCAAAATGTTACTGAAGTTGAGGTACATCACATTCACTGCTCTCCCTGCATTTACAAAGTCACCTTGTCATACAAGGAAATCAGGTTGGTCAAACATGACATGCTGCTGACTAATCCATGATGGCTGTTCCTTGTTATCTTCTAGATACTTGGAAACAGATTCTTTGATGACAAGCTCGATAATTTTTATGGGTATTGGTGTCAAACTGGCCCATCTGTAATCCCCAGATCCTCCTTCCCTTTCTTAAAGATAGGGGCTATGTTTGCCTTTTCCAGTCACCCTATACCTCACCCAGCCTCATTAGTTCTCAAAGAAATAGCCAATGACAATATTAATACTGTATCCACTCAAATCTAAGACAAATTCACCATGTAATCAGCATGGGAAAAATAATCCCTTGTCTCAGATTCATGTACAAAGCAGGGGTGGGGGGCAGGCAGCTGCTGCATGCCTGACTCTGGGCCAGAGTCAGACTCATAGCAGTCTCCTGCCCTGCTTCCTCTGCCCTCAGCAGCTTCTGAACCCTTTACCATCAGGTTCAGCTGAGCTCACACATAGACTGGGTTCCCTCAGAGTACATGGAAACTCTGTCCCTTGGCCAGTCAATCAGCAGCACCAACACTGCTGCATAGCCTACAGGGTCTGAGCTTCCATGTGCTGTGCTCTGAGATGGAGCAGAGCCTGAGCAGAGTCTAACAGTAAGGGAGAGAGAGGCAGAGACTGCAAGGGGAAAAGACAGAGATTGTAAGGCATTGGCAATGTGTAGGGGGTGCACGCAGGTGTACATGCACCCCCTTGAGCATGGCAGTGCACCCCCTATGAAAGGCACCACCAACACTGTCAGCAGCGCCTGCAGGTGGTCACCACTCACCATCTGCCACTAACACTGCCAGCGGTTTACAATCAACGCTGCCGCCACCAACACTGCTGGCTGCATCCACGGGTGGTTGCCGACCACTGATCAGCGCTCACCCCCCAACAGCACTGCGGCTGCCTGCAGCAGCTCCATACTTCATAGTTTCATAGTTGGTAGGGTCGGAAGAGACCCGAGTAGATCATCAAGTCTGACCCCCTGCCATGGCAGGAAAGAGTACTGGGGTCAAACGACCTCAGCAAGGTGATTGTCTAGCTTTGTCTTAAAGACCCCCAGGGTAGGAGCCAGCACCACTTCACTTGGAAGTTGGTTCCAGATCGTAGCCGCCCTGACCATGAAGTAGTGCCTCCTGATGTCTAATCTGAATTTACCCTCTGCCAGCTTGTGACCATTATTTCTAGTCACTCCTGGTAGTGCTCAGGGGAACAGGACCTCCCCCAATGCCTGCTGGTCCCCTACTTACCACTGCCACGCTCCTGTTGCCTGTTGGAGCTCACCATGCCCCCCCAGCCACCAGGGGCACGCAGTGTTCATGTTATGGGGAGTGAGAGGGGAAGGAAGAGTTTGTGAGCAGCTGGGGGTCAGGGGGGTGGATGCCAAGGGAAGGCGGAGGCAGGAATCCTGCAGGGGAAGGAAGTGGAGGAGACAGAGGGCAAGAGAGCTACCTGAGCCCTCTCCCCACAGCCACTGCTTTCTCTGTTGTAGCAATGGAAGGTGGATGAATTTAAGACAACCCTCCAATAATTAGATTCTATACCTGGAAAATTATAACAAATTAATACATTTTCTGTATATAGAATCTAATTGTTGGAAGGTCGTCCTAAATTCAGGGTCAACCTAGATTCAAGTAAATATGATAAATAAATGTGCTTTCTCTTTGGGTAAAATTGTTTTGTCCAAATTTTCTGTTTAGCTACATTTTCCCTTTTTTTCTTCTGACCTCTATTTTTTTATTTTTACTAATCCATTACATATGTCCCCCAGTTTCATATTTTCTTACTACCCCCCCATATTTTTTCTCATAAATCCCTTAAAGTTTCCTTTTTTCCAGTATGCTTCAACTTCTATTTTCTTTTTATTATAGATAATTGAGACTCATACTTCACTTTCTGGTACTTTCTATACTTCATTGATAAATGCTCTAGGATTCACCTTTTCCAGGTAATGATATCCTTTCTATGGTGTGATGTCTGATAATGTATGCAGTATTCCAGATGAGGACAAAATTCTGTCCCTTAGTATCCATAAGAAATTTCATTAGGTTTATACAGATTTAATGCAAGCATCATTTCACCTAGTGAGCCCAAAAAAGGACAACAGGTGAGTATGCCTACACAAGCATAAATGTGCTTTAGTTAATGTGCATTAAATCTAGTACTTCAGGGTGCCTATACACGAGCACCGAGGCTGTAGGAGCATGGCAACTGCCATGCTTCAGCAGTCTCTTGCATCTTATGTATCAGCATCCCCGTAATTAAAAATGGCAGTGGCGGCACTTGAACTAAAGCTCATCAAGCAAGCTGATACAGGAGACGCAGCAGTGCTTTAATTACAGCAGCTCAGAGAGCTGCTCTAAGTAAAGTGCCCCCTCACCCTGACTTCCAACCACATGTAAAAGTGTCTCAAGGTACTAGGAAAATGCGTATTAGCCTATTTTAATGCTCATTAATTAAATCATGTGGGTTTTTTATGGTGATGCTTTAATGTATATTAAAATAGGCTAATGCACATTAAAAGCTCAGATGTAAACAAGTATGACCTAATGAATTAGTTTTCTCTATATTGTTTGCTAATGCAATCAGTGATTGATTGCAGTCATGTGTCTGTTGCCTCCACAATGTTGCTGTTTATCACACCTTCAGATAAACTTTCCATACTAAATATAAACCTGCATTAAACATTATTTAAGAATATTGTTTAATTTGGAATACTTTGCTGATGTACACAGCTTGTTCCATCTCTCTAAATACACCAAAGATGTAACTATCTAACTGAGATGAGAGATAAGGAAAGGATGGTACCTTATAGACTTGTTCAGAGAACCATACGATTTCACAGGCAACAACTTACTTCATTAGATGCGAATACAGATGCTAGCTGAAGAAGTAGGTTGTTACTTGTGAAAACTTATGCTTCTCTGAACAAGTTAGTTTATAAGGTGCTACCTGCCCTGCTTTCTGCCTAATTTCAGACTAACGTAACTAATTCCCTCTCTCAGCCTGAGATGGTGAGAATATTAAAATCACTTGATGTTCATTTGCATGATCATTTTGCTAAACATACTAGCTGTGCTGCTGACTCTAGCACTTTGAAAGACACTCAGAATTACTGCTTAAAAAATATCACACACACTGCATCACTGAATGTGCAGGAAATGAAATGTGTTAGATCTTACCCATTTCAAATTAGATTCAGCCCATAACAGTCTGAAGTGAGCACACCTAGCAATAGTTTACATTTGTCTCCCCGGTAAGCTTTTTAATCAAAAGTAATTTGGTGTTAAGCATACTGAAATGCCTTTCATTAGCTGTGGAAGACGTTTGATTTATGCTGTGCAACATATGTTGCTTATACTTTAGTCTAGTGCAATTCCAATTTTAAATTAATGTTTCAGTTTTTGGTTCATATTTTGGCATGCTACACATTTTGGGCTGTGCTGGAGCATAAAGTTTGGTGCCTGCGGTTGGTTTGGATACTTCCGTAGGACTATTGAGGAGGGAAGGCCTTTGGTGATGGACTCTTGAGATTTTTTGCATTTAATTTTTCAAATACTTTAAGAACTCGATTCTTTATTATGCAAAAGTTCTCCCATAGCACTCTAGTAATTGTTGTTTATATTTATATACATTTTAAGGGTACTGTGCACTGCTGGGGTAGTATATGGCAGCCTCAGCATTAATGAAAATTGGGGCAGAATGCTGTCATTTGAATAAGATGCTCCATATGTGTATGTGCACACATACATGCTCACACTTCGTGAAACATTAGTTTAGCAGTAATACATTACATTTGATATATATTTTAAATGTAAATGCTATCCCACTTCCCCTGCACATACACATGAAATATAACTATTGGTTAAGGCAGTGTTTCCCAAACAGTGTGCTGCAGCACAACAGTGTGCCATCAGAATTGAACAGATGTGTCACAGAATTTTGGAAAAGAAGTCATACATTAGAAAAATAAATAAATGAATAAAGGAAATATATCATTTATATCCATTAGTTTTGTGGATGGAACCAGTGTTTTAGGGGGGGAACAGTTGTGACCCTCAGAAAAATTTTATTAATGTAAGTGGGCCTCAGGCTGGAAAAGGTTGGAAAACACTGGGTTAAGGCACTGCATCAATTCCCAGCTATGCTATACATGGTCTTAGATGCTGAAGATGCTACTAGGCCAGTGGTACTCAACCTGTGGTCCACAGACCCTGGCGGTCCACAGACTATGTCTAAGAGGTCCACAGAAATTATGATAATCAATTAAAGGTATGTGACTACCCACAGTTACATTTCAAAGAGGTTGTCTGCACTTCCATTCAAAATTTCCAAAGAGGTCAGTACATCCTTTCAAATTTTTTTAGGAGCCCACAAATGAAAAAAGGTTGAAAAACACTAGTCTAGGCACTTTCAGGTATTAAGATTTCTAAAAGCATTTTCAGTGGTACTTTGGCACAAGGACATTTTTGAAAATCCTGTTATCTGCATTTAGGAACCGAAATACAATTACAAATCTAGCTTTTAACATCTATGCCTCAGTTTCCAATCTGCAACGTCAATGGGATTCTTGTCAAAAGAATCACGATTTCACTCATATTTATACTACATGTAACTCAATGGAGTTCTGGTCCTGTTTGGGTCATCTAGGTGCTATCATAAAAACATTAATTATAACAACATCAATTTCAGATTTTTTTGCCTATCACTCACATAATCAGTCATATGAATAGAAGTCTTACTGTGTATCCCCACATCTACATTACAAAACTCATCAAAACACGTTAGCTTGCATGTTAATGAAGGATGGATATAAAAAACTCCTGTGGATACACTAGGTACACACCTTTTGTCAATTATGCAAGAGGCCAGGATTTCTTAGGATGATATCTTTTATTGGACCCTGTACCGTTCACATAGAGTCCAGAAAGCTTGGGAATGTAAGACATTCTAAGTCAGGTCATTCTGTCAGGTCACAAGAATGTCTTGCGTTCCAAAGCTTATCTAACTACCCCAGCTACACAGGGGGGCCCAATAAAAGGTGCCACCTTAAGCAATCCTGGCCTCTTGTACCATTTCTGAACTATCATGGGCTACAATATCACTCTTACACTTTTGTGAATTAGACACCGGCATGGAGATGCTCAGGTGCCCATTCAAATCCCCATGCATTGGATAAGCTCATTTTATGCAGAGTACAATCAAGCAGAGTGACAGCATCACATGGCTAGTTTCTCGCATCACAAACACGGGTAGCGTGCAAATCCAAGAGAAGCACAAAGAAAATGTTCAAGAGCTGCCCACACAATTCTTAAGATACCTGATAGCAAGCAAGGACTATTACTGAATAAACAGTACCAAAAGTGCTTTTAGCATGACACTTTAAATCACCACTCATAAAATACCTGTGAAAGAGGGAGGGAGGTGTTACTATCCCCATTTCACAGATGGGATAACAGAGAAAATGAAATGACTCGTCAGAACTACTCAACCAGTCATTTTCAGTCCCCAAAGCATTCCTTTCCTCTTTCTTCTCATATGCAAAATAAGCCCCATTCTTCTTGCCTCCAATACTAACTACTGAAAATTACCCCCCTCAGCACCCTGCTGGCTCCACCTTGCTCTCTGGCAAAAAGTTTGACAAGGAAGTAATTCTGGTCTTTTAGTATTGCTTCTACCCAGCCCCTGGAAAGTTAAACTACTGCCTCCAGGATCTACTAGCAATAAATGAGCAGGCATCTCTCTCACTCAGACTGAGAAGAAACAGTTCTTAATTGTAAAAAAAACGATCAGGACTAGCTATTTTCAGAAATTCCTTCTGTTCTGTCCTCCCTGACAGAGTGTCTCTTTGGCTTAGGACTGGATGCTAAAGAACTAGCCACATGTGAGTCCATTTACAGTCTACTTCCTAAATTCTACCTTGGGCTTAGCTAGAACTGAGCTGTCTATGATCTAAAGTTACAATCTAAAGACAGACAAGATTAATTTGGAAATTTCATTCCTTCCCTTCACTAAAAATAATGATAATTTAAATTATGAATAGAGATAATTACTTGTATTTGAGATGGAGGCTCACCTGTCTCAGTAAAATGCTACTTCTATGAACAAAGATATTTTATCAGAGTGGAGAAAAGAAATAAAGAGAGAGTGTTAATCTTATGAAATAATTAATTTTACACATATTAATCTGGCAGTATTAAAACATCACATTATACCATTAATTTAAACAAAATAATTAGGATTATTGAATTTCAAAAAAATGGCTTTGCCATATGGACTGTTTTTATATTCTATTTCACCAGTAAAATCTTTTTATGCACTTTATAGTTATCTTGTTAAATCAGATGGAAACTTTACCTTAATAAACAGCACCATCTAGTGGAGCCTTTCTCAATTTTATAAGGATTTCAAGAGATATTTAAGAACAAATTCTTTTATAGTTGGTGGTAGTACTGGAGTGATGTTGTAGCCATGATGGTCCAGAAAACAGGTGAAAGGCAAGGATTTTTGTGGGTAATATCTTTTATGGGACCAATGGCAAGGCTGGGATAGATTTAAACATGCTTTTGTGATCAAGGCACTCTCCTTCATGAGAAGGTTACTGAATATTACTCAGAAATGGTATATAAACATTTTTTATTTGAGGATTTTACAAACAGTTGAAACTTGATGGACTCCACTCTGTCTAGGGCTGGATACATCTGGAGTTAGGATATAAAACCTTTCACCTGTACAACATGATTTTGAATCAACAGTGAAAGTGATCTTGGCTGTTTAGTGCACCATGTGAGATAGATCTGGCTCTGAATGGATTTATGCTAGGAAAGAGTCCACAAGCGGCACTATCTATCAAACATTAAATGAGTATGGAAACTGAACTATTATCAAGCACACAGAGCTGTTCCATTTAAATTAGTGTTGACAGAATATTGTGGATCAGGATGGAAAAGCCTAAATACTGCTGTTTATGCTGTGTTAGTTGTATGGATACAGACAAGGCTTCATTCCACAGCACCATTAATCTAGCAGTTTTCACAAGCACTAAAACTACTTTAAAATGGAGAATTTTAACACTAAGCTCAGATAAGCCATGGAGCTGTTTTTCTTGAGATCAATGAGTGCCTACTAAGAGCGCCACGAAGAGATGAATCATAGCTTCATAACATCAGAGAAATTAGGGATGCATCACTGATGTTTCTTACTCCTTGAGGGTTTTTTCTTTTTTAACTTTTTCAGAGTAAATTTAGTCTGTTGCAGTTTAATTTCAGTGTCTTTTAGCATATCCTAATCTTCTTCTAGCAGCCTTACCCACTAACAAGGGGAGAGGGTATTTATCCATCTGGTCTTTGGCTGAAATGGATACAGTCTCCAAATGTACCCACTCACTTCCAAGATGCTACTCTACTGCTGTGAGTAGAAACGCCCTGATACTTCTTCTCCTGTCTAACTCAGGCAGTACTGTGAGCATCTATTCCTCTACTTCCAGAGCCCTCTCACTAAGAAGGTCACAAAAAGTTTAGGCATCCACCCAATGTTTGTATGGTGCAACTGAGAGAGCTGATAAATCACCCTGGGCTAATGTAGCAGCCACATCAAAGATGATACCCAGCTCCACAAGGTTATGGTTCAAGAAACAAGTTGCATTGAGTTAAAGGAGACAATGATTTACCACTGGTCAAAAGTTTCAGGGTAATATGTACTAATGGATCACGTGCTTGCTCTTACCCTGCAGTAAGTGCAATTTGAGTCATGGTAACTTGCATTTGGATGACAGCAAGCAAACTTACTGCACTTCAGCTTTTACTTACTGGAGCACACAATCACTGCACAGCAGTTGATACACAGTGGGCATGTCTACATATTCATTAGTGTGCAGCGGTTACTATGCATTTATTTAGTACTTGTATAATCAAGTACTAAATAAATGTGCAGTAACCAGAGTTACTGTGCAGTAGCACTGGTGACGTCCCTTTTAAGTGGCGCTACTGCACAGTAGCCGAATAATACTGCGCAGTAGTGTATTAGCACTGTCCATACTGTGACATGCTACTGTGCAGTTAGCATCTCATGTAGACATGCCCAATGAGTCCATACCCCTTTTTAACTGACTTTAACATGCTCTTTGGTCCATACCCAAGTCCTTTTCATCAAAATAAAAAGGCACCATCTCAGCTTTCTTCATGCTTAGGCAAAATCAGCACCGGGATGATCTGGATAATCAACCACCACCACTAGATGACTACAGTAGGCATGGCTGCACAGTAAAGAGAACGGGAATGCACAAGTTCAGCTTTTACTACTACTACATGGAAAGGTGACACTCAGCAATTTCTGATGTGCTGCATGCTCAGGGACCACCACCAGCCCTGTACAATGCACAGGCAGCCACTCGAGTTCCCTGATGATGAGTCATAGATTCATAACATGAAAGAAATAAGAGATGCCATCAGAGTTGGCAAGAAGCAGTGTATTAATACTGTTTGTCCAAAAGGATGGCAAAAATATCTTTCAGGGTGCATGTGACAAACATAAGCAACACTACAGGAGGGAGACAGAGCAAGAGTGGCACTGGCACAGGAAATAAGAGACACAGCAACTGACAGCAATGGAGAACTTAGGTGTTGCCTTTGATGCCAGAGAGTCAAGTAATGGCAGTGCCACTGCAAAGGTGTGGGGGGGAGGGTGAGCGGGGTAACCGCCCTGGCGCCAAAGTGAAGGGGTGCCAATAGGTGCAGCCTAGCTGGGGCAGGGCAGGGGACAGAGCCGTGAGCCACTCATTTGCAGGGGAGTGCCGCTGCATGCACTCCTAGGCGAGCATAGGGAGGTGTGTGCCCCCAAGATCTGTGCACAGGGCAAGGGCAAGCTGCCACTGCAGGCTTGCCCTGGGCACCAAACTTTCTTGCTACAGCACTGAATAATAGCATTTTCTTACTCCTGGTTTAGCAGTCTCATGGAGAGAACTGGGATTGTCAGTCACCATGAAAGGAAGTTCCATTAGTGCTGGGTGGGCACTAATGTGAAACGTGTCTAGTTTTTTTTACTGATTACCACCAAGCTCCTGT
Organism: Crocodylus porosus; assembly: GCF_001723895.1. NCBI lineage: Eukaryota > Metazoa > Chordata > Crocodylia > Crocodylidae > Crocodylus > Crocodylus porosus. The sequence goes on along the minus strand of NW_017728950.1, from coordinate 2,101,447 downwards.
CCTAAAAAAACTTCTGGTAGCTGTAAGTTCCACAAGCTAATTATATATTGTGTTCAAAACAAGTGTTTCATTTTCTTCCATTTTACATACACTGTCTTTCAGTTTCGTTGGATGGTCCCTTCCTTCTTTATTTTGTGAGAGAATAAAGTATCTAATTTTCTTTTCTAAACTGAGGTCTGACTAATGTGTTTTCCATAGTTTCCGCTGCAAAGCCAATATTAGTGTGAAGAAGGGAGTTAAATTCTATTGTTTATAATGCATCTTCACCAAGAATTTCATGAGTAATAATGCAGAAACCAGGACCTTCACAGCTCCAGTTGCAAATTTCAGGTTGAGTTTTCAGGAATGGCAATCAGAAAATGAATCACTGTGCACTGAGTAAATATGCAAGGGATGCCATGGAAAGAGAACAAATATGGTACCCCATAGTGTCTGCAGCTCAGAATCAAAAGTTAGACTTGGCTGTGCTTGTGTATTCTGGTGGCAGGAGCTATAAAAAATAGATTAGATAAATAATAACTTTTCAAACTACAGAGGTATAGAAATGGGTGAGATTGTGTATGTATGTAAGGAGGATGGCAGGGAAGTTACATCTAGATTAAACTATTTTCAAACCAAAATGCATTAAAGGATTCTGTGAAGAAATAAAAGGAAGTTGGAGCTCGGACTCGCTCTTTTTTTCTATGGCTTTCTAACAAGGGTTTCAATGAATATGTTTCTTTGCAATCAGCAAACTGCATCAAGACGGTTGCACAAGCCCCTATAGGCCTGTAAAAACATGAAGCATGGACCACTACCAGAGCATGGCAGTCAAAGAGCGGGCCTAAAAACCGTCTTCAATTACACTGGCATACATTTAAGGTAACACTATTTTTTAAAAGAGTGGAATTACTCTAGATTTATATCAGGGAGCAGATTTGGCCTAGCTTGTTCAATAGCCACTAAGGCCTGAAATAAACATGCAGCAATGCACAGCTGGGCAGTGAAGTTTGAAAAACACTCTCTTTTTTGGAAGTGTGTACAATGAATATTAAACAGCTCCCTGAAGTCCCTTTTGTCACTGCCTAGAATCAGCACTATGTTCACTTTTATTTGCAGTGTTCTTTAGAATTTTAATGTCCAGTTACATTTTAACACAGAGCAGACAGCAAAAGCATCAAGGGCCAGAGACGAAGGTATGGCATCTAAGAGGTGCAAGACTCTTCCATAAATTAACATATTCCATTTTTTTCCCCCTGTAGAGCAGATATTTTGTCCAAATTAGTCTATTTTTTGTCAGCATCAAATAGAGAGGAATTACAAATGATGAAACTTCCTTTTTAGGCAATTTGCTTTAGGAACAAAAAAAAAGTTTCCAGCTATCCCAATACCCTGTTTTAGAGTAGACTGACCAAGTGTGCCATAAAGGAAATATGCATGTAGCTGCATGAAAACTGTGGAATCTGCAGTTTCCCTAGGCCCACAATTCTCCTGAGACCCTACATGTGAATTGTGAAATGTTTTTGCAGATGGATCCCAAGGTATTAGGGAAGTAAAGTAATAGAAAACTTTTAAAAAAATAGTCATAAAAGAAGCAGTAATAAAAAAATGTGGTGATGGGGAACTGTCTGAATGACAATTCAGTCCACAATGCCTTATGGTCCTTCCGGTCATTTGCTAATTAATATGTCTCACTGTAAGCCTTATTAAAGATGCTTCTGTTCTGGGCCTCAAAGCTCTCAAAGACATGTCCCAAGGATATCACCTCAGTGAATCCCCATTTAAAATTAAATCCTTTTAACATTTCTGAATGTCATTTTCAAGTAAATATTTGCTTGACTAGACAGCCATAGCTTGTGCTTTATATTTGTTAGGAGTGCACCGATAGATTTTGAGAGCCAATACCGATAGCCAGTTTTTAAGAAGCCATATCAGCCAATAAAAATCCAATTTCCAATATAGCTGGGTGCAACTGGTAAGTGTGTTGTGGTGAAAAGTCAGGGGAGTAGGAAGGGTCATGGGGGGGTAAATCAACACCCCCTGTAGTGAAGGAGGGAGTGGGGCTGGGGCAGGCACTGCCCAGCTGGGGCAGGGCGGGGTGGGGCACGGGACAGAGCCATGGCTTGTCCAAGGGGCGCAGGAAGGGAGAGCAGCTCCCACAGCTACATGCACCCCAGGAGGGCATATGCCCCCAGATCTACATGAGGCAGGGTGGGGCGGGCTGCAGCTGTGGGCTGGGGGCCACGCTGGGTTCTTCCCAGCAGGTGGGGCTATGGCTCCCCAACTCCCCCTCCCAGGCCCCTCCCCTGCCAGGAAGAGTCCAGCACAGCCCGCAGCTGCAGCCTGCTCCACACAGATCTGAGGGCACACGCCCCCCCATGCCCTCCCAGGGTGTACACAGAGTGGGAGCCGCTCCCCCTGCCTGCACCCTCCAGTCAAGACGCAGCTCCATCCTGTTCCTGCCCCACCCCAGCTTGGGCAGTGCCTGCCCCAGCCCCAGCCCCACTCCCTCCTTCACCATGGGGGGTGTTGATCTGCCACCCCACACTGCTTCTATCCCCCCATCCCATCCACCACAAGAGACTTACCAGCAGCATACAGCTCTCCAAGCTACTGGGCTGTGCTCTCCCTACACGCTGCTCTATGGCTACACACATACATAGGCATTTATCAGCCAAATTATTGGCCACATCAGGCTGATTTCCAATACAGTCAATTTTCTTTATATCAGTGCCGATCCAATATCAGACCAATGTATCAGTGCATCTCTAATATTTGTTGAACAGAAGAGACATTAGGGAGCCTATAGATGTCTAAGGGCTGTTCTCTAACTCAGGGCACTTTACACAAAGTACCATGAGTTAGAACAACCCTGTCCCCTCAACCCAACAGACATTCGCTTGTTAGATTGGTGGGAGGGGTTAAGCCTTCCTGCACTGGTCCTGGCCAGCAGGTGGGTATACACCAGCAACCTTAGAGGAGGTTGTTGAACCACCCCTCTCCCCAGCCAGGCTGCCCCAGCTCCAGCCAGCCCCAGGGCTGTCAGCAGGAGTAAGAAGGGGATGGGGCAGCACACAGCTACCAGCTGGGCTTTTCCTGGCTGGAGCTGTGTGCTGCTCCCTCTCCCACCCCTCTATCCCCTGCTGACAGCCCCAGGAGCAGGGCTGGGCTGGTGCTCACTCCAGGTCCCAAAATGTGAAAAACTAATCCTCGAGGGAACACAAGTTCCCTAGGCTTTCTGTTCTATAGTGCCTTCAACTAATAGCTGATCTAACAAGGCTTAATTTTCACAGGATCGGCCATTTTAAAAGCACTTTGCAGCTGTGCACATGTATTATGTCATGGCTGTAAAGCACTTTCAGGGGCCCAATCACACAAACAATGTAACTTGTGTAAGCTCTCTTAGGGACACTTGATAGTAAAATTGAAAGCAAGATTCTATGACAAAAGAAAAATGTTAATAGTCTTAGAATGAATGGATTTAGGATTCCTCCAGTTACAAATGACCAAGCAGGTAGACAAAGACAAGCAATTCAGATGAACAGGTTCAAATATCAAATCAAATTCTTCTCTAGCAAAAAGATGGACACTTTTTTGTTTCAGATCAACTCTGAATCTACCTCCAGTCTAAATATTTCAAATATTCATATACTCAAATATCCAAATGTAAGGGTCTGACATGGAATCACCTCTTTATTGCTGGCTTTGAAACATTTCCATAAAGAAATATAATTATTTTTTAGAAGGAATTTCTGGGTTTCTTCATAGTTCATGTGAGTTCAAATTGTGCTTTCTATTAAAATAGTGGTCACCAACCAATGGATCTCAATCCACCAGTAGATCTCGGAGCCTCTTGTGGTAGATCTTGGAGCCTCTTGGAGTTGATCCAAGGCTGGGGTGAGGGGCTGAGTGCCCATGTGTATGCATGCACATGCCCCAAGCCCAGCAGGTCAGCCCATGGGAGAGGGGAGGAAAGAGGCGGGGCCTAGATCAAGGCCCCTGTAGTGAGGGACAGTGCCGCAGAGGTAGCACCAGGGGTGAGCTGAGTCGGGCCCCGGCCAGGTGGGACTTACCTGCTGGGGAGGCACACCCCCAAATCATCTTTTCTCCCTCTGCCTCAATATGCCCCCCGCTTTCCCTCCCCACAGACTTTCCTGCTGGCCGGGGGTAGAGGGGAGGGGTGGCAGCGGCACACAGTAGATCTTGGGCTGCTTTCAAATGCCAAAGGATCTCCTATTTAAAAAGGTTGGAGACCAATGTATTAAAATAATGCAGCTTGACCTTCCTGTGCCTCTACTTCCTAATGCTATGCTGGACCTGCTATACAGAATAGTATACTGAAAGGGGAGTGAGTACCTTCTCCCAAAATCATTGGGGTATCATATTTTCTTGGATAAACCCAGAATGAGCATCCCTGTGTTTTCTTAAATGAAAAACTGCAGCTGTTCCTGGCCATTGCACTGGGTACAGAGGAAGGAGTGATGAAAGAGAACCGTTGAGTTCCATCCTCTTGTATAAGTGTCAGACAATCTTAAGAGAAAAAGATCACACGCCTTCTTAAAAGCAATGTAAGGTAGCTAGTTAAGGAAACTTGATGTCCCTCATTTACTTTATAGAATCCCTTTTCCTAATGAGGGCAAGGGGGAGTTTCATTAATTTACTTGTAGATGCACGTTTATGTTTAACTCCTGTATAAGTAATATTAAAGCTTTAAAAGATGTACTCTCTGAAATGGCTCAAAATGCTCAAATAATGCTCATAATGCTTTTTTGGGAAATTATAAGCACGCAAAACATCCCCAGGGGATAAGTACATCTCTTATGAACAGACTCTGTCAGACAATTTCCAGCGTGCTAAAGTATTTCCAATATTTTAGCATACAGGAATATGCAAATAAGAGGAAACATAAAGGTGAGGGAGAAATAGAAATTAATGATGCACATGAAAACTGTCAAAGAAAAGAGAAATCAGATTAAAGGAGGCAGGTGGAGAGTGTGTGTTTAAAACACCCTTTAAAACTTAAATGCTGCTAGCTATAGTTGGTACATTGATTGATCTTAGGAGACTGACATCACAGCATAAAAGCACCAGTGTGTTATGCTTTTATGACACCAAGTGGTTCATCTGTAAAGCTGCATTTTACTGATTTCTCTCTATGTGCTCCATACATGTAAGAATTTGTGGGAAATCAATTTTAGAAAAATCTAAGGTAGTAACACAGATATTCATCCTCACAGATGTTCATGCATCTACCCTCAAGACCTAAGAACGAACTTACTTCTTTTAACAGATTTGTATTTTATTCACTCCCTTTCACCTTTTGAATGGATATTCAGCTACTTGTATATAAGATATTGATTGTTCTGCCCTCCAGAATGAATACCAAGTTGAACAGAGGACACCCGCCCTCCCCCCAGTTAGGAATCATGCAGAAAGTTGCTGTATGTAACAAAGCAACCCAAACAATTTTTTAAAAATAAATAACAAAAGAAAAAGATAAAGGAGCTGCACCAGGTGTTTATGCTAAGTTTTAACCCAAATTGGCATCCCTCTCTACACTGCACATCCTGAAAGAGAATTTAAAAACCAAGAATAAAAAAAATAAAATATAAAGGAGACAAGCCGGAATTAATGCAATTTTCCCATGCCTCTGTGGCCTATTTGTCACATTCCTTGATCTCTTGGACCCATATGATTTTAGGCTATCTCTAGCTGCTTCTCCAAACCTTAAACACAAGTGTCATACAGGAGAAAGCCAACTTTGCTTTAAAAATTCAATCCTCTATTTAACAACTAAACTTGATAAAAGTATTGTTTCTAAGATTGTCACCAGTATCATATATAAATACTTAATACTTGAGTAGCTCATAAGGGACTCTGTTCTTTGTCTTTCCTAATTTCATACTTACAGTATGTTTTAATTTTTCTGTGCCTGTTTTTAGGGGGGGAGCTATTTGTTTCCTTTTCTTGCTGGCAATACAATACCTTATCTTTGGTTACTGTGGACAGACTTTACCTGAAAGCCTTGCAAACTGTTCTGTTTAAATTTAGTCTTATTCTTTCCAGTAAGTTCCCCAACACAGAGTTAACTCTACCAAAAATCCTCTTACCAGCTTTTGAGACTTTAAGAGCTGCATGTAGATCATATATATGCAAGTTTTTCTTCATATTTTTGAGGGCTGAGCACTTTTTTTTTCTCTAAACAAAAGCTGAGTTTCTGAACTCATCATTTCTGTTCCAGGAACTGGGGTAATAAGTAAACCATCATGAGTCTCATGATAGAAACAACAAGAATTGCTAATTCTGGGGGAGCTAGATCCCCAGCATGGCACCTTCTCATTTCCTTCATTCTACAAAAGCCATATAAATAATGCCTCAGTCATTGCTCCATAAAAGAAATGGAAACAAAACTTGGTGGATTCAGAGCCTGACTATTTTTATTTATAGCATGCTCCCAGCTATATCCCATGAATATCCAAAGTAAGACTACATACAAAAGATAAAATAGGCCTGCAAAAGTGAGGAATTTCACGCTGGCACGTTAACTATGCAAAAGCCCTCTATAGAAACTCAGAATTTGAGGACCAAGTGGCAAAGTAGATGACTGGCCCCTTCTGGATTCATTTTCTAAACTCTGTGGAGGAAATAACTAGAAACCTTCAGACAAACTTTCCCCTCTGAACTCTGGAATGCTTCTTTGTTCAAAGAACTGTGTTGGGCTAACCCAACTATTAATTCCTTTTCCTTTGTTTTCTTGTTTTGGAACTGGAGCCAGGCAAATAACTCATTCTGCTAAATAGTAACAATCAGATTTTTCCCAAAGAGAACAGTCCAGTTCAGTAGCACAGCTTAGATAAAGCAAACGACATATATTTTATGGTACATCAGAGAAACGCACGAAGAAACAAACGAATTGTTGCAGCTAGCTAGGGACATGAAGGGTAACAAGAAGGGTTTCTACAAGTATGTCAGCAACAAGGGGAAGGTCAAGGAAAGTGTGGGTCCCTCACTGAATGGGGGAGGCAACCTAGAAACAGATGAGGAGGAAAAATCTGAAGTACTAAATACTTTTTTTACCTCAACCTTCACAGGCAGGGTCAGCTCCCAGACTACTGAACAGTTTGGGGAGAAGGTGAGCAGCTAGCAGCTTGCTGTTATCCCTCATGAATACCCGCGGGCCCGCACCCCCGGAGGAGGGCTGCAGGGCTGTGCCAGACTCCTTCCGAGGGGCACGGGCCCCAGATCTGTGTGCGGGATGGCAGCAGGCTGCCGTCCCTCCCCCAGAGCACTGGGGTTGGAAGGGACCTCAGAGACAGATCGCAGACACTGGCCAGCTACAGATGTCAATATTAAAGCAGTCCTTTCCCCTCTTCCCCCTCCCTCTTTTTAGTTTCTGTTTCCCTACAAGTCTGGCTCTGAAACTCCGACATTTTCCAAAACATTTCAGATCATTTCATTTCGGTTTTAGCTGTTTCGGAGCCTTCCATTTCATTTCAGACTTGGTGTTTTGGGCGCCAAAATGGGCCAAAACACCTCTGAAACAAAATGGCTGCCAAAGTTTCACACAGCTCTACTGTAAGATAGATAGAAAACTGGCTGGATAATCAGGCTCAGAGGGTAGTAATCAATGGCTTGATGTGTAATTTGGTGTATCAAGTAGACTGCCCTAGGAACCAGTCATAGGAGTTAGTTGTGTTCAGTATCTTTGTTAGAAATATTATTAAAAATGCATTATCAATAGCTGTTAGCTCCCATCAATAGTGTTGTCCTCTAAATAAGCACAGCTGCCAGCCCTCCTTGTCTCCTTAATGAGAGAGGGAAGGGGGGGGGTTGGAAACTAAAGGAAAAACTCCAAGAG
>NW_017728950.1:2085842-2093599 GCF_001723895.1 Crocodylus porosus | reverse complement strand
GCTAATGATTGTGCCCGGGGGCAGAGGGTTTTGATCTTTTGTCTTCTCCCTCTGACCCTATTTGCAAATATATACCTTTTGTCTCACCAACAATGTGTGCCTAAGGATCGTTATTCAATGAGCCTCCAAAGAAACGAACCGAGAGAGAATTTTTTTTACCTCATCTTCATCAAAGATCTGGAAGATGTGAAGGAGTATTCCCCCAGCAAGTTTGCAGATGACATCAAGCTGAGGGAAAGTAGTAGATACATTGGAGGGTAGAGTTAGGATTCAGGGAGACCTAGACAAAACGGAAGATTGGACCAAAAGAAATCTCATGAGGGTCAATAAGGAAAGTGCAAAGTTCTGTATTTAGGATGGAATAATCCCATGCATAGATACAGGTTAGGATTGGCTGGCTAAGCAGCAGCTCTGCAGAAAAGGACCTGGGGGTTATAGTGAACAATAAGCTGAATATGAACCAGCAGTGTGCCCTTGTTGCAAAGAAGCCTAACAGCATACTGGGCTGCATTAGTAGGAGCATTGCCAGCAAACCGAGGCAAGTGATTATTCACTTCTTTGGCACTGGTGAGGCCACATCTAGAGTACTGTGTCCAGTTTTGGGCCCCCTCCTACAGAAAGGATGTGGACAAATTAGAGAGAGTCTAGCAGAGGGCAGTGAAAATGGTTAGGGGGTTGGGGACCTGACTTATGAGGAGAGACTGAGAGAACTGGGCTTATTTAGTCTGGAGAAGAGAAGACTAATTTTATAGCAGCTTTCAACTACCTGAAGGGTAGTTCCAAAGAGGATGCAGTTAGACTGTTCTCAATGGTGGAAGATGCCAGAACAAGAAGCAACGGTCTCAAGTTGCAGCAAGGGAAGTTTAGGTTATAGATTAGGAAAAATGTTCTCACCAGGAGAGTAGTAAAGCCCTGGAACAGGTTACCTAGGGAGGTGGTGGAATCTCCATCCTTGGAAGTTTTTAAGACCCAGCTAGACAAAGCCTTGATTGAGATTATATAGTTGAGGATGATCCTGTTTTGAGTGGGGTGTTGGACCAGGAGACCTCCTGAGGTCCCTTATAACCCTAATTTTCTATGATGCCATGATTCTATTATTATTTATGTGATATGTAATATATCTGTAAAAAGCTGAATGCAGTGTAGTGTAATTCCAAAAAAGGGCTTAGGGCTTGCCTACACATGGGGAATAACTGTTCCAAATAAATATTCCTACATAACTTTATACTGAGTGAGTCCCATTATGCATAATAGCTTCACTATTTGAAAGCTAATTCAGATAAAGTGAAGACATGGAAGTTTAGGAAGAGCTAAACTTTACGTAAATTTTAAACACTACTTTAACTTGCAAATGCAAATGAAACCTTACTTAGCACGTTAGAAATGAGATGGTTGGTATGATTAACCTGTATTATTACAGATCTACACAGAAACATTAGAAAAATTAAGTAAAGGTGTGAATTTATAGTGTATTAATTGAAAATGAAATAAAACTCCATATGGAACTACTTATTCTGAAGTAAAGTGCCCTTAATGCTTGTCTATACAGGGAAATAGTTCCAAAAGGCTAACATAAAGATATATTCATGCTGTGGCAGATCTAGAGGTATGGTGGCAGGATTGCACCCCACTTTTGGACTATGCTGGAGGAGCAGCAGCTGGTGACATTTTGAAGTTCCTTAAGCAAGTAGGAATTCCCTCCTTGCCCAGCAGCACATCCCCTCCTCTTCCATTCTCCTTCTTGCCCATCTGCTACTATGGCTGCCTCTACTGTTCCCTCCTGACCCAGAGGCAGGAGGAGCTCCAGAACCACTCCTCCCCCACTCTGTGTGGACAGTCAGGCTCAGCTGGGGACAGCGGCAGTAGAAGAGTCCCTCCCATCTTCCCAGTTCCCCTAGGTCATGGGTGTCCAACTTTTTTGAATGTGGGGCCAGATCATGAACTTTTTATCGCCCGGTGGGAACAGGCACTCCCACAGCCTGTCCAGTCCGGCCGCAGCCTGGGGGTGCAGGGGTCAAGGGGTGCCGCCTGACTCCACCGTGTCCTCCCTGGCAGCTGGGTGGCCTCGAGGATGCTCCCACACCTGTGCACCTGGGCTCAGCAGCCAGGGGGACATGTGGGGACTCTACAGGGGGGTGCAGGATGTGCAGAGACACCCCTCTTTTCCCTCTGCCCCAGGGCAGCCCGAGCCCAAGCCCAAGCGGCAGGGGTCCCTCCCCCACCAGTGCCCGCGACTCACCACCCCCATTGTGAGGTCTGCGGGCACAGGGGGATGCGGGGAGGTGGGAGCAGCACCTGCTTCCTGCCCTGAGAGCCACAGTAGCAGTGGCAGCAGCATCTCCCGCAGGCCCCGCTGCAGCATCCCTCCGTGCCGGCATACGCGCCCCCTTCACATATAGTCCCACAAGCACCCATGTCACGAGTTTTGCCTGTCAGCAGCTAGAGGTGCAGGGCCCCAGAACCCAGAAGCCCCCGCACCTGTCTGCTTGACAGCTGGCAGGCTTCGTGGCTGCAGCAGGGGCTAGCAGGCCTGCAGCTTACACCCTGCTGTGCCTTAACATACACAGTGTCGCCCATGTCATGAGTTTTGCTTGTTTGCAGCTTGATGTAGTTTCCCCAAAACCCCTGCACCTATCTCCTTGAAACTTGGAAGGCTTTGTGGCCTCAGCAGGGGCTAGCAGGCCTGCAGTTTTCACCACACTGTGGCTTAACACATACTTGTGACATGAGTTTTGCCTTCAAGATTTTGGGGTGCAGTTTCCCCGAACCTCCTCCACCAATCTTCTTGAAACTTGGCAGGCTTTGTGGCCTCCACAGGGACTAGCATGCCTGCGGTTTTGACCCCACTGTGGCTTAACACATACACATGACACAAGTTTTCCTTTCAAAATTTTGGGGTGCAGTTTCCCTGGGTGCTTGTGCAACTGACTGTGTCTGTCTGGGGGCAGAAGCAGTTCCCAGCTCTGTATTGATTCTTTCCTCTCCTTAGTCTGTAGTTTTGTAGGTGTTGCCTGAAGTTTCCCCTAACCCTCTATACCTATCTCCTTTAAACTTGGCAGGCTTCATGCCCTCAGAAGGGGCTACCATTCCTGCAAGTTGCATCCAAATCAAGCCAGAAATGACAACGTTATAGGCTGTTTTGTCCTTCCCCATTATATCCTATGGGCAAAACATCAAAACAGTTTTGCCGTTTCAACCCTTTTTTGACTGAATGGAACGGAACAGCTGTTTCAAATCGAAACAAAATTAAAAACAAAATGCTATTTTGTTGAACGTCGAAACACTAGTCGAAACAGAACACTGCCATTTCGAACAGCCCTAGTGGGAGAGGGGAAATTGGAAGATGAAAGGATGTACCACTGAGCAAGTTACCCAGAGAGGTTGTAGAATATCCATCCTTGGAAGTATTAAAGAACCGACTAGACAAAGTCTTACCTAGGATGGTCCTGCTTTGAGCAGAAAGTTGGACTAGATGACCTCCTGAGGTCCCTTCAAAACCTAATTTTATACAATTCTAGGATTCTGACCTGATTTGAGCACTTAAAATCCCTAGCTGCTGCTCCCACAGCATGGTCCATCCACCCCACTATGGACCAGGGGAATCTAAGAGCTGTGGTGCAGCCACCCCTGTAACACCAGTCACTGTTCCTGCATCCCACTTCACAAAATCCTGGATCTGCCTAGGTTCCCATATGGACACTCTTACTCGGCACCGAGAGTCTCTGTGTGGGTTAACTTAGCTTACTTCCAAAGTGTACTAATCGCCTTTTGATTAAGACACTGCAGAATAAATGCTTCCACATGGGGAGCTAGTACCAACTAACTGTTATGTTCTAAACTCAGGTTGATAATGTAAGAGTGATGTAGCTGTGATGGTCCAGAAATTATGCGAGAGGCAAGGATTTCTTAGGGTGATATTTTTTATTGGACCAACTTTATCTGAACTACATAGTTGGCCCAATCAATAAGAGATATCACCCTAAGAAATCCTTGCCTCTTGCTAAATTCACATCCTAACTAACTTCACCATGGCTTCCTCTTGTAACTGTTTGTGTGAACTGTTTGTGTGAACCTGATAGTTTCAAATTAGTGATCTTAAGAATGGAACTAACTAGGAATGCTAAACTGGTACTTTCAGCAAATACTCAGTTGATTAGCTAGTTGTGTTGCTGGGCTATCAGTATCCAAGATAGCTATTAGTTCATCTGAGGTTTGTTTGGTTATGTTACTTCAAATTGGAGTGGACTGGATAACATCCTGGGCTCCCTTTTAGCCCTCTATTTCTATGATTCTATGAACAAGATAAAAAATGCTACATACGGGAAAATATCAGACTGAGACCTTAGTTCTGGGTTTCATGTAGTATGTGGTTACCAGCAAAACACACTCTGTTCCCTCACAGCCTAAGTGATACAACACTTAGTTGAACAGCAACTATGAATCAGGACATTAGTTCAACAAAGAGTCTAATTTTTTTAAATCTAGCTACCTTAAAATAAATTAATTCAGAGATTTCTGTATACCAGTTAATAAGTTCTTATGTCAGTGGTCGTCTCTGAAGATTTAAGTATTCTTTTTGTACAGTAAGCGGCAAAATCTTGATGTAGTTTCTTTGGCAAAACTTCAATAAAATCTACTGACGTTAATAGGAGTTTTGGCAGAGACAGTTCTGAGGTTCCAGTTCAGCAAGTATTCTGCTTGGAACTCATAATGAAGGCAAGGAGAATCCTGCATGTGGAGCACTTTCAGGATTGAACCCTGGAGAATCAGGCCCATATGATGTGCTTTACAGCATGCTTATGTTTTAAAAAGGAAAGCTTCTTTCCCTTTCACTGTTTCACTCATAATGGCATAATTTGTTTCAAAAGATTGTTAATCTGCTTCCGAAGAGACCATTTAATTTCTTAATGAAATCAAATTATAGTTTTGCCCTATTTCTCCATGCATTCATTATTCTTTCTTTATAAACACATCTCTATAAATGTGTTTAGTTTTATGTATGAACAAGACTAGAGGCAAAATTAAAACAGAATATAAGGGGAAAATACTGATAAGTCAAATGTACAATTCTAGGTAGAGAAAGCCTTGAATGAAAGTGCATTAACATATCAACTGTAACACATTCCTCTCTAATTGGAACATCTGTAAATAATTCAGTGTTATCTATAGTTGCAGACTGGTAAAAGGTCATTTAAATTAGTTGTTCTAATTCGTGTTTTGTTGTTTCATTATACTAGAGTTCTTGATTTTAAGTATTAGCTCGAACAACAACCATCATTGCCTACAACCATGGATTTCACACATGAAACACAGAAAAGTAAAAACCCAAACAAGAGAAGACAGCAAAAGAATCACTAGGTTTATCACTTTCAGTCTCCTATCAATTCTACCCCCAAAAAACCCATTAGAATTCATTCATCTTCCCTGGTGTTACATTTTTAAAAAAAATCTATAAACTAAAGCTATTACAAAAGACTAGCATTTTGTTGTCTTTATTGATTACATAAACCTTTAACAAAAACACTTTATATCATTTTGGTTTACCAGTCTTTACAATGGCATCATATAATTTCTTCATCTAAATAGAATCACTCTGTTGGCACAAGAAAGCATGATTGACATCCTATTGTTTGAAAAATCTCTTTAGATCCTTCACCCCCAAGCCCCGGTCCTGTAATCAGCTCCACTTAGACACTCACATGGAGCCCCAGTGTTTTCACTAAAGGTCTCCTCCTATGAAATTTGATGGATTTGGACCTTTGAAGTAATGTAACAGAGTAACATTTGTGCCAATCCTACTATCCCTTAATTCTGGCAAATAAAATTCTAGAAAGTAATGTTATCTTTGGAAAATATCGGAGGATGCATGAAATTCTGTGCTGACTTAAACCACATGGGAACCCACTGAAATCAATGGTGATTATCACAGAATTTGGACTTGTCATGGCATGTTTCCACTAATGATCATTTTCTACTAATGCAACTGATACATGGCCTCTTCTAAAAAATTATAATCCCTGCTACCACCCTTGGATGGGAAGCCTTTTTTAAAGCTGGGGCAAATGGAGGCAATCGCTGTCTATGCAGTTTCTTCTATCAGAGCCCCTCTCCACATTGCATATATGCTGTGATTAACATGTGAATCACAGCATAAATGACAAGGGTGTTTCATAGTTTCTAGGGTAGGAAGGGACCTGAACAAATCATCAAGTCTGACCCCCTGCCCTGAGCAGGAATGAGTGCTGGGATCATAATACCCCAGCCAGATATCTATCCAACCTCCTCTTGAAGACCCCCAAGGTAGGGGAGAGCACCACCTCCCTTGGGAGCCCATTCCAGAGCCTGGCAGCCCTAACCATAAAGTAATGCCTCCTGATATCAAGCCTGAACCTACTCTCAATCAATTTGTGGCTGTTATTTCTTGTTATCCCAGGTAGTGCCTGGGGGAACAGAGCCTCACCTATTTTTCGCTGGACCCCCCTGGTGAATTTATAGACAGCCACCATATCCCCTCTCAGTGTTCTCTTGTGGAGGCTGAATAGACTAAAGGGCCTGAATCTATCTTCATAGGACCTGGCCTGCTGCCCCCTGACCATGCGAGTGGCTCTTCTCTGAACCCTCTCAAGGTTAGCCACTTCCCTCTTGAAGTGCAGCACCCAGAACTGAACACAGTAATCCAACTGCGGCCTGACCAGCACTGCATAGAGGGAAATGATCACCTCCTTAGACCTGCTTGTGATGCATCTGTAGATACACAACAAGGTGCAGTTAGCCTTACTGACCACTTCCTTGCATTGGTGGCTCAAGTCCATCCTGGAGCCAACAATGATTCCAAGATCCCTTTCAGCCACTGTGTTATTGAGAAGGGTGTTTCCCAGCCTATAGGTATGTTGCAGGTTCCTTCTCCCTAGATGCAGCACCTTGCGCTTGTCTGCAATGAATTCCATTCTATTTCATCCACCCACCTCTGTAACCTGTCTAGATCTAATTGGATTCTGTCCCTACCCTCTAGGGTGCCCACTTCTCCCCACATCTTTGTGTCATCAGCGAATTTGGACAGGGTGGTTTCCATGCCCACCTCCAAGTCGCTGATAAAGATGTTGAAAAGCACAGGCCCAAGGACCAAGCCCTGAGGAACTCCACTGCCCACATCCCTCCAGGTCAAAAACGACCCATCCACCACCACTCTCTGGGTGCAACCGTCAAGCCAATTTGCCACCCATCTGACTGTGTAGGCATCAATGCCACAGTCACCTAGTTTTTTTTTATGAGCATGGGGTGAGAAACAGTGTCAAAGGCCTTCTTGAAGTCCAGGTAGACAACATCCACCTCAACGCCCACATCCAAGGACTTTGTGACCTGCTTGTAAAAGGAAACAAGGTTAGTCAGGCAGGATCGGACCGCAATGAACCTGTGTTGGTTGCCCCTGAGCATTACTTCCCATGCTGGGCCCCCGCAGATGTGCTCCTTAATAATTTTCTCAAAGGTCTTCCCAAGGACTGAGGTGAGACAAACTGGCCTATAGTTACCCAGATCCTCTTTTCTTCCCTTCTTGTAAATGGGGACCACATTGGCCCTTTTCCAGTCCTTTGGGACTTGGCCAGAGCACCATGAGTGTTCATACAGCCATGCCATGAGCCTGCTATGACCTCCGCCAATTCCCTCAGTACTCTTGGATGAAGAGCATCTGGACCTGCTGATTTAAACACATCCAGCCCTGTCACGGAGGCACTGGGGTGCTCCGTGCCTGAGAAGGA
>NW_017728950.1:2060426-2084792 GCF_001723895.1 Crocodylus porosus | reverse complement strand
GGCGCCGGTAACAGGGCGGCGGTGTCGAGCCAGGCCCGGGGGCGCCGATAGTAGCCAGACAGTGGCGAGACAGGCCCGGGGTGCCGGTAATAGGCCAGTGGGTAGGAGCCTGGCCCAGGGGCGCGAGGCAGGTGACGAGCCCAGGGTGCCAGAGGGAGAGCACCAGACGGGTCAGGGGACCGTACAACGTCCCATGGAACAGCTGCGAGGCTTGGGGTGTGCTAAAGGTGAGGTTTGGAGGCACGCATAGCCCCTTATTGTGGGGGCGCCTAGAGGTACCCCATTTTGGAGCAGGGGCAGGACCATACACACTGTCCACCAGGGGGATAAAGGCAGCCTCCCATAAAAACTCATTTTAGATCAAAGTTGTGGCGGGTGAGAATCCGAGGGTGCTGAGTCCACCTTATGTGATGGTAGGGGGCACTAGGGAGTACACGGCTGCTCCTAGGCCCCACTCCCTCACAAGCCCCTCCAGAAGTTCCCTAACGAGATCATCCCTAACCCTAGGCATGGCGTCGTGTCCCCTGAACCTGCTCGGAACTACAGAGGCAAAGAACTCATTGAAGAGATCAGCTTTTTCCTTTGCTACAATCAGCAGGTTGCCAAGCCTGTCCTGTAGGGGCCCCACATTACCTCGTGCCTTATTCTTGTTCCCTATGTATTTGAAGGACTTCTTGTTATCCTTAATTCTGGTCCCCAATCCTAGTTCTGTCTCTGCCTTGACCTTCCTAACGACCTGTAACAGGGAATCCTAACCCTGTTACTAGGAGACAGGGTGGCCCCTTTAAGCCCAGAACTTTCCAGTCATGGCCAGCCAGTCAAGTAGGGGTTAAGGCTCAAGCCCTGCCAGCTGGTCAGGTGATTAGAAGGGGCAGGGCCTGGCTCACATATAAACCCCAGAGCCAAGGCCAGGATGGCAGTTCCCTACCAGCAGCCAAGGGGGAAGGAGCTCTCCCAGAGCAACCAAAGGGGAGGCCTGACTGAAGGTACAGCCTCTGGTACAGGTAAGGGCTGGAGCACCCCGGGTGTGGCTTGGATGATGTTAGAGCCAGGCGGCTTTAATTTATGTTATAGCCCAGGGGCTTGTGTTTTGTTTGCTATTTAAGACCAGTGGTTTGGGTGAGGCGATTAGGGGATGGAGGAGGCCTCATAGGGGACCCATGGCAGCATGTAGACCCCAGTGCCAGAGAGGGCTTGGCATTTTGGGGCGTGCTGACCCCAGTGCCAGAGAGGGCTTGGCATTTTGGGGCGCACCGACTCTGGTGCCAGAGAGGGGCAGGAGCCCGAATGAGGGTTTTTTGGGGGGGAGCTAGAGCCTGGGAGTCAAACCCTGATTAGGGGGTTGGGGTTTTTTTTGACTGACAGGCCTAGCTAGAGAAAAAAGGGGTAGGCCCACAGTGGCCTAGACCCCCACATAAAGAGGAATTTACAAGTACAATCTGAGGCTTGGGCTGTAGTGTAGGGGAGGAATGGAGCCGCAGATAGTGCCCCCTGGCATCAGGGTAGAAAACTGGCAGCCTCCCACTTAATTACATCTATTAATCCATTAACAACAAGGCATGGCAGGAGAAGGTGGGAGGTTGGCCCATAACAGGTGGGTGGGGCCACAGGTAGATGGACCGCAAAGAGGCACCCCTACTACACCACCTCCCTACAATCATGAGTGTCCCGGGGGCCGAGGTAACAAGGGACAGTTACCTGAAGCCCAGGACAGGAGAGATACAGAGCCGGAGGGAGAACCAGCGCAGCTTGTTAGCCGCATCTTCGTACAGCTGTGTCCAGCAGCTGACGGCAGTGTCAGATGCTGGCCGGGGGATTTAAAAATGGCGGCCGCCACCCCGGAGGCGGTGGATAGCCCGAGGATCAAATGGCTGTTAGGGCCAGCGATGGCGCGGGATCCCCGAGACAGGCAATGCTGAGCCAGCATGCCGGAGGGAGCAGTGACCCAGAAGGGAACCCAACGACGGGGATGCCGGCAGTTGACCCAGAAGCAATGGATCGGGTGACTGAAAATTGGGACAATCCAGGAGGATTCAGAGGACCCCAAAGTAAGTGCCGAGACGGTGGGTGCAGGCTACGCCGAAGAGGGGTGAAAGACCGAGGACCACCTGGCTGGAGGGAGATCGGGGCGGGACTGCCGCCAAGACCAGCAGACATTGATTAAAGGAACACGAGTGGGGCAGCTAGAGAGCAACTAAAGGGAATTCCTTCCCCCCCCCCCCCCCCCCTCCGTTCATGCTAATAGGGATCTGGTGGAGGGTCAGTGAGGTAGTTAGGACGTCAGAACCTCCAAGTGGGAAGTGTCACACAGGGTGAAGGAAGGGCTTGTGGTGTGGGGTCTATAGAGGGTGTGGCTGAAGCACCGGTGCAGGCTGGTGTGAAGTGGTCGACATTAAGGTAGGAGTATCCCACGGATTGTGGGGATCGAGGATAAGAGCCCTGTTAGAAGCCTGAAGAAGCAACACAGAGCAGGCATGGGGAAGTGGAGCCCATAAGTGGCGTGAGGCCATGGTGTAGGGGTGGTGGAGCCCCATGTGCAACCAGCAAGCCAAGCCCGGGCCACCGAGAGACCCGTGAACTAGCTCTGCCCCACTGGGGAAACAACAAGTCGTGGCAAGTGAGAACAGGGTTGGCAACGTGGGAGGACGAACACCCATGGTAACAAACAGGTCTGGATGGAGAGTAGCCACCAACCAGGAGGGCAGGGCTCCCAGGAGCAACACGAGAAGGCCCGTTGGGGACAATGAGCAACAGAGGTGTAATCCTCCTTGGTGATAGCCCCTTGCTTCCACTGATTGTATGCCACCTTTTTTGCCCTCAGGCCCTCCAGGATGTCTTTACTGAGCCAAGGGGGCTTTATAGCTATTCTGTTTAATTAGCTGCTCCTGGGAATGAAGCTCCTATTTCTCAGCCCTGCATCTTGTTTTTAACACTTTTCAATGAAGTTATATTTGTTTTTGCTTCAATCTTAAACTGTATAATACAGTACTAGGCCCCTAGTGTATTAGTAAGCTTCTAGTTTATTTTCAACTGGAGGAAAAAATGTGTCTTATATGCAATGGTACACCTCACCATCTTCAACCCCCTTTTCAGAATTATAGATTCACCCACACTACTATCCATAGGTCCCACTCCTAATCCATTTAGTTTCCTGATAGAAAAATTCAGTAATGGAAAAGAGAAAGTTTTGCACTTTTTACTTAAATTGTTCCTTCAGGAAGGACACACCTAAGTGAAAATCATGTAGCTTTTAGCCCTGAGCAGGGCACTTATATTACCTCAAGCAGACACACAACAATCAAGGAAGTTATTGGTGCAAAATATTTAATTTTATCATTAAAAAATGAAAAACAAGATATGCACATATATGGTCCTATGGGCTTGCAGTTGGAGATGAAGGAAGCTATTAGATTTAGAAAGTGGCAAATGTTCCAGTGACTATTTATGGGAGCAGAATGGAGTCCTAAATTAGTCCCTGATCAAAGACAAATCCAAAGCGTATCTTGCATCAAAGTGATATTATCCTTGATTATAAATTAACAAATGAGGGATCTTTTTTCAAGGCACTTATCTGCACTTAAGTGAGCAAGAACTGATTAGCCTCCAGCCACTCTATTCTACCATTCACTGGCCTTGGGGAGGCGAGGGAATCATAAACTACAGCCAAATGTCATAACTGCTACAAATAATAGAGACAGCATAACTAAATCTAGTGTTACATCCAGCTCTCCAGTACACAGAAAATACAGAAATAACTGTAGGAAAAAATACTTTGTATTGTATACTTTTGCTATATAGCCACAAGATATTAGTGAGGGGAAAAAAATTACTCAGAATTACTGCAAGAATATATTTTGCCGGAAGAAAAATACATTTTATCTTTAAAAGTTACAATATTCTGACTTTTCAGGAATGTATTATTTCTTCTGATAGTCAGATGCCAACATAGGACACTTAAACAATAGAGCAAAGTTCATGCTAATATAAGCATGTGATAACCATCCACTTCTGCTCTCAAGCTTCACCTCATACTTCTCTATTTAGCTTACTCTACAATTTAACTGTTAGAAACAATTGGCTTACTTTCGAAAAACTTTATAGATGCCCTTTATCACTAACAAGGCATAACACAAACTGCTTAGTGACTTCAGTAGGTGGTGGGTTTTTTTGTTTGCCTCTGTTTTGGGGTGGAGGTTGCAACCTTTAACCTTTTCCTCACCCTTTTTCTGTATGTTGTCTACTTAAATAGTAATTTCTTCAGAATGGAAATCTTAACTCCTTTGAGCTGTTCATACCAGTGACTCTAGGCAAACTAGTGTCTACATGTAATTAGCTTTTCTCCTTGAGTCAACAGCATTTTCTTTCACCTGTTTCTAATTTACAGCATATGGGGCAGACAGCTACAAAGTGGAAATGGAGCAAAATTGTGAGCTCTGATTAAATGTACCGAAGGCTCTGCTTATGCCTTGAGGCTTTTGCAATATTTTGCTCAATATCTTTGTATTTAGCTTTGTTGTAAAGTCTGCAGTTGCAGTTCTCCCTCTATGCTTCTTATTATGGGATCAAATATGACCAAAATCTATGGGGAAAACCTATTTGCATCACATATACTATTAAGCTTGTTAACTTTATACAAAGAAATATATATTTTATAATATTTAAATTATTTAAATGCCATTAAAACAGTAGTTAAACCATATACAATAAGCCACTGAATCACATGGGACATTTATAGACGTGCTCTGGGAGGTGGGGAGAGGATGTTTTAATTGGCGCAGCTTCAATAGCCATGCTAATTAAAGCACCCAGAGCACCCTGTGTATCAGCATCCCCGTGCTGAAAAATGGTGGTCGGGTGCTTTGAACAAAAGCTTGTCAAACCAGCTTTAGTTTAAAGTGCCCCACCACCATTTTGCACCGCAGGAACACTGATACACGTAACGCTGGAATCTGCTGGAGCATGGTGATTACCACGCTCCAGCAGACTCTATTAATCAAGTCTGTTCCAATGTGCTGTAATTACAGTGTGTTGAAGCAGCCTCCCTGTACATGACAAGGAGCACAGGGCCCTTATTTTCATGAACAGTCCCAAATAAATCAACTGGACTTCTCAGAGAAGTAAAGTTTGTAGGGTGAAATTGTTCCTCTGGAAATTCTAAGGTAATATTTAAAAGTGTAGTTTCTCCTCAAGAATCAGAAGAGGAAAGCTAATTGATACTACATTGATCAAGAGCTTTTACTGTCTGGAAAACAAAGAGCAAGTAGTTGCAAAATGACCCATTCAAGGCTTCAGTTGAGTGCTTCCGCCAGATTTACATAGCTAGTCTGAGCAGTGCCTGATGGAAAAAACATTATATAGCCAGGCAATGCTACACTGGGAAGAGTTGGTAGTCATAAAGGATAACCTCTTGGAAAAATGTATTTTATACATATACTATTGCTTTATTACTGGAGAAAGGTATCTGTTATCTTAATTTTAAAATATCATATACAAATCTTATTTTAAATACTTTAGAAGTATATAATTTATCTTATCAGGAGTATCATATCAGAATTTAGTTACATTTCTTTCTTAAATGCTCTTCCAGTTCTTTATTAAAACACCATTTCGCACATTTAATTGTTGTTTGGAGAATTACTCTGGTACTTAAGGTGAGACAATATTTTTCATGATAAGATTCAGAATGCACATCTCTCTTCTACTGCCAAGTAATGCCTATACATGTACTGGTATCTCAAGGTGAATCATCTATCAATTATCCCTAGATAAACAGCACATACTGCAACAAACTGAAAATGCTTTATTTTGCAAAAAAGAATTGGCTATTTAAGTGGATATAACATGCTAATATTATATAGTATCCTATCCTAACACTCTAGGCAGCTATTACAAATCAATTAATTCAGGTTATGTAATTTCAACTGACAGTTTTATTAGCCAATAAAAAATAAATATATTATTTTACTTCATGTGACGTTATTAATTCTCTTATCTTATGACTACAGAAATCTTAATCTCCTATCCATAATTCAACACAGTTTGAATGTTAGTTTAATATTTATCCTAGGTCACACTTCAAATAATGTACCTTTTATAAGTAGGGTCCTACCAGATTCACAGTGAAAGTGGGCTGTGGTGCAGCTCCTTTATTCTCCCAGGTTCTTCCACGCACCCACCACCACTACCACTGACTGATAGAGAGGCCCCACTTGTGGCTGGCTCTTGATCAGCAGGGAAGCAAAAATCTTGGTTTTAAACTTGGCACCATTTTTTGTCTCCCAGCTGGCACCATTATGTCTCCCAGCAGCAATGGAGCATGCGGGGGAAAGTGCAAGATTAAAGGAGCTGCAGCACAGCCCACTTCTGCCATGAATCTGGTAGGGTCCTACTTCTAAGACATCTAAGACCCCTTTCTTTTACTCTTCTGTTGGTGCATCTACACATGCACTTTACTGCAAAGCTGACTAATTAGCTCTGTAATAAAGCATCACCTTCTACACATGCAACCATATAGCCCCGCACTATAGCACACTCGTGCCCCAGCCAACCCCTCTACCACCCGATGCCACTACCCAGAGCCCAGTCTGACCCACACCGGGCCCCATACCAACCCAGGGCTGTTCCACCTTTCTCCAATTGCTGTGATCCCCGGCACACATGTAGAAAGTGTAATTGAATTGCTGCGATCCCAGCTGCAGCCAGGAGCAGCTGATTTCAGCGCAACCTGTGATGGAGTTTATTCAGTAATTGCACATGTAGTTGCATGCAACTAGTAAGTATAAGCATGTATCCTTTGCACTGAAATGTGGACAATACCTCTTGAATACACTGGAATGAAAATACAAACACAGACCTCAATGTGCTAATTATCCATGTCCTTTACAAGAGCAAAGTGAACATCAGTACAACAAGTTTCCCTTTTTTAGTGTTATTAACATTATTTAACAGCTGTAAAGAAAGGTAGCAAAATAAAAATAAAAAGAACTATGTTGAAATCCTTTATTGTTTTTAATGGACCAGTTCTCTTCGCTAGCTGACATGATACAATAAATTGGGAACTGGCCTGAAATCAGCTGATCTGGATTCTGTTCTGTTTTGCCAGTGAAACAAACAGGACCTGCACCCATGTTTTAACTTATGCATGTATCTAGAATGTTTTTGCCAAACCAGGATCTGATGCTAAATTTTTAGAAGGCGCTACTAATTGTGGCTGACACCATTTTTGGCAAAAATCTCAACATTTAGCTTTCTGTGCCTCTGTTTTCCCATTTGTAAAACCAAAGATGGAAATTAGGGGGGTTTTGTATTGCAGCAGCAACTAGAAACCACATTTAAGGGATAGGGCCTCCTCATTTAAGGTGCTTACCTTCCTCTGTAAAGTGTTTTGATATCTATGGGTCTGAGAACAATATGGGAGCAAGGTCCTTCCAAACATCAGTGAAACTTCTTTTTCATAATATTCAGAAATCCTCTATGAAGGTCACATACCATGTACATTCAGAGAGCACAGTAGATTACATCATGACTTTTTAAAATATACTTTTTTGACAAACTGACGGAAGGCTAAAATAATAGATTTCTCCAAGACTGCGTACATAAGGAGTGCTTTACCAATACAGGAACACTGGTATACTATGCCAGCAAAATGTTACTAGTACAAATAGAGGTATACTGTACTTTGTAGCTGTAAAAATAAAATATTTTACCCCATGAGCAAAAATAAGTTCTACTGATTCAAACACAGATTTGGTGCTGGGTTTACACTGAGGACTTCTAATGGCACAGCTGCATGGGTTAGAGATCATACTTCACATCCTGACTCTTATTTATTTATTTATTTATTTATAGCTATGCTGGAAAAGATCTGTAGCATGAACTGGCCTAATGTAATTTGACTACCCTAAAGTTTTTCGGCAAAAGGTGTATATCAGCATTGGATTAATACTCCAGCTGGGATGTCAAAGTGGGCCAAGTTACCACAGATATGTACCATAATTGTTCTGTAGAAAAAAATGAGGCACAATTTTGAATGCAACCATCTGGCCCTCTATGGTGGTATGAGGTTTGAGAAAAGTTTCTTCATCAAAGTGCAGTTGCTATACATTTGATGAATTCTGGAAACCCTTTACTGATTTCCATGTGGAAATAATACTGATGATAATTTTTGGTTGAGGTGTTTTCCTTTCCAAAACTTTTATTTTACTTTATGTCATTCTCTTTCCGTTTTCTTTTTTTAATGAGTGAACAGAGTGGGGTTTGGTTTTCACCTAATCCTCACATAGCATGCTATTTGTTCAAATCACTCTATTCCTCTTAAAGGCATTTCTCCTTTTCAGTCTGGTTTGTTGCCTTCATTCTCTTCTGCCAATTGCATATGTAAGAGGCAAAGATTTCTTTGGGTAAGTACAGACATTTGGGGGAGATTAAATTGATTAAAAAAGGCTGCCTTATAGCAGGTAAGTCAGCATGGGGGGCTAGCAAGAGGTTGGTAGTCCAGCAAGCTGGAAGGGATCAGGGGTCCACTGTGGGATGGGGGAGCAGGTACAACTTGTGGGTGGGGTAGCGGGGAGGCATGATCCATGAGGGGTGGGGGGGCATGTGCAACTCACAGGTGGGGTAAGCAAGGCAGCTGCATCTCACAAGGGGTGGAGGGAGGCATGACCTGCATGGGATGGGGGGCAGGTGTGACCTGCAAGTGGGATGGGAGAACAGGCACAACCCATGGGTGGCATGAGGGGGCAGCCATGACCCATGAGCAGAGCTGACCTGAGCAGGGTGCAGGGCCTGGGGTGTCGGTGGCATCAGCGGTGAGGGGGATGGGGGTAGCAAGTGGCTGGACGCAAAGCCACTGCTCCACCCGACTCTGTACTGCTGCTGCTCTGCCCCACTCCACGGGACCCCCCCCCCCCGCAAAGGGCGCAGCCCAGAGCAGTTGCCCCAATTTGTGCACCACCCCCCAGGGACAGCCCTGCCCATGAGGGATGGTGGGGCAAGAATGACCTGCAAGGGGTAGGGGGTCAGGTACAACCCACAGGTGGGGTAGGGCAGGCAGGTGCATCCTCTGCAAGGAGTGGAGGGCAGGTGTAACCTGCAGGTGGGGAGGGTGGGCAGATACGACCTGCAAGGGGTGGGGAGGCAGATGTGACCCATGGGTCAGGTGGAGGAGGTGCAACCAGTGAAGGGTGGAGGGACAGGCATGACTCACAGGTGGGGTGCACCCAGAGTGGTTTGTGGACTGGGGGTTGAGAGGTCTGTCTGGTCAGGGGCAGGAGGGAGCCAAGGGGCTGGGCGGGGGGTGAAAAGACCAGCCCCAGGGCTTGGGCCAGTGGCTGAGTTTTCCAGCCCCAGAGCTGCACAGGGAAAATGGACAGAAGTCCCATGCACTGATGTGACCTAAACTGAGTAAGTTTGATACTAAATAGACCCAGGTTTATCTTAAAACAGGTTCTACAATGTTTACACCAGTTTGTGCACATGGAAATTCTATAGTTATAGGTTTAAACTGACAGCCAGTCATTGAGACTGGGTCTGTAAGTGTAAGGTCAGCCCCAGGACAAGCCATATTGAAATTTGGTGGCCATTTTGAACCCAATTTAACTTCCCCAAATGTCTATACTTAGACTTAGGGTGAGATCCTTTATTGGACCAACTATGTAGCTGGGATAGAGTTAGACCAGCTTTGGAATGCAAGGTGTTTTTAATCAGGTCTCCTTGCTATCTTGAATTTGAAAGCTTGTCTGACTTTATCCCAGCTACACAGTTGGTCCAATAAAAGATCTTGCCCTACAAAATCCTTGCCTCTTGCATCATTTCTGGACCATCACGGTTACAGCATCACTCTTAGGGCCTTGTCAGCTGTGAGCCGCACAAACACCAGTCACGCTTCAAGCCAGAAGGGGCATGGAGGACTGAAAGGTACAAATCTCCCCCTCTCCCATTCAGGGCTTTCCCCTGCTCCCTGCCATCCCTGTCACTTACTTGTGGCTGCCCATGTGACCTGTCCCAGGGCAGCAGGCAGGGAAAGATTAACCTGCCTGCCCAGTCCCTGCCACAGTTGTTGGGCTGTTGCTCTTCTCTGGGCTGCTAGGTAAGCACTTGAACCCTTCCCTGCCTGCTCCCCCAGGACAGACAGCACAGGCAGCCACAAATAAGGTGGAGGCAGTAAGCAGGGATCTGGGGTGAAAGGGAGGGCAGCGGGCACAATCCAGGCCAGCGAGGGAGGGGAGGGCATGTGGGGTGTTTACACAAAGATGCAGTAATGTCAAGTGTGTTTAAAACAATCACAAAACTGAAGATTTCTAAGGCAAAGTAACTCCAACTTGTTAACTCCCAACCGAACCCTCAGATCTCTGGATTTTCCTAGCTGATAAGTCTGTGGAGAGGAAGGGGTGGGGGGAGAGGGAAGGTGGGAGGGAGATCTAGGCCCCTGCAGTGAGGGAGGGAGTGGGGCAGGTGCTGGGGTAAATGGGGCCCTGGGGCAGGTCATCCAGAGGTGCGGGGGGGAGGTTTGACTCCCCACAGCAGCGTGCATCCCCAAGAGGGGCATGGGGGACGGGCTGCCTGCTATAGGCTCAGGGCTCTGCACCCTGCTACTTTTGCCCCGGGAGCTCAGCTGCACAATGCTATTGCTGCCTGCCATGCGGGCAGGGGACACAGGTGCACTGGCCACATGGCACGTCTCCTGCCCACCCAAAGGCAGAAAGCACTGGCAGGGGGCACATGCCCGTCACGCATCCCCTAGGGGTGTGCACAGCTCAGGAGAGCCATGGTCTCCTATTCCCCACACCTCTGGACAACCTGACCTGGCCCCAGGGTCCCATTCACCTCAACCCCTGCCCCACTCCCTCCCTCCCCATGGGGTCCTCAATCCCACTCCCTTCCCTCTCCCCTACCCCTTCCCTTCCACTTACTAGCTAGGTGCTTTCTGTATCTGTCTGTCTGCTCCTCACTCCCAAGCCACAGCTCACCCAGCCCTGCTGCTGCTTCTCACTCCTAACCCACAGCATCATACTCCGCATCCTGCCAGGGTGTGTGGAGACCTTCCCACCCTGGGCTCCAAACCCCCCACACGTTCACTAATAACGCGCCCCCCCCTCCCCCCCAACACACACACACACTTCAAAAATAGTATCTCATGATTTACATGCTAATCTCTTGGCTTTTTAAGAGTTCATCTCATGTTTTTTGGCATGGTGGGGTTGGCAATACTGAACATGTAGCCTAGTGTGGCTGCACCTTAGTGTAACAAGAGCTGGGTATCAAGGATCAGAGATCATCCTGCCCTAGAGTGGCAACACTCTGAGCTACTATGAGTACTTGAAACCAGTTTCCGGCGTTAATGCGTGGACAATCCATGGGTTATAGGCTCCAGAAGCAACCCAAAATTAACATGTAAGAAGGCCCTTACTTATGATTACATAGGAAGATACGTATATCTAGGTTTACCATGGTGTGCCAGGGAGTGGTGCTTGCCTCTCTGACGCACTGTCCTGCTCTGCCCTGCTCTTCCTTCCGGCCCTGCTGTGCCCCATGCCTGTGTTTCCAGGACTCTCATTTTAATTATCACCAGCTGCATGGGACCAGCCTCCGAAATCCAGGACTGTCCCAGCTAAACCAGGACACCCTACCTATGCCTCCCCTTTCTGTACTTGCTGGGATTGCCACCAGAAGCCCAGGCCTGCTGAAGGCCATGGACTTGGAATGCAACAGTGAAACGAATTGGGGAAAGTGGGGGTGGTCATCATTTACTTGAAAACTTCAGCCTAGAGGTTTTTTCCTCCCCCTTTTTTTAAGAACCATAGTGTCCCAGGACAGACTTATAGAAATTAAGATTGGACGGGACCTTGGGAGGTCACATCTAGTCCAACCACCTGCTCAAAACAGGACCATCCCCAACTAGATCATCCCAGCCATGCAAGGCTCCACAGCCTGGGGCAGCTCTGGGGCAGGGGGTGCAGAGGAGAATCCAGGGGCAGTTTCCCAGGAGGAGACTGAAGGCGCTTTCCAAACTCTCTTTGGAGAGAGAAACTAACTCCCTTTTCGGCCACTGAGAGGTTTCAGGGCACCTACCCCAGGCAGTCGAGCAGACCACCACTAAAAACTCAGAACTGAGTTTGTTCCTTCCTAGTTTGATTCAGTTCCTTGTCCTGCCTGCCTTAGGAAGGAAATCCAATATAGTGTAGACAAGGTTCTTTGGGTAAATCCGAGATCTTTTATTAGACCAACTCAAAAAGTTGGTCTAATAAAAGATCTCGGATTTACGCAAAGAACTTGGGAAAAGAGTCTGCATTTCAGATACAAAAGGACTCGGGTCAGATCCAGGATGGGATTTCAGGGTTTAAACTGGATCTGACACCCAGTGACTCCCCTTCCTGATTCCTCAGCTGAATCATATCCTCTCTGCTTCTCCCATTAACAAGTCTGAATAGGGCTCCAACCCCCCTTAACTTTAGGATCCCGAGCTGAACTTGGCAATGGGCCTCTAATACTCACAGTATCTCCTAGTTCAAATGTTTTCAAGATTTTACCTTGGTTGTCTGAAGGCAAACCTTGTTGCTTCACTGCTGCGCAGCAATGTTGGCTTGTAATGTCTCCAACCGGTTTGCCTTTTCAGCATTTTTTATGCTATACCTGTAAAGCGTATGTAGACGATCTCGCAAAACATTGCAAGGATTTTTTACAAGGAAAGATCTGTACTGTTAGTTTGAATATAAATGTTCTGTAGCCAAATGAACCAAAATGAATTCCAAATTCGTGAGTCAGTCCAGAACCATAAGTGGCCCTGCTACGGGGAAACAGCCTCCACCCCCACCTGGGGCTTCAGATGTTTCCAAAACTTTTGGTGGGCATCCTACGGGCAGGCCCAAGCCTGGAGCTTGGGGTTCGGATGTCCCTGAGTTTTGCTTGCCCTCAGCCATGTGGTCGCAGGACCAGGCTAGAGAGGAGTCTCCCCTTTCCATAAAGTGGGCTTAAAGCCAAGACCTTCCCACTCCAGTGGGAGGTTTATACATTACCTGGGCAGGTACTAACCCCCTACCAGGAGGGCTTCCCTGGGTACAACTAGGAAGACTGCGTCAGAGGTCGTGGTGTTTCCCTTGCCAGGCAAGCATAGGCCTACGCTTGATCTGAGCCCACAAGAGGCCGATTTACCCAAACACCTTGTGTGCCTACCTGCGCAGACAAACCCGGCTACAGCCTCCACCCATCCATACAGCGTTATACGTGATAGTTCCGACGAGCCTCTGCTTTCTTCTCTAGACAAACAGGAACCATCCCTCCTCTCAGGGCAGGCCCATGAGTGCCCCCCCGGGGGGCACTTTCCACAGCGGGCGGGCTGCTACTGCCCTGAATGAGTCGCACCGAGCGGGCGGCTGCTTCAGCCGCTGGAGCTGGTCCCGGAGGGGGCCGGGCCCTTGCAAGCGGTGTCCTCCCGCCCTCCGCCGGGTGCCATGGCCGCCCCGGTCCGGCGGCAGGTCGAGGCCGGGGCCGGGGCTGGGGCCGAGGCCGAGGAGCCGGCGGAGCTGCGGGCCGCGGCGCGGTGCCTGGTGCAGGGGGCGGACGGCGGGCGCGTGCGGTTCGGCGCCCTGTTCCGGGCCCGGCGGGCCATCGTGGTGTTCGTGCGGGTGAGCGGCCCGAGACTCAGGGGCGAGCTGGGGGCCAGTGGAGGTCCCAAGCCTCCCCTGTGCTCTCCTGAAGCAGCATTGCAGCCTCCTTCGGGGGGGTGGGGAAGAGCCTGCACTTTAAATGCGAAGAGAATCGGGGGGGGGGGGGGATTTCAGGGTTTAAACCGGATCGGACACCCTGCCCTCTTTGCTTCTCCCATTAACAAGTCTAAACATGGCTCCAGCCCTCTTCAATTTTGGGATCCCGAGCTGAACTTGGCAATGGGCCTCTGATAGTCACAGGATCTTCCAGTTCAAAAGTTTTAAAGTTTTTTACCTCGGCTGTGTGAAGGCTTCACCGTGTTGACTTGTGATGTCTCCACCTGGTTTGCCTTTTCAGCATTTTTTATGCTATGCCTGTAAAGAGTATGTAGAAGACCTGGCAAAAATCCCCAAGGATTTTTTACAAGTAAGTGAAAGGCCTTTAACATGGGGTTGAATGCATTTGAGGGGACATGAACATTAGGGTCTTAATGCCTTGAGTGAGATTTGGTAACATCCCTGAGGTCAACCTAGGAGCCGTCACTAGGAGCCCAGAACTGAGTTTGTTCCTTCCCAGATTTGTTCGGTTCCTCATCCTGCCTGCCTTAGGAAGGAAATCCAATACAGTGTTACACTTGATAGTCACACTGTGTATTTTGCTTTCTTCTAAACAAATAGGAACCATCCCCTGTTTCAAGGCAGGGACTGTCCTTCTTCCTTCTATCCTCCTCTTTGAAATGTTGCCATATTTTCCTCCTAGGTACAGCATATTGCTGGTGAGAGAGGCCAAAGCTGTCATTACCAACCAGCTCTTGAAGGTGCAGGAATAGAAGGGCTATTAAACAGAAGCAGGGAGCATTTTCCGTAGCAGATAGTGGGTTTTGCTAATGCAATGAATTAGTCATCCCCAATATGATTATTTTCTTTAAATCTATCTGCTCTGATAAAAAATATAAGAGAAAATTACTTTCCTCCTTTTTTTCTGGTACCATCAATTCATCTTTGGAATGGCTTTTGTCAGCCAGCTAAGTTATTAAAATTGTGGATGTGGGAGTATTGTGCTATAGTATTTAGATAAGCCTGAATTGCAGAAAAAAAATTATTTCAATAAATTACTGAGTGCAGAGTCTAAATTAATTACAATGCTTGGCCACAATTTCAGCGACAGCCCTTAATTTGCACCTGCAAAAATGTGCATATCGCTTTGTGTGTTTTGTTTATGTATACGCACATCACTATGTGCATTTTGTATATGTATACATGGGCATGTAAATCGGGCAAATACTTATGTGCACCTGTATTTGCATATCAGATTGTTTGGGTGCAGACAGCTGTGTGCAAATTTTTGCATTTGTGAATTTTTAAGCAACTTTGATAGCAGCTGAAACGTCAACCCTGCAGATGCTACAGGAAATAAAGTTTAAAATCAGAGCTTATAAAAAAATGACCTAGAGTTAGTTACCATTTTAAAAATTAGTAGAAATATAATCATTAATAAATTAATATCATATCTTCATATGAGGAAATAGATATTCTTGGTGCCTAAGTATCTTTAGAATTAATAGCCTGGAGTCTTGCATACGCAGCTTGTTGAACTGGAATGCACATATTTCTGTTCATGTATTGCAAATAAGTATAAATATTCAATCCCTGTTAATAGATTTGATATGTATATTATGTACTTGTTTCCTAGGATGCAAATGTGAGGCTTATAGTTATTGGACAATCATCTTACCATCACATTAAGGTAAAAAAATTGTAAAGATAATATATTGTACTATGCCTGTAACAAGTTCATAGCCTATTGAGGCCTGGCTTTCAAAGTCAGTAATATTCATTGATTTCAACTGGAGATATGGATGCTCATCACATTTGAAAAAGCAGATCTTTACTACTTTTCAGGAAGCAATAATAAACACAGTATAGGATAAATCTTAGCTTCCAACCCTGCAGACATTTTGCTTGAAAAAGAAGGCCTTGCTTTCAATGTATGTTTTGTTTGAGTAAAAAAATTAGAATTTGGTCCTTCCATTGGTTAGATTTGTGAATTCAGAAGTTCCAGAATCAGTACTTGGTTTTACCACACCATTTTTACAAAACTTCAAATTTAATATAATATTTTATGCATACATATATGTATTTTTCAGCCTTTTTGCAATTTGACAAGGTATTCCCATGAAATGTATGTAGATCCAGACCTGGCACTTTATAAAATACTTGGCATGAAAAGAGGGGAAGCAGCCACCACATCAGGTAGGAATAGTATTCTTGCTTTGATTTCTCTCACAAGCAGACATCATTAAGAATGCCTGATATAACAGTAATCAATTAAGGAATATGTTCACAGTGTCCAGTAGTACAGATAGTACAGACTGTTTTACTACATCATTTTAAAGCATCTTTAGCACCGTTGGTGGAAGAGATTCATGACTCACAAGGAGCTTCAGCCTGCTCTTACTGAAGTTAATAGTGAAACAGCTCTTGATTTCAGCGGGGTTTGAAGATACACTAGATCAGTGATTCTCAACCAAGGTGCTGTAGTGTTACACAATGCTAGCACTGTTAGGTGTGCAAACACAATTCATAAGATAAACCTAGACATTTCAAATAGGAATCCACAGTGTAAAAAACATTCTGACCTAGTGTGGTCTTTCTGAGTTCTTTGCAATAGAAGAATTGATCTATTATTTTTCTGTAGTGGGAAAAAAAACCCAATGAAAACTTAAAGCTGGCATTCTCCAGGGGGTGTTTGGAGTCTAAAACGGTTGAGAACCACTACCTTGTCCACTGATTATATGGGCATTACAAACCTCAGTGAACTAGTACTAAAAAGTTAATTGGAATTTTGCTACATTGTATGTAATTTTAAATGTCTATCATTTGGGGGATTTGCTACAACTTTATTCCAAATCCTTGAACTCCTTATTCCTTTTCTCAAACTTTGATCTTGGGGAGGCAGTATGTGATTTCACAGAGCAGGCTAGTCACATAGGACTAGCGTCTCCTGATTTTCAGGAGTTTAATCTCAGAGAAGGTAAATATTCACAAATATTATCCTGATGTTGCTTTTTTGCCTGCAGATAAAGGCTGCAGGAATTCCTTGGTGTCATGTGTTGTTATGTGGGGGGATTGTGAATGGGGCGGGGGGAGTTGTCCATGAAAAGCTGTATTTTAGATTGTAGCCTACTCTCTGAGAATGGCGAGATCCCCTTATACAGTGTCAGGGAAACTGTAAACCATTAATGATAGTGACTTCAGCTTGTTGTTTTGCCTTCTAATGTGTTTTTACTGCTGTAAAGCCTTGTGTAACTCTAAGTAATAATGCTTTGCTGTCATCTGTTTGTTTGTTTTTCTTTGTGACACTGATTAAATTATCTATTTTGAAAACAGTTTAGGTAAAACATAAGCTGTTCTCTTATGTTTTAGCACAAAGCCCTCATGTGAAATCCAACTTGCTGTCAGGAAGTATTAGGAGTATATGGAGGGCAATGACTAGCCCTGCTTTTGATTTTCAAGGAGATCCAGCTCAGCAGGGTGGGACTTTGATTTTAGGCCCAGGTAAACTTACTTGTTTTATATTAAAATTTTTCATCTTCCTCAGCTGATTTCTTGTATATTTCCAGGAGATCTTTTACACCCTAGAGGTTTCCAAAGAAAAAAAACAATAATCTTGTGCTTATAGAGTGGTTCTGTTCTGTTAATGAACACTGTGCAAGTGTCATTGGATGCATCTACACATGCACTTTAATGAGCAATAACCTATTTTACTGTGCATCAAAGCGTCACGTAAATCACCATGGCTTAATGCTAATGAGCAGTAAAATAGCTACTGCATATTAAGTGTCACTTAAAGTCCATGCATGTTCACTACTGTGCCTTAAGGTAGCCTAATGCACATTTATTTAGTGGGTATATCGGAGGTACCAAATTTAATGCGCATTAGAAGAAGCACCTTAATTCACATGTAGGCATGCCCATTATGTATTTCTACCTCTTATAAAGACTGCATAGAGACTTATCTTGTTCCTAAGGAAGCTGATAGGAATATAGTTTTTGATGTCAGTAGAGAAGGATTCACGTTTTTGTCTTCTGACATCCAAGTATCTGTTTATTCCATTTTATTCTAGGCATTTGATTTGATGTATTCTGTAATCAAGGAATGAAGCATGAAAGGAGACCATAGCTTGACAAAAGTCATTCCTATGAGATATTCAGAAACAGCAAGGTGCAGTCCTAATGCAATCAGATCCCTCATTATGCTGCTGTAGTTTGAAAAATCATGTGTTGTAGAATCCACATAATGCAGATTTAGAAAAATCAACAGACAATCAGACTGCTTCCTCAACCCCATTAGCCTTTAAAAGAAAGCAATGCTTTATTCAGCTAATGCTATATTCTCATTCTGTTCCAGGTAGTGAAGTCCACTTTTTGCACCTGGACAAAAATAGGCTGGATCATGCTCCCATTAACACAGTTCTGCAGCTTGCAGGAGTTAAAACAGTAAATTTCACACATAAGCCTCAGGTTATTGATGTATGACTTGACAGAGAAAACAGATTACAAAAGAAACTTGATTAAAGAAGACAAATAATGCTCCAGAGAACTGCACTGGATGTCAGTGCTGCTATGTCCTTGTAGAACATCTGATACCACAGGATTTCAGAGCATCAAGTAAATTACGTTGTAGTAAAGATGACTAAGAATCCACTCTGCTGTCATATCCAAGAAAGCAATAATTAAAACTTATTTGTCCTACCACAAAAAACTTGCTTATTACTGCCTCACAAAAATTCTTCCTAGTGCAATTTAAAATCTTTGTTCAAAACCAAAGGTACTAACCAATATGAAAATAATTTCTTAAGAACTTGCTATGTTCAGAAGAAGCTTGAGATTTTTTCCTTTCAGCTGTCCCTTTAGAGCTTTTCGCTGGTGACATAAAAATTCCGGTACTCTGAATTTCATACATTAAAATTGTTCATCCAAAACAACAAGTATGAATACAGGGAGGTTGAAATGAACTTATGTGTATTCCTATGTACATTTGACATTGAAATAAACACTACTGAATGCCTTGTTTTACTTTAAATAAATATTGTAATTACAAAACCCACTGTCTGCATTTTCCCTCATGTATGGAATCAAAATGGTAGTTTAAAAAAAATAGTGGTTTTTCAGGCATTCCCTAATCAGGTGTCAGTTTTAGAGCAAGTAAAATTGTAAGCCTTAATTGTACTCCCTAACATAGGGCAAAATCTTCCTTTATGTGTGTAGCAGGAGGTCTTTGAAGAAATAGCTCTGTGCATTAGAAGCAGCAGAGGTAGGAAAAGAACAATATTTGAGCATATGGCTGTTTAGAGTCTTTTGTGAACTGAAGGGATTCTTCTTAAAAGGTCTGCCTGTTTTCAGAATCCACTGCTTTTGTTGAGATAGAATATGCCCTCTTTCATCCATAAACTGCATTTCATCATTTTATAACTAACATTGGAAAATATTTATAGAGAAGTGTGAACTCACACCCTGCCTGCAATTTCTGATCTTTGGCCTCCACTGTAAACTGCTTGTGTTCATACATCTCTCACCTGCAAAATCTTGCTAGAGTTAAACCTCAGCAAGTAATGCACTTGAAAAAAAAAAGATTTTTGTTGTACAAAGGCCCGGCACCTGCATACATTAAGGTCATTGGCAGGCCCAGAACAAACTCATGGTTCAGTATCATTAAAACATGTTTGAAATTAAATTAAGTGTTCATTGAAAATACAAAACTTAATTTAGAGAAATAATGATAGTGAGCAATCCAGTTACCCTAAGGGGATTTTATCTCTGCAGATGTGAGCATCTTGTTCATTTAAAAAATACATATATTTATAGCAACTGCTTAGAGAGAGACGGCTTAGAGAGCAACTGCTTAGAGAGAGTATTTATTCAAATGCTTAGAGAGAGACTTAATTTGATAAATTGGTGCTAGATCAGTGGTTTTCAAACTTCTCAAAGTCATAGAACCCTTTTATTTCACTACTTCTGCCGCAAAACCCCTACCCCTGTCCTAAAGACTGAGGCAGAATCAGGAAGCCTGGGCCAGCAAAGGCAGTGCATTGCCTCCCAACCCATTCCACCATTACCCCCCAGTCTCTTTGCAAAACCCCTGAAGACCTCTCATGGAATCTCAGGGTTCTCCGGAACAGGTTGAAAACTGCTATGCTAGATTTTTACTCTGAACACTGCACACCCCACAGGGGGAACAAATGTAGTTATGTACTAACTTTGAGCTCCCATGATCCTAGGGCCCATTCTGGCAGCTGAGAATTGTCATGGAATAAGAATGTTCCAGCCTCATTTCCTTTTCTTTCAGCAGCACCTCCTAAAGCCAGCAGTGGAAGGCTGTTCCATTGGTCCTAACGGCATTTGCCTACATGAAGAAAGTTCTGATACGACTAGTTATACTGGGTTTTCAGCTGCTTTATGTTGTCAAGATACAAAAAAGCAGCTGTTTCAGACCCAATAATTAGTTCTCATGTATGCTACACAAATATACCCTTGTCTGTGTTACAATTAATATTTTTAGTATTTGGGGAAGCCATATTCAGTATCTAATCTACTTGTCACTTTTTCTGCTTTCTGTTTACTTTTTGTGTTATCACCATTACGATGAAACAGTTTAGTTTCACTTTTGTTTTAGTCTCATTTCAGTTTTGGATTCTTAAAGCTGCATGTTTAAGTTTTCAAACACTGTAAGGGAGTGTTATGTTCTGTTAAACGCCTACCTACAATGAAATTATGTTAAAATATGGAAATATTTGTGTTAGTCTTAGGTTCAACTTTACAAATAATTAAATTTTACCTCTATTTAGGTGGATACTATACCTTTAAAACAAATGTAGGGCTTTGAAAGCTATTATTGACAGTTCAGGAGATGGAAGTAATCTATTCTAACAGGTTATGATATGGGCAACAGCAATGGCCAAAATCCTTATGCTAGCCTATCAATGCCATTTAATCCTTGTTTGGACCTTAGGGTATGTCCACACTGTGGTAGTAGCATGTTCTGTCTGAGCAATTCCCAAGCATAGCTGCACCACGTACACACTCCAGATCTGGAAATACACTGGTGAAGACACTCCAGATCTGCAGCCACTGCTTCTTAGACTTTAGCCTACACCTCCTCATCCTGTGTGTAAATCGCTGCTCTGGCATCAGTCAGACTGTCAGTATGTCCTCATGGTAAGGTAGTGCCATGCTGAGTCATGCCATGCTTGCTGTGTGTGCTAGCTCCAGAACTGAAACAGAATAGCAGCAGTAGTGCAAAACTGCATGCTGACCAATAAGCTCTACTTCTCAAGGCTCTGCATGTTCATACAGTCCTTGGCTTCCCTGCTACTAAGAAGCCAGTGCCCATTACAGCAGTGGCTTATTACACAGGCATCTGTTTACCAGGAAGTGAAATATCACAACTCATTGCTTTCAATAAAAAGAACAAGCTACCATCAAATAAATGTTGTTCACTATTGAAATGGGCCAGAACCCTCCCATGATCTAGAGCTGATTGGCTCAAGAGCCCATTATTAATGTCTTGAGAAATCTCATGGACTATGAACAAACCGCTTTTTTATTAACTTCTGTACAGCATCATTAATTCAATTTCTGGATTTCTCTAAGAAATCAATTATGATTAGAAATGTCTGTTTGACCCTCAGAGGAAGAAATCATAGATTTAAAAGCAGAGTTGAAGTTCAATGTAATAATCATTACAGTAACAAATGCATTAGGGGTTAGCTATAACTTCTAATTTTGTGCCTCCAGTCAGTTGCAGCGTTTGCAAATCTAACTACATGATGTGTAGAGGCAGACAGGTTAATAGCCTAAATTCTGTCATTTGTGCATTCTTTCACACAAAGGTGAGAAAGAAGCTGGATAAAAACTCACTTTGAATGAGGTTGTCACCTCCCTGATTTTCAAAAGGTGTACTGTATTTGATCTCGTAGTTTCCATCCCACTTCCCCAAATTATACATTTCCTCATTAGATGTCCCATCCAAATTCTCCCAGTGATATAAGAGTGCTGCCCAGACTCTCCCCACAGCTAGTTTGCCTCTCCTGTGCTTACAAGTCTTTTGACTGGCCTTCCATTTACTTGGAAGGACAAAGAAAAAAATATATTAGAAGGGTATAGAAGGAAAGGGTTTTGAAGTAGGGAGAGATTATCAAGGAAAGTGACAAACTGGAACTGATATAAGAAGAAAAAGAGCTGCCAGATTCAAAAAAAGATACCAATAAGACAAAACCATCTCCACACCAACAGAAGAAAGTCAACGGCAACAGGGTACAGTTCAGTGTCAAGTAGTGATTGTGCAGAAGCAGCAATGGCAGTCCCAATAGTGTTTGGTAAGATAAAATGCAGCAACCTTATTTCTGAAACATATAATTCTTGCTTTTACATCAGCCAAGTATGTTATTACAGTGTGATACAAAATGCTTCCACACCTTCCCAGCCTGGAGAAACCAAAGGCAGGTCTCTGATATGCAGAGTGCATCTAGCATGTAGCTCTGTGGAAAGAAAAATAGCTGTAATATTTCACATTTAAAAATTCCAAAATAAAACTAGAATTCTAAAGTAATACAGCAACATTCCAGATACAGTGGAAATTCAAAAATAATATAGAAACAAAACCAACCAAATAAAAAGAAGAAATGGAGGAAAGGGGTATGGGGGAGAGAGAAAGAGACCCAATAAGAGAAGGACAGTCCTTAATGAAGGTATCAATCCTGTCATTTTACATGTAGGTCAACTACACCATCCACAGGCAATCTCACTGACTTATTTGGAACTCTGTGCCGCACAGCAATCTACCCATGTATAATGAACTGCTAGACTGGGCCCATGGTACCACTAATGAGAAACATTTTACATGGTGTCATTATAATCATGTCTCTTATGCAATTTGTTTTAACTTTTATTTTAAAAAAATATTAATCTAAAAATGATGTAGTCAACAGCAAAAAAAGCAGCAGGGGATAATCACTGATCTCATACCCAGCAGATGGCAGAACACTCTCAATAAGAGTGTTTATTAACTTCTGCCATGGTCCATGGCTATTTATGGAGATTCTGAGAGGGGAAAAAAAATGTTTTTTTCAAAAGCTAACTTTTAATTACCTAACTCTGCTTTGGACTTATTTAACTACCAGTTTTAAATGAGCACCTCAGTGTGTAATGCCTAAAAATAACAACTTTAAACTATTTTTGATTGAATTGCTTACTTGTAACATACAGCAGCAAATGCACACACAATCATTACTACAAAAATGCGTCTGAAATATTCTGCTCTAATGAAGACAACTTTACATAGGAATAGGTATTTCAGACCTTTCCATGAGATCTACGTTTTCGCTGGATAGATTACGTTCCGGTTGTCTTGCACTCTACACCCCTGTAGTGGTTATATCGCAGTGATGTTTCATGTGTAGTCTGTGATTTTATTTGTAACACTTTGCTATACATTTGGATACTTTAAGAAGAGAGGATACATTCATTTTTTGTGTGAGTGAGCAAGTAGATAGGTCTATTATTAACTGATTACTATTATTTATGATGTTTGTTTGTAATGTGGTCTCATCAGAGAGTGTGAGTCACAAAGCAAACCACTGTTGGGCCAGGGAAGAAACACCTAACAAGTTGGTCCTTGTCCTTTCAAACTTGTGTGTCTTGTGTCTGTTAGGTCTATAACAGACCTAGGTGTCTTAAGTCTGTTAGGTGTCTTGAGTCTTTTAGGTCTGTAACGCATTTGGAAATGAATGGGAACTTGTGTGGAAGAACACAGATACTACATTGATTTGTGTATTGGACATCTGTGAAATGTATGTTGTTATATTTATGTAAGGAAATAGACTATATCAGGTGTTTGCAGGGTTGGACTGGCGCTGGAGAGCGGAAATAGATGTCGAGCAGGGTTTTTGGTTGTAGCCGGGTCAATCTCAGGATGTAGACAGGCAAGGTTCTTTGAATAGATGTGATGTCTTTTATTAGACCAACCGAGTAAACTCAGCTGGGGTAATAAAAGACATCATATCTACTCAAAGTAAACTCAGTTGGTCTAATAAAAGACATCACATCTACTCAAAAAACCTTGCCTGCCTAAATGTGGGAGTTACGTTTATGATAGTGAAGGGAAACAGTGCCTACTAGCAGGCTTTGAATAGGACTCGGAGCCTGTAGGCAGTACTAGCACGGCAAGAGCACACAATAACAGGGGGTGGGTGTATATGGGGGCAGGTAAGTGCTCGATAGGTTCCCTGTGTTGGGGCCACGCAAGGAGACACAGGAAGGGGCACGGAGCCTATGCATACAGGGTCGTTCTGTGGGCTTATGTGCTAGGGGTCGGGGGCCAACCATGTCAGAGGCCCCAGCGGGGAGCCACCCCGCTCCCCTTCTCCCTGCCTCCTGGGCTGCCCCTGCCACTTGTGACACCCCTTTGCGGGGCAGACCCCTCCGCTACGGGGGCACGGGGAAGAACGGGGTTTCCAAGGGCACCCCTCCGCCCAACACACCTGTTCTGTTCCCTACTATGACATCACTTTACCCACTGGGCCCTGTTTGTGACGTCACACCGCCCCGGCCCAATCAGAAGCAGCGGAGGGGGCAAGTGGGTGTCCCGAACACCAGAGCTGGCCGAGCGCCGTGGGGCGGCCGGGCGAAAAGGACTGGACGGGGCGGGAGCGCCAGCGCCAGC
>NW_017728950.1:2023192-2060326 GCF_001723895.1 Crocodylus porosus | reverse complement strand
CCCCCCGCCGGCCCAGCCGGGCCCCGCTGGGGGGATGAGTCCGGCCGCCTCGCACCCACCGTAGCGGTGCCGCCTCCGCCATGAAGCGGAAGAGCTGGGCCGGGAGCCGGAGACACTCGGCCCCGGCGCCGCCGGTCGTGAAGAAAACTCGGAGCGCGGCGGCGGAGCGGGAGCAGGACGAGCCGCCCCCCGCCGGCCCCGAGACCCGCCTGCGCCTCACAGGTGAGGAGCGAGGAGGGGGATCGCGGCCGTGCCCCTGCCCTGCCTTGCCCGGGGCCGCCTCCTCCCGCGGCGCCTTCGCTGGGCGCTGCCCCGGGCCCGATCCCGGGAGCTCCCTCCTCCTCCTCCCCGCCCAGCCAGCGAACTTCGGCGCCTCCGCGCTCTGCTGTCTCTTCTCTGTAGACCTCAGTGCTGGTCGGATCGGCTCAGCCTCTCCCCTTCAGGTCCCCCTGTTTGATCCCAAAATGCCCCTCCCTATTGCAGCACCCTTGTCCGTGTCCCTTTGAACCCCACCCCCTCTCCAGAAACCCCCCAGGCTGCTACTTTGCAGAACTCCGTGGAGAAACAGCCTGCA
The DNA here is from genome assembly GCF_001723895.1 of Crocodylus porosus. Lineage (NCBI taxonomy): Eukaryota > Metazoa > Chordata > Crocodylia > Crocodylidae > Crocodylus > Crocodylus porosus. The sequence continues at coordinate 2,059,752 of NW_017728950.1, read as the reverse complement.
GCTGAGCACAGCCTTTTTATACAAGCAGGATACAGGCTGCCTGGTGGCAGGGTAGGGTGTTGTGTCTTGTGTTAGGTCCGAGTTGACTCCAGTTTTATGAAGAGTTTTTAGATCAGGATAGGCAGCCCCCAGAGCATGGCACAAGAAGGCATTTTACTTGGCAGTGTGCTTGGGGAAAGACAGTGGGGAAGGAAGGAGCCCGGGCTGCGCTGCCCCTTGTGCCTCCCTTGCCATCCGCTCCTGGCACGCCAACATCTTGCAAATCGAGGTTGCAGGCATTTTTGGAACTCTGCCCAAAAATATCTCCAACCTCCCTTTTAGATGATGGATTGTAGGGTGGAGTATTTGACGGGTCAAATAACAGTTAAAAATGTTTTTTAAAAATACCCACTATAGCTAGATAATACACAGAAAAAGCAAAAAAAATTTCCATTAAGAAATGTGTCAAGAAACAATTAAAAAAAAAAAAGCATGTGTCTGTCAAGAAAGCTGCAAAATATATATATTTGCTCCCCATAAAACTGTTATAAACTTTGACCTGTCAAAAAATACACAGTCAATTGACCAGTCAGTTGACTGGCTTGCCAACTGTAGTGGCTTGTATAAGATGGTTTGAATAGAGATGATCCTGCCTCAGGCAGGGTTTGATCTAGGCACGTCTACACATTCAATTAATGCACTTTAGTTCGTGCATGTTAAATCTAGTATCTCTATTGTGAGGTACTAGAAAAACACATTAGCCTGTTTTAATGCGCACGAGCTAAAGAGCACAGGTTTTTTGTGATGCTTTAATGCACATTAGAATAGGTGAATACACATTAAATCGCACGAGTAGACATGCCCAGTGTCTGAAGGTCCCTTCCAGCCTGACTTCTCTATGGAGTCTGCTTAAAAACCTCCTTATTGGCTGTAAAGAAATGGCAATGTTTTCAGACGTGCTGGGCTTAGGAGGGGATGGCAGCCTGCCTACAGTCTCACGCTTTCCCTTGTATCTAGTGGGTGCACCTTGGAGCTGCTGGCAGTTGTATCCATGTACAAACCTTTCTAAAGGCAACTCCGCACAAGCCAACTCCTCGAGGTGCACAGAGCCCCCGTGAGTTCAGCTGTGCTCTGTGTGGGCATAGGAGTCTGTTTCCCGAGAGCATCTTGCAGGATTGGGGCCTAAATAATTCTGGCTTTTGTCCTCACTGTGAGATGCGTGAATTCTTTTCCCCCTCTGCGTGTGTGAGAGAGTGATGTGGGACATTCTGTGCACAAGGGAAAATTCCACCCATTAAACAGGCAGTGCTAATCCTTCTGAGCCTGGTGGTGGCACGTGTAACTGTAGTGGATTAAGATATTTTGGATTAACAGTACTGGATTGATAGAAAATCAGACTTGATATATTTTGTATTTATCTTTCCCTGATTAGCTGATTTAATTTTAATTTTTTAAAAACTAGAAATGGCATGTTTTGAAGTTTTAAAATAATTTTATTGTGATATTTTGGGGTCGGATAGAGAGGTGTGACAATTATAAACTTCACATTATGCCAGCCTCATGTTTAAAAAAAACAAAAAAAAAAGGTGGCATTTTAAAGGTATGTAATCCGAAGTAGTCTAGTCTAAAATAATAAATTATGTTAGAGCTTGTCTGCAGAAGGAAATTTACTGGGAGAACCATACTGATGAAATGCCTAGTGTGGATACTTGTATTCCAGATGATCTGTATAGATACACAGGGTTTTTATAGTGGTATCATTCTGATGATAAATTCCCCAGGAAATCAGTCCTTAGTTTTACATAATCTGATAAGATTAGGTATTTGTTCTTGGGTAAAAGGGTGTCATGAAAGCCTATGCTGATTGGATGTTTAGTAACTAGGCTGCTATAGCCTCTATAGAAGCTGGGAAGAGGCAAGAAAGCCATGTTTCCTAACTCTTACAGTTGTCCAAATCTGACTGTAACTTGGCTCTCCACTTTTTCTTGTGCTGCTTAAAACTTTTTAATATCCTATGAATTATGATCTATTTCTAGTAAACACTCACTTGCTCAGATGACTAAAACTGCTATGACAAAATTAGGTGCCTATCATTTGGGCTCTGGGATGTTGCCATGGCTTCAATAAAGTGTTCACCAGTTAATAACATAATTGGTTTGGTTTGGGAGAGTCCTAGGATTAGAATTAATTCATTTTGTTTTGATTTCTTCCCTCTTGTATGTACATTCTTGTTCACAGCTACCGAGCACAAGCTTTTAACTACCTCACAACTGTAATGGAATCTTTATTTCACTTATTTGTAAATGTATTTAAATTTTAGTCCAGAAACCATGAACTAAATGCAGATAAACTGTAAAAAGAAATGTTCACAGTTGCATTTAATTCTAAAACTTTAACTGAAGTCTTGAAATGACAACCCTGCCATTTCATACTGCAGCACATTGCACAATTATTCTTTCTTTTCACTAAAGATAGATAAGCCGTAAAGCCTGACTTGTCAAAACAGTTGTGCTAGCACAGTCCCATTTACTAAAGCATACATCTGTTTACCAAATCAGTGTCAAAATGATCATGAACACTGTATAGTCCCCTCATTTTTCTTTTTTTTTTTCTCTTAATGCAGTGAATCTGAATATCTTTAAAGCTTTTTAAGTCATGGGTATACCAAATCATGGTGGTCAGATGTCACATGCATGGATTAGAAATTCTGTTATGCATGATACCTTGTGAATTTAACACAACAGGCAACCCTGCTTAATGCTGTTCCACTTAGCGCTATTTCTCTATAATGCTTACTTGAAATTGATACCTGATTTCACTTAGCGCTCAGTGAGTTTCATTATAACACTCGCAGTCACCATCTTGAGTCATTAAAAACAATTGCAGTCACCATCTTGGGTTGTCAAATCTTGAGTTTTGCTTAATGCTCCATTTTTCAGGAACCAATTAAGAGTGCTAAGCGGGGGTTGCCTATATAAGCTATATAAACTGTACTGCTACAGTTACTACTGTATTTCCTAACAATTAATAGCTGCAGTATATCAGAATCCTCTTCCGTAATGACCTTTTAAAAAATGCTTATTTCTTGTATTTTTTCTCTAAATATTTTTTGTTGCAATCCTATGTTTTCTGAGACATTTTACTTTGAAGACTTCCTAATACAAGAAAAGGCACTATATACCACTACAGGTTTTCCCATATGCTGGTAATAGGCATATAATACAGGTGCAGAATAACAGTGGTACAAGGAGACCACAAAGCAGTTTTTTTCCCTATTGTCCCTCTTGTTTTTTTGCATCGTTGTAACCAGTTGCTATGGTCATGGACCCCTCAATTTAATAAACTGGTGGTAGGTAATAAGAGCTGAAGATTGTTGCATTGGCTACCCATAATGTCTTGGGCCAGGTCTAAAAATGATTTGGGTGCCTAAAGTGGGATTCAGATGCTTAAGTCTAAAAGTGAAAGCTGCTTAGCCATGGTCGGGTGCTTAAACTCCATAGTGCACTTCTATCTGAAGGTTCCCAGGCACCTTAATAAGTTCTGCTGCTTTTCATGCCCAAAGACAATTTTGTGCCTAAACTTGTTGGGATACATACACTAGATGTAAGTCTTTCTAAGGCTACCTGTGGGCTTGATTTGATAGGCGTTCTCAGGGTATGTGTAATACTTGCATACAGGATTGGGTTTCAGAAAAAAAAAACCCAACAAACCAAAACCTGGAGACTCCTGCTTTCTTTTAAAAGACTGGTGGAAGCAGCAGTATTCACTTAAAGTGTTGAAAATGGTTCAGGCTGCTCCTGCCACCTGTGGGGTGTCCAACCCAGCACTCTGAGGAGTACCCTAACCACCAGGTTAGGCAATTTTCCACGGGCATATTCTTCATCCTTTTGTCAACCTGTTCTACTGTACAGAAAAAACATTGAAAAGATTCATTGGGCCACAGAGAAAAAACATCCACGATCTAAAGCAGGTTTGGCAGCCTGTGGTGGCCTGCAGATCCTTCCAGCAGAGCAGGAGCTTTGGGGTGTTTGGCAGCAGAGGGCTTCAACTGTGCTGCACTGCAGCTTGGTGTCAGGGAAAAGCAGCAGCAGCTGCCAGGTTCTGTCACAAGCCTGCCTTGGACCTGAGCTGGGCCATTCTGGCCTGCTGTCAGAAAGTACTAATGGTTACTTGAGTGCATTTGTCTGGGAGGAGTGAGACTTCAATTCCGGTCCCTCTTTTCAGGAGTGTTTCTGTATTTTGCATTTCACAGTAATTGCTAACAAACTGTAGTAATTCAGAATTTGGAATGCCATTTTAGGGACCTGGAGCCCCCAAATTGGGGTTGCAGTACTCAGCATAGCAACACTCAAGTATTTATTTATATATAAATAAATAAATTTATGGATCTAGTCTGTAGTCTGGCAGTACTTTGTTGGCATTATATGTGTTGGCACTTTACTTTTTTCCTTAGTGTCTCATTGTTTGAAGGATCCCACACTTTCCTGCATCTTGGTTACATTCAGATATGCTGCATAAGATGAGTTGCTTTATTTTGCATCTATCCCAAACACAGTGTTTATTTTATAAGGCTCTTTCATTGACGAAAAATATTTTTGAGTAGGCTCTCTCCTTGTTGAATAAAGCTTAACTTTTTAAATCTTCAAATGATTGCATTTTGCATCTAGTACTACAAGAGACTGTTTTCACTATATGACTAACTTACGTTATGAATTAAATCTTTTTCTTGTTTCTTTTTTTCAGTCAAGGCCAAAAATGACAATTAATTATGAAAACTTTGCTATTAAGAGTAGTTAGGGAATTGATTGTTTTAAAGAAAAGAATTCTTTAAACACTTGTATTAAGTTGGATTTCTAATATTTCTATTTTTCTTTCATGGATGATGCTTGGCTGAATCTGAATTTAATTTGCTGAGGTTGAATTCATTTCTTCTCTTTATTAGAAGCATATACTTGTTCTATCTAAGCAGTACAATTTTATATAAGCTGAAAAATAAAGGTTTCATTTTTGAAACTAAGAAGTTTTATGATTTCTTTTCCTTGAATATTTGTTCATTTCCGTTATGTAATTTTACATGAGAAATAAGATTTCTAAAGTATGTTGTAGAAAAAAATACTAGCTCTCTGTGTGTACCTTTTCATCCCCCCCTTTTAATTCTAGATTTTTTTTAAAAACATGGCTATTTTGGCAGTAATTGCAGTTCTTTCAGTTTTAATACTCTGGAGTCTTTATTTAGGTTTGTGCTGAAAGGGAATATACTTTGTCTTGGAGATTAATTGTTACACAAAAATACTACCGGTTTTGCAATATGCATGTGCATGCTCTTATGACTCTTTTCACCTAAGATATTACCTAGAATTTTTGTGATATATGCTGGTTTAATATCTTAATTCTTGCTGTTCACTGAAACAATTTAATTCACTAGTTTTTCTTTGGAACTGTTGTTTTGCTACTCCTAAAGCTTGTGTGTTATAGAGAATGCAATTTTCCATGATTTTCTGGAACAATTAGAACATTTCTATTGGGTTTTAGTGTCTTTCATAATTATACTGATTGTAAACTCTTGTCGGGTCTTTGCTGTAAAATTTTCTCATTAAAGAAGCTGTATTTAATTTTTTTATCTGACAACATTTTCTTGTGACTCTGAAAATCATCTTTTGTTTGAAAAAGTGGTTAAGACTTGTATTGTGTAATACAGTGCTGAAAGTGAGGCAACTTGTGTAATATAAACCTGTACACTTGATGGAAGAGCAGTAAAGGATAAGGGCTATAAGTAGAATAACATAATTGATCAAGTGTATAATCTTGGAAACATTTTTAATTGTCTCTTTTTTATTTTCCAACACCACCTTAAGGTTTTAAAATATTTTTATTTTTTAATCTGAATCATTATGCTTTTGTTCAGAAGCCACGTTGATACCAGGTTTTTGTCACAGTTACCTGTTTTATTATTTTTTGCTCTGACTTATGCTGTAATGAGAATAAGGTATACAAGATGATGGATAGAGGAAACTTACATTCTTCATAGTTATTTCCATAATGCTACCCATCTATAGAAACAGGAAATGCTTCCTTCTCTGACTCTTTCTACTCTACAATAAGGTGTGTTAATTGCAGCATATGTAGACATAACTGACCTATGTATGGTACCAGTGAGCTCAGGTCCTATGAAACCTTGGTCTCAGAAGTTTCAACATGGCAAAGCTGGGGCTCAAGACTTCCGGGCTCTAAGAACTTATTCAAAAGAGAGCAAGTCCCTGCTGTTGCATCTTATGGTTGGTACCTGGCTGCTAGATGAAAGCTAGCTCATGTATGTGCAAGGTATGGTAATCACACCTCTGATTGTGAAGTAAACAAAGCCTGGGAGACGAGTGGCTGTACTTTTTTCCAGCTGTCTGGCATAAGTTAATTTGTCAGCTTTCATTTCAGTTGAAATAATTATTTCCAAATGTGGGATTTTAACATAAGGAAATACTGTGGTGCTTTTTTTAAAGAGACACTACTTTTTATATCAATAAATAAAGAACTGCTCGGTCATTTGAGTGGTCCCAGAGTCCACAGTATTTGATTGCAGCATCAGGGCCTAAAGCACAGTTCTTAAACTATAGCAGTATTATATAATATTGCTTTCTGAAACCATACTAATCCTTGGCTACTGCAAAGCTGAGATGGAAATGTTTTTGAGGAAAAGTGAATACAGTAGCTGCAGTGAGTAGTTTGTCCTTTTGCTGACAGCACAGTAAGCTAGAAGTATGACTAAGCAAAGGTAAACAAACTAATTCTGTTCTAAAGCACTAGTATTTTTTTTCACCTCCCATTAGGGAATGCCTTCAAAAGACAGAGCATGCTATTTTCAGTTTTATTGCAGAACAGTTGTTGTGCGCGTGCTTAAATTGACAGTTTCTCTCCGTGATGGCACTTATGCACAGTTCTTATTTTACGGCTGCTGTGTAAACTGAAAACCTTTACACTTGAACTTCTCTCTAAAATCATTCTCATGTTTTGAGGATAGGAACAGTTGTGATCAAAAAAATGAGACATCTTGGAAAAGTGCTAAGAGCAGTTCTCACATAGTCCTTGTATCCTGCACACCCAAACCCTGGACCCTAACTTTCACTTATTTAATGTGATGTGAAACAGTATTTAGATTTGAAGGTTAACAATGTACATGTATTATTGAATTGTTGGTACTGTGCACTGTTGTTAACTCACTATTTATTTATATATTGATGCATTTATATTTTTTGAAACCTACAAATTCGTATAATAAGCAAACTGAGTATACTTTTTCTTGAGGGGAAATAGCCAGGCCAACAAAATACTATCAGTTTTTATAGGTTGTCAAAAACTTTCTTCTATGCTTTGGAAGGTGAGAGGATAGCACTTGTAACTCCTCAAATTACAGATTTTACAGCCTGTCTTCTTAGACCTGTTTGCAGCATGCAGTCTTAGTCTATAATGACTTCTAAAAAATGCTGAAGACAAACTTTTTACATACATCTTACTTCATGAAGAAAGCATGTCTTCCCTTACGTAGGGCCCTAAAACAGACATTTGGCAAAGGTTGTGAAAGATGCTTCTAAAATGCTGGTATAATGTTATCAACATTTCAATGATTTATATTTGTTTGAAAAATTGTTTTTCACTTCTAAAAAAATGCTCGGGTGGTTGTGTTATACATGTACACTTATTTTAAGTGTCTTGTCTCAAAATGCCAAGCATCCAAGTCACCAATAGCTGGATTTTCAAAGAGGGTGGAGGGAACTAAGCACACAATGCCCATTGATTCTTTCAGCCGAATTTTGGTATGTAAATCCCTCAGGCTGTCTTAAAATCCCAGTCTTTTGAAGATCCAAGCCATAGACAGCTATTTTTTAAATTTATTACCAAAAATCCTCTTTTGCTTGAACAAACCCTACGTTGTGTTTGTAGGGGTAAGGAAGATTAGAAAATTAAGCTATCCTCCCTGCATCAGTAAATTTGGGGCAAAGACTATAAAGTGGAGGAACAGTTGATATCTCTCAAAAAAATGTTTGCTTTTACATTTTTTGCATAGACAATGTGTGTTTAATATTGAAGTAATGTCACTTTTCATTTTAATTTTGCAAAAAGTAAAAAAAAAAAAAAATCCTTCAGGTTAAAATTGTTCAGTACATCATAGCATTTTGTAGGACTCCTTTTTCTTTTTTATCTCTTTCTAAAAAGTCCTACTGCAAAGCCTTATGCTTATGACTACTGAATTAGACTGTGTGGTAATGCAGTCTTCAGCCAAGGTGCCTCAGGCACCCTGGAGAGATCCTTTAAAGGGAGGCTTCAGGAGATAAGCTGGTAAGGGAGGGTTCAGTCCCTGTTTGGCTGTTCCCTTGCCCCAACTGCCTGGCCCCTCTGGAAGGGCAAGCTCTGTAATAAATATGCTTTTTTTTTTTAAAAAAAAAAAAAAAAAGAACTCCATTCACAGAAGTTGTTATAAAGGGGTGCCTTGAGTTTTAAAATGGTTGAGAACTACTGGTCTAATGTCTAGCTGCCATGCATTAGACATTCAGAGTTTACTTCCATGATGATTATAGCATCTGTCTAAAAAAGAAACTCGTGTGAGACATGTTGCCATTTTGCCTTGGTTTAAATGTATTTAAAAAAAACACAGGCATCCTTTCTTTAGAAATCTACTTTGCATATACTCTTTCAGTGGCAGCAGCATTTACCATTCCATTCTCTTGCCTTCAAACGGGGACTCAGTTGTGAGTGAAACCCCAATTATGATCCACAAGCTGAACTATTGGGCCAATTTCCAGAGTCTGTCCATCCTTCCACTTCTGCTGAGCAGCTCAGTATCTCCCTCCCTCGCCCTGTCTCTACTCCAGTGATTCTCACCTAGGGGGTGAAAAGGGATGGATTCTCACCCAAGGGGCTGGGGAAACCGGGGATGGCCACCAGATCCTTTGAAGGGTGGTGTGAGGGGATGAGGAAATAAAGCAGGTATGAGCAGTCTTGGGCTGGTCTGGATGATCTCCCCCGTCTCCACTGTCTGGCCCCTCTGCCAGGAGGTAAACTGCAATGGAGATGGGGGAGATCATCTTTTTTTTTTTTTTTACCTAAACTTGCCTATAATTTTTATGAAATATGCTAGCTTAATATTTTAATTCCTGTTGTTTACTGAAACAGTTTGTTATTCCAGAGGTTCCCAAACTTTTTCTTATGGTGTACCCCCTTCCAGATTTACAAGCTGCTCACAGATCCCAACTAGCATACATTTTATACTTTAACCCCTCAAATGCCAGTTGTTATACTGAAAATTAAATCTGCCATTACATGATTCCTCCTGCGTACCTCCCAGAGATGTCTTGTGTGGCCCCAGGGGTACGCATCCCACGGTATGAGAGCCCCTGCATCATCCTGTTTCTGGAGTTGCTGTTCTGCTACAGCTTGTATTATGGAGAAAAGCCAATTTTCTATACTTCTCCAGAATACTTACGCAGGTGAGTCTCAGTGCTGCAGAGAAAACTTAATTTTCCATAATTTTCTGGAGGACATGCTGTAGAGAGAACTAATTTTCTGGAATATTTAAGCACATGTCACTGAGTCTCAACGTCGTGGAGAAATCCTAATTTTCCATAACTTTCTGGCTTATATAAGCACATATTGTTGAGTCTCTGTTACCCGGCATTGTGGAGGAAACCTAATTTTCTGGCACACATAAGCACGTCATTGAGTCTCAGTGTTATGGAGCAAACTTAATTTTCCATCGTTTTGTGGAGTACTTAAGCACGTTATTGAGTCTTGGTGTTATGGGGGACCTAATTTTCCATAACTTTCTGGCATACGCAAGTGCATGTTATTGAGTCTTAGTGTTGTGGAGAAAAATTATGGGGAATTAGGTTCCTGGAATAGTTGAGCACACGTTTATTGAGTCTTGGCGTTGTGGAGAAAACCTAATTTTCTGGAATATTTAAGTGCTTGTCATTGAGTCTTGGCCTTGCGGCCAAAGCCTAATTTCCCATCGTTTTCTGGCAAACGTAAGCACACGTCATTGAGTCTCGGTATTATGGAGCTACCGTAGTTGTGCATCACTTTGTGTTGTACTTCAGCACACGTGTCTTGAGTCCGGGTGTTGTGGCGCAAACCTCACTTGTCCTCTTGCGGGCGGCGGGCGGGCCGCGGGGGAGGCGGCTGGTGCCGGCTCTGCACAAGTTTCCTCCCGGGCGCCGCTGTCGGAGGGACTGGGAGCGGTCTCCGCGTTGGGCTCGGGCCCGCCTGGTCCCAGCAGTGCGGGGAAAGGGCACCTCGCGTCCGGTCGGGAGTCGGGGGAGGCCGTCGGCCCGGCCTGTGCCGCCCTCTCCCCTGAGGCGCCGCTCGAGGCAGGGCCCGGCCACCCCCGCCAGCCGCTGCTGCGCCGAGAGGGGAGCGGGCCAGGGGGAAGCGCCGCCCTCCTGTGGCCGGTGGGATCCGGGGTCCGGCAGATGCGCGGGGAGTATGAGCGGCGGCGAGGGCCGCCGCGGAGCTCCTCCAAGGTGAGGGGGGCTCGGGGCCGGGCAGGGGTGAGGTCCGACCCGCCCCTCCCCTCCGTGTTGCCAGATGAAGGGGCCCCCGGACCCGTCCTGGGAGCTGCTTGGGCTCGTGCCCCGCCCCTCGGTGCCCGGGTGCTTGCACACTGAGGCAGGACCTGTTTGGCCAGTGGCTCTTCAGGTCCAAGGTCTTTTGGGGGGCGGGGAGGGTTGTTGGTTTCTGAGGTGGTCCGTGGCATGCCGGGTTGCTCTGCGGCTTCCGAAAGCAGTCCCAGGTTTCTACCTCTTGGTGTAGGGGCACCTCAACCACAAAGCCTCCAGGGGGCAGAGGCAGCTGGCTCTCCCCTGAGCAGCTTCGCTGGCCAAGTCTGGGGAAAGCCCTTTGAATCCAAGCCTGCATGGTTTCCTTGGCCTCTGAAAAAATGTGAGCTAAGCTGGGGACCACAAAAGGACGTTTTTGTACGCCCCACTCTAAAAGTTACTCATGTTCAAAGCAACACGTCTTCGTTTCTTTGTCTTCCTTTTCTTTTTTTTGTATAGAAAGCTGTGACGTTGAGAGTAGTATTAGTTTAAAATCTCTTGCGTTTCAGATCGCCTTTATTTTGCAATTCTCTGCCAAAAACCAAAGAGTGGTGCTGCAAACACACACCATTTCTGCATAGATGACGAACTTGTATACGAGAAGTAAGTATAGTCTTCTTCTTCCTGCCTTCTATGGAATATGCCATGCCTTCATCAGGAGAACCCCAATGAGCAAGGGTTTAGGAGTTTTAATGGACTGTAGGGAGCTCCCCCTTTCAAAGCTAGTGCATTACACTCACCTAATTTTACTTGGAATAGGAGCAGGTTATTTCTGAGGAGAGTCTTCTGGCTCTCTACCCATTTCTTTGCTAAAAAATTCCTAACATTTTCTGATTTTAATTATAGAGTGCCTTCCTGTTGGAAGATGATACAGGAACATGTTTTATTATAAAACACAATCCCTGGAATATTGAGCTAGAGCAGGGGTCAGCAACCTCCAGCACCATGCCAAGCATGGCGCACAAGGCCATTTTGCTTGGCCCACCACCGCCAGCCCAGGATCTAAGCAGCTGCTGCCAGCCTCAGCACTCCGGCCAAAAAATGTTGCCTACCCCTGAGCTGCAGGGATGTACTTAGTGGGCCAAAATATCTAGGAAAGAATATTTCAACTTCCTAGAACAGTAGTTCAAAAATTAACAAAGGTGACTTCTCTCTTTAAAAGTTGGAGGTCAAAAAGTATTACACATTGAATTGCAGATGAGATGATGAAAGTCATTTATGCTGTACCTGGATGGTAATGAATAAGCATGTCCTTAGTTAAAACCTTCTGTTTAGCTTCTACCAGTTGTACTATATGCTGTCAGGTTTGTACATGTAACAGAGGCTCTAGATGCTTTGATTTGTTTTGAGCACTTTGGAGATTAGTTCTGTAGAACTTTTTAAATGCCCATTTGATAGTTTTCTGGTAGCAGAAACATTTCAGAATATATTCATGACCTTGTTTTAAAGACCTGCTTTTGTGTTGTCATTAAAATCAAGAGTTCCCGATGTGATGCCCAAAAATACTATTTTACTGTAAACTTCCAAACCTTGAAAATGTCCTTATTTTATCAATTTTTTAGCTCTTGTGTGTAGAAAAACCAAAAAGAAGAAAGACTATAAAATTGTGTTTTCTCCAGTGAATTAGCGCATACTCTCACTGTACTCAAGAAAGGCATTTCAGTGTTTTTATATGTATTTGTACTTAATAATAATCTTCATTTGATGAATATGGGTTTTTAAATGCATTTCTATACTGCATATACAAGCAAAATCTTTTCTTTTTTTTCTTCCCCAACAAGCTTTTATGCAGATTTTGGACCACTCAATCTGGCTATGGTTTACAGATATTGTTGCAAGCTAAATAAGAAATTAAAGGTAAAAAAAAAACCTTTTCTTTTCTTTTTTTTTTTTTAGTTTTCATTTTAGTTGTACTAAATAGAAATCAGCGTGTGTGGTCATCTCTATAAATTACTCAGAAAAGATGTATATTTATTTGAAGTGCATGATGGATATTTAGGTTCTTGGTGAGATTTGTCATATAGATTAATATAGTGTACAATTCTGTTCTAGGAGTTTGGATAGTGGAAGTGAGGGGAAGAGAACTGTTTGCTTGGAAGACAATATACTATCAAAACAGTTAACTTTTAAATATTGGTACTGCTGGGATTCTAGTAAGAAACTTTCTTGTGGTTAATGCCTTTCAGGAGAGAGACTTTTCTGGAATTTGGCCTTCTTGGCAATCTTTCATTTTCTAGTGAACTTCAGGGTACATACAGTGAAACACACACTTCTATTTAGGCAAAAGGCAGGACAGGGTAGCACCTTAGACTGAACCAGTGAGGTTCAGTCTCTGGCGCTACGCTATCCTGACTTCTGCTTGGCTTGAGACTAAGGCAACTGATCTCTTCTTTCTTCTTCTGTTCAGTTTTTGTACATTGTTTTCTGTTTGTGTGTGTAGATTTTGACACCATCTCCTGTAGTAAGCTGTGTTTTGCTCTTTAAAATGTATATTTTAGGCCCTGGTCCTGAAAGGGAAATGAGTACTTTTAATTCTAGGAGATGAGGTTATTTGTTTTCTCACAGGCAGTCCTCAGTACTTTTCAGGATTAAAAGTACCTAGTTCTAAATGGATTAGCAACTAGTTGCTGTGCCAGTATCTCCATAAATCAAAACAACTAAGTTAAAAATGACCTATATCAATTTAAAAGGTAGTTGAATTTGGTCAAATTTTAACAGGGGTTGATGTACAAAATTTGTTAGCCAAATTAAAGAGTTTGTTAAAATCCTTACTTGTAATTATTGCTTGCCTGTTCATAGCAATTGAATTATGAAAAGTTAGGAAGTAGGTAACACAGTAGTAGCAAGATGCAGAGATTTCTCTGTTTAAAAGAAAGTTACGTGCCAGCTGGACTCGAGTTACCTGCTTTGGATACATTTGTAATGCTTGTGGCACAATGAACAGATTTGATCATGTATGAAAATGTATACTTATTTTGCTTGCAGATCACTTTACAGAAGTCTGTGTTCAGAAAAAAAATGTGAATAAATTGTATTCGAGAGGTTGGCAGCCTTAAAGGAACAGTAGGCCAAATAAAGCAGCTAGGGCTGAAGGTACAGTGAAACACATCAGGCTGCAACCAGGTTGCCCTTGCTGTCACTTCTGCAGCTGCTCCAAGCTGCCTGCTGCTGCCTAGTTTTGTGCTGAGGGCTGCTCTCTAGTGCTTTTCCCTTCACTGCTGATTCCCATAGTCACCAACTGCCGCCAGGGTTGAATTCAGCAGAGAGAGAAGCAGCAACTGCTGTAAGAAGACAAGAGAGAGACAGAGAGGAAAAGGGAGACCTGGGGCAGCAGCAGATGATATCGCAGCAAAACAGTTCAGGGGTAGAGGAATGCAGAGAGCAGACCCATCTTAATTCCTCTGGGACCTTGGCAGCTAGGTAAAAGAAGATGGGGAGTACAGTTGGGATACAGTTAACTGCAAGCTGGAGAAGGTGAGTGAGAGAAGGCCTTTACTTAAAGGATCATTTTCAGACCTCCCATTCATATGGTTAGTCTATGTTGCACTGAGGGTGGGAGCTGCCTGCTGCAGCTGTCAGCACCCTACACTCTGCCTCGTCCCCCAGGGAGCTGTACACAAACAGTAGAAGTAGTGGGGGAAATAGGGTTTGCAGAAGGATACAAATGAAGGAGCCATATCTGCTTGTGCCAGCTCAAACTTTCAACATCTGTCATAGCAACATAGCTCAGGTCAAAGAGTAAACTGCCAGGAGCTGCTTTGTAAGAAAATTATATTAACATTGTCTATTTCCAGGGCTCCTGAAAATGGGTTGACAACACAGGCCTCAGATAGAACATTTTAAAACAGGAAAACATTTGGCAGTGCACAGGGCTGGGGTTAGGAGATCAATTTTAACTACAGTGGAAACTATATTTATTTGAATAGTTGATTTAAATTTAAATTTCTGTTTTAAATTAAGTGCATCTTTCAAATGGTTAAATATGTTGTAACACTTAAAATGACTAAAGAAAATACCAAAAAAAATCTAACTGCCTTCTACTTATTCATCATAAAATCTTTCATATTGTTAGTGAAATATATAGGGTTCTTTTTAATATTCACTTAAGGCATAACATGGTGAGTGTAACTGGCTTATCAATATGGTAGATATTATATTGGTACTATGCTATACCTACAGATGTGATCCTACAAGAATACTGAGTACTACTTACGATTGCACATGTACTTGGTTATGTCTTGGTCAGGAAAGGAATGATTGAAATGTAATTTTGAAAACCTCAGTTTTGAGGAGGCCATTTGTTTTGGCTGGTTTTTCTTTTTCATTCATTTTAAAAAATTGTATCAGGCCATGTAGATTTTAAATCCAGAGTGCCAAATTATAATACTGTTATTCATTTCTTGATACAGTCATTTACATTGATAAGGAAGAAAATAATTCATTATACTGGCTTTGATCAGAAAAAGCAAGCCAATGCTGCATTCCTCATAGGCTCTTACGCAGTAAGTATTTAACATTTTACTATAAAGTAACTTGTTTCTTGTTATTCTTCTACATGCAATTCTTAAAGTACCGAGTGATACCTTCCCTCTTAGTGTGGTGGGAAAGGTTCTGAAGGTAAGAATATGGCTTCTTGCTATGGCTTTTCGCATGAAAATTATCTTAACTCTTTCCCATCAAATTGATTAGAGTGGGGGAAGGGTGTTTGCAGGCTTGACACCTATGCTTCATAACAATTTTTGAGGATTTTGCAAAAGCCTCTGTGTGCTCCAAAGTCACTTAAGGGTATTGTTTTTTTAAAAGTGCGTGTCTGTTTCATTTTCAAGATCTTTTTATAAATTTCATTTTTTTAAACATTGGTTAATTCTTGATCCTTGATCCCATTTCTTCTGTTTTCTAGTGGACAACTGTTATGTCTTTGTAAGAGACAATGTATTATTTCAGAGTTATATATTAGGGAATGTGTTCTTTTCCTGCTGGAATTTCTAGATAGAACTAAGAGCAACCAAGAAGACCATGTATGATGTGCTCAGAGTGGACAAGATGCTTTGGAGTATCAAGGGTGCTGGAGGATATGTTATCAGGTGTTTGACTGTGTAGGGGAAAACCTATAACTTTCTGGGTTTATATTGCCCTCTCCCAGAAAAAATGTAACGTTTAGTAAGAATTTCAACACTTACAGTGAAGGACTAATGCACAGTGCTTGAGGAGGTTGTGATGTACTGCAGACCAATAACTATGCCTTGATCTGTGTTTGATTTTCATTTTGTTTCTTGACTTTTGCATTTCTCTTTTATTACTGATTAAAACTAAGGAGTAGGGTGAGAAGCATGTGCTCTTCATCTTACTGGAGACTTGAGAGATCAGATTTCATGCAGCTGTGAGTCATTCCGTTTTTATTAGTTTGGGAGGATATGTAGTTCTTGCATTTCTGGGAGTCTCCTTGCTGCTGGTTTGCATTATGGAGTAAGTCCATTTCCTGCAGCCTGGGATCTCTCCTAATTGCCCATCCAGTTATATTAATAAAAGAAATTGACAGTGTCAGCTTTTCAGTAACTGAAGCATCAGAAGGGTTTATTAATGTTCTTGTCCCTGGCATTCTAAAACAGAATGGAAACATGCAGAATACCTTGCTTCAGCTTAATTGTTTGCAGTTAGGGTACTAACTGAATAACATCAGCCACAGATTAAGCAAAATGTAATCTTTAAAAGTAAGTTGATTACACTATGCCAAAAAGTAAAAGGAGAGCGCTTTCTGATGTGGTCTGTTTCTTTTCTTCTTTTGCAAGCTTTTGAACTGAGTGCATGTAATATTTGTTATGTGTAGCAGAGCTATAGTCTTGCATGGCAAAAAAAAAAAAGCAGAAGTATTTAAAACTAGTGGCAATTTGATCTTAAAATTAAAGAATCATACCTCATAATTCATACAGTACCCATGGCATACAAAGGGTACAGTGGAGGGGCACGCTTACATAAATGTGCATAAAAATATTGGACTATGTTGTTATCCTTAATCGTGTATTAAGGTGAACTGAGAGTAGAAGTTTATGCCAGGCACTGAACAGAGTAGTAAACTGTTTCTGTCACAAAGAGCTTATTATCTAAATGGATAAGATGGGCACAAAGGGATGTAACACATGAATAAAGTTAATTGGAGGAAAATGTCACAATAGTTGCATGACTTTTTGAAATGGTATAGAAGAGGGAATGGGACGAGAGGGGCTGGTTTGGAGTGAAGTTGAAGTGAAGGTACTGAGAAGGGTGGAATGGTTGGTGCAAACAGTCAGCTAACACAGAGCAGAAAAGTAAGTTCAGTCATAACTGTACAGTGTTCTCTGCATGTCCACAAGTTCTGTTTTTTTTGGCTGTTTCTGTACTTGTGGGGCAGAGTCTCTAGTCTAGGTGGTGCCTCTTAGCAATCTTTCTCCAATACCACATGGCAGAGGGAGGAGAGGCATCGCCTTGATCCTAGTGCCTTTCAAATGGGAGCAGGTCTTAATTGTACAGTTTTAGGTCCTGCAGAAGTGCTACTGGGTGGATCCCATTTTTCTCCTCTACTGAATTGCAGTTTCTACTTTTATTCTATCAGCTGGATCTTTTCTCAGGTTAACATGGTGGGGCTGTGACTTCTGTCAGTTGAGTGGCTTATGTTCAGTTGGGGGAATGTGTTGGCCACATTTGTAGGCAGGGGAAGGGAAAAGTTTGCATGGAGAAGGATTGCGTGCAGAGGAGGTTAGTGAATTGAAGAGCCCTGTATAATTGCTGTAAGAGAAAAGAATGCAAACCAAGGTGTGTTTTCATTATTACACTATCTTGTCATTAAATAAGTGAGTTCCAAATACTCAAGTTTTAAAATCCTTTTAAATGCTTTACATGAAGAATGTAAAGAATGGTATTCCTGCCATCTCAAATTTCCTGCCAGGTCACAGGAGTGAAACAGTTATACTTAATCTCTCCTCTCAGATACCAGTAAATGTAGCAGCATAGGTTTGCTGGAGGGACATTGAGTCCCTTACAAGTAGGTTTTAAAAACTGTTGTGGTTATGACTTTTGAGAGCTGATGGGGAACATTTTTCGTGGAATGGTCATATTTATTAGTCTTGTGAGTGTTGAGTGACTGCTTTTAAAGACTGGTCAAATTTGAAGTACAAGCCATATCTCTGCAGAAGATGCATTTAAAAATGAATTGAAGATTGGCATTGAGAGAGCAGTCAACACAGCTTGGTAGAATTTTTAATGCAATTAACTGGTACTTCTCTTAGGTTGAATGTCTAAAATTAAACACAAGTAAGCACTCGAGTACTATACCCTTAATACTAATTGGAAACTCTGTTGTTTAAAACCTGTTTCAACAAAAGGTGAAACTTGCCAATTTGCATCATGAGTAGTCATAAGCAGATGTGACAACACATCTGCTTAAGAGTCAGTGCATATGGTAGCAACATCTATCTTTTGGATTTTTTTCAGAAACGGGAAAAATCTCTTGAAACAATGCTGTTCTGCCTTTTTAAAGCAAGTATTAAAGTTCTAGTTAACTGGGGTGAGGTGAACAAACATGTACAAGCAAAACTGGGTTCCCATTCTTCACAGCTGGTGGTTTTTAAAATGCTTTTCCATCATTTAACTTGCCTTTCTTCTATCATCAGTTAAGAGAGTTTCTGAATAAGCCTTCAAGGCTAAATGCTGTTTCTTCTGCTCCCTTATAGGTATGTGTTGACGTACCAAGTCTAGCTCAAGAACTGGGGCTCTTCATTGTAAAAACGTCTTAAACATGAAGAGCAAAGTTTTAATTTTTTTCCAACAAAATAAACGTATTTAACAATAAATGCCCCAATTTCATGATTTGGCACCTTAATTATTTTTATTGCTGGTTCTTCACTATACTTACTATACATAATGTCATAGTCTGTTAAATTTTCACTGAAGTTATCAAAGTGAATAGTAGGTATACATGTGTCTGACCATATCGGACTAAGGCATATCAAGCATGTTCAGTAGCACAGAAAGTATATTGCACTGAAACAAGAAGTCCTGAGGTTTAAAGTATTTGCTTTAATTTTCTTAAAGCTTTGCTCTTAATTGTTAAAACCAGATTTGGTTTTATCTGGAAGCCATCTATGCTCTTTTTGGCCTTACTCTAACAGCCAGCAGAGGTTCTTTGAGATGATCTCTACAATGGTTTCTTTTAATCCTCACCAGGACTTGTGTGTGGATGAAGAAAGCTGCCTCTTTACATTTTATTTTCATTGTATTAAGAAACAAATTTTACTTTTCATGCCCCACCTACCTTGGCTCCTATCCCTTTTGCTGCATTGACTTAGTAACAGTGTTTCTTTTCTCAGGCCTGGCACTAATTATGTACTTGGAGGGCAACCCTCCAGGGGTACCGCCCCAAGAACTGCTGTAATTCAGGTCACCTTCTCCAGGACTCATCTCTGTACTTTGTCTATTTTCTCACCTTCTTTCTTCAGGGTAAGCAGTGTTTCCTTCACCCATTCTGATCCATAGTATTGTTTTTGCTTTCTTAATTTACTAGTGTCCACTTCCTAGGTGTGACATTATTTTGGGTAGAAGGGGAGAGAGCTGTAGGAAACAATAGCTCCACTCTGTGTAAAGTTTCTCTCTTAGTGTGGCAGAGAGATTTATCTCCGGCCAGGAGTGAGTATGGAAAGGAGTTGACTCTGTAGGGGAGGGGTGAGGTGTGGGCAGGGGGAGGTTGGGTGGAGAGAAAGGGGAAGTGGAGCAGAAATATAAAAACTCCTTTGCTTATTATTCATTTAAGTAAAAGCTGCCTGAACTAGTCTTTCTTCTCCAGAATTTGTCATTTATGATAGGCCTACAGTTATCATTATTATTATTTTTAAAGTTACCATGGTGGCAGTTTTTCCTCTGTCTTTACGAGGTGGTTCTTGTTAATGTACTTTCCAGACTGTCTCCTTGGTAGAAGCAATGTTGTTTTCTAGGATGCCTTTCTTTCTGCTGCCTTTCCCTTTTGACATTTCATAAGCTGGGGTACATCCCAGTATCTCTTCACTAATCTGTCCTCAGGTAATCGCTTTCTTAGGCTTACCTGTACATTTGTAAGGTTTTTGAAGGTTTGTTTTCCCCCCTCCCTTTCTTTCAGAAAGAACTAGATGAGGTGCCAGAGATGGGAGGGTCACTGCTCTTGGACCTGTTTTGATTAATATTTTTGTGCACATGCATGTAATAAGAGACACTTAGCTATGACTGACCACCTGCATGTTTTATCTTAATGTAAGAGATTTAGCTTTTATTCATAGGCTAGTTTTCAATGTATTTTTAATCTTTTTCCTACAATCTGAATATTTTCTTGTAAGAATAATATTAAAGTGAAAAACTATCAGTTAAATTTTAGTCAACTGAGAACTTAGGTTCTGTATTTGCAAACAGAAATTTTAATGCAATATAAATATTTAATGCTAATAATTTATGGATCAGTATCATAATATATTAGCTTTTACATTCAGAGTGGGGTTTGTTATTTATTGCAGTTTCCTGCTGTTAGAATGCTTATTTGGAGAAGTGATTTTTAACAAGTGACTCATAAAATGTTTGCAGGCAGCTGAAATTAATCTTATTATTTTCTCTTTTTTTAACTTGTGGTTTATAAACTGTAAGATTATGTAGCAGCCTTTAACTAGATTTTATAACCCAGGATTTGGGGGTAGATGTTCAAACATTTCAAGACTTGTGTCTTTGGGATGCAAACAGTTTATTTTGCACAATTTTTAACTAGTTCAGAATGGGCTATTTACTGGTAAATAAGCTAATCTTCCTTGAAGCATAAATATGTATAGTGATATTACAGAACAAGGTAAAATCTGTTTCGATGATCACATGCATTAAATATTAAGGTGCCCTTTTCAGACAGCTTCCCTTTCTTCACTCTCAAAAATCTCCTTTTTGATAGTCATGTTGTTAATCAAGGAAAACTACATTTAATACTTGGGCTGTGGTTTGAAAGCACTATTGGTCCCAAGATAGTTACAGACTAACAAGTTCTAGTAAAAGAGTTGTTCTCTCCTTCATTCAGTGGTAGATTCTAAATTTTCCTACAAAGCTGGCTGGGGAGGAGACGGATCATATAGAACTATACTTTCTCCGATTTAATCAATTTAGTACCAACAGGATTATGTAGAAAAGACTGCAAGATCCAGACTGGTGTTTGAGAACAGCTGTGGAAAAGCACATGTACTCACAATAAACTCTTCTGTGTCTCCCTCTTTAATTTACATCCCATAGGTTTTTTTTAACTAGAAAATGATGCCCATATTGAAATAGGTGTTAGCAATAGCACACCAGTATCACCCTTGCTAATCACAAGGTTCTGACTTTTTTTTTTTTTTTTAGGCCAGAAGGATGTTTCTGATATTTACATATAAAGCCAAAATGGAATTTCAGATGATTACATTCAATGTTAGTGTTGATAATTCAATATAATGGCAAATACATAATTATTCTGGATTGAAAAGTGCTTATTCTGGGTCCTAATGATTTCACTGACAGCTATTCTAAGCATATTTTTTAAAAACCCTTCTAAATGTTTTTAATAAAACCAATCCCTGCTGGGTTTTGAAGTGGAAGTTTTATTGTGTGCTCTTGAGCAGAGCAACAGATATGTCCATTGTGCAAGTAATTTTTTCTATTTTAGTAGCCTTTTTTTCTTATTTTTTTTTTTAAATAAGCAACTGGCTTTTGCCTGCTTGAAAAGGGGATCCCAGGGAAATTGTGCCGTTGTATGTGTACAGAATTATGTAAGGAATGTTTCCAAATTCATTTTTGTATGATTTCTTGTCCTTAAATACCTTGTTTCTAAAATTGCATTTGATGATGTTGTTACTTCAAATTCTCAGTAACCTCTTCTCTCCTTTTTAAATATTTTGTATTGTTGTTGACATTAGTGAAAGTACAGATGTCACAAAAAGTAGCTATTTTTAAGAGTTAATGAAATCCTAGAACATATCTCGGGGTTTCACTGGTGAAAGCTAGTCTGTTCTAACACGGATTTTCAGCTCTCATGGGCTTTTTTGGTCTAGTATTTTGCGGTGCCTGTCCCAAAATGTGTTGGGACCTCTGTCTCCATGCTTTTTTTGTCCTCACTCCTCTTACCACCATTTTCATCTTTTATTTTTCCTCTTGAACTCCAGAATTTTGGCTCCTTTAACCCCAGAGGAGTGGTTTTCAGCCTTTTGTGGGTTGCTTCTCAACCTTGACTCAAGGCTCCCCTTGGAAAATACCAGCTCCTATTTTTCTACAGTCAAAAAATTACTGAAAACTAATAGAGCATTTCTTCCGTTGCAAAAAACTCAGACCATAACAAGTCAGAATGTTTTTAACACTGTGAATTCCTATTAGAATTTTCTGGGTGTGGCTTATGAATCATGTTTGCAAGTCCAATGTCTAAGGTACCCAGCGGCAACTTAGATGAGCTCCCTCTGCTCCCTTTGCTTCCCCTCCTATTCTGAAACAGGGACAGGCTGGGAAAGAGTAGGGGCCATTGCTAGGAAAAACCAGCTGCAAGTTCCCAGCCAGCAGCTAAATTCCCAACCCCCCTGGAACCAGCAGTGAACTTCTTCTGTTTGTTCCAGGAGATGGTTGTAACTCAGAATGCTTCCTGCCAAGTGTTCTCAGTTACAGTGGGGAGGTCACTTCTGTCTGCATCTTCATTGCCTTAGTTTCTGTCCTGCCTTTTCTGGTGCTTCATCAGGGTTTCCTTGGGCTACGCCTGTTCCTGCAGCACTTGGTCTTTCTGTCAGCATATTTCAATCTTTTTTTTTTCTGCTTTCTCTGTATTCTTCAGAATATTTGTTGCCATGGATTCAGCAAACCATGTTTTTGCTATTGAGTTGCAAACCTGCTTTGCTAGTTCCACCATTTCATTCTCTACCCATTCTTATATATTTGCCTGTTTTCTGGGTTTCCTCTTGTGTGTTGCACTGCCATCTTCAGTGGTGTCAGAACTGATGTTCTCCAGGCCTCTGGGGAACACTCTTGTGTTTCCGTATCAATTTTCTTGTCTTCCAAATTCTCATTGTTGACTTGATTTTAAGAACTAACAGCCAATACTCCATTGTGGGCAGGGTGCAATATCCCTAAAATGATCAGTCACACCATATCCAGTCAGAAACTTGGAGCCCTTTATTGATGCACAGTAATAGCATATAACAATCAGCAAGCAAGCAAGCAAAGGCTCTCACCATACACTGCCCCAGAGATGCAGGCAGGAAGACAGACATCTGGCCAGCATGTGACTGTCTTTTGAGGGTCTCTTGCTTTAGTTTGCAGTGGTCTCGCCTGGAGGAAGCTGCCAAGCGATGAACACTTGCTCCCTTTATTCCTCTGAAGTGTTATACCTTTAGTTCATTCATTGTGCACCTATTTTGGTGCTCATCCATTGGTGGTCCAGTCCAATGTATCTTGTCCAACCAGTGGAGATACTGTTCACATGCCAGGCATCTAGTAAGATGTGATCATATAGTTGGAATCTTTCCATCCCTGATTGGGACTTTTAGGTACCACAACAAGCTAGCTCCTGCAGCTGCGCTCTTATCTTTTGAATGCATGGAAGATGGGACCGCTTCTCTTCCCAAGACACGTTCTACTCCCAGAAAAAAAACCTCTTATTTCTGGAATGTGTGAGAACTGCCTTGTTACAAAGCTGCTCCCCTGATAAGCTATGAGGGCCTGATTTAGTTTTCTAGCACACTAATTAGCCACACTTTTTTCCTGAATGATAAGCAATAAGCAATAAATTACATTCTAAACATTTGAAATTTTAGCCATCACTCATCTGTGGTATCATTTTTAGTTTATACTGTCCCCCTGCCATCATAAAAACTTATCTGCTGCACTACAATATTTCCATAATTCATCCGTTATTTAGTGTCTTCAGTACCATGTGTCTGGCCTCTCTTCACCTTGACTGCTTTTTCCTCCATGGTGTTATTGCCAAGCTATTTTCCTTATATAGGAGAAAAATACTTTGTGGCCTTCCACTTGCTTATAAACACTGAAACACTTTGCTTCGAAAATAGGTCATAATATCATTTTTCCTACATTAACCAAGTTCTGTAATAGCCTTTTACTTGGAGATGGATATGATTTGTTTTTTAAAGTCTTGTGACTGCAGCAAGTTACATATAAAACAGTTTCCCAGATAAAGTGCATCAAAACTATTCTTTTTTAAAAGCTTATGAAAAAGCTTCAGTGTCCCTTCATAGCTTTTGTCTTCAGTGGTTGTGCTCCATATTACTTCACTCTTGCTCTATACTTTTTCCTTTAGGGTTTCTGTCCTGGAAACTGACATCTTTTTTCAGTTGACACAATATTAGATGTGCTAATGCTCAGTGTAGTTAAGAATTGTCAGGGAAAATAATCATGCTGGACTTGAAACGAGCCCTTGTCTATGATAAATGTTGATATTGTGTTGTGTGCATATGTTTACAGTACTATTTTAATAATAATATAATTTCTCAGGTGACAAGTCTGTGCTTAAACTTCTTGGTATAGTAATGTTAGTTAAGGATATAATGTGTTGTCTTTAATGACCTTCCTATATTTTCAGAGCCTTCCTGTAGATGTACTGGCGAAAGAGTGTTTTTGTCACTACAGACTTGTAGTAGAGAATGATATCTTTTATTACACCAACAACATCTTTGTAGAAAAAATTTCTTTAATTTCTTTTTGTCACTACAGCTTTTGTTCAGGGAAAAAGTTTAAGCTATGATACTGAAAAAACACTCTACTGTACACTGCATCTGTGCTAGGAGGGTAGACAGTGTAAGCTACATTCCTTCTGTTTGTATAGACTAGGCCAGGGCTGTCCAATTTCTAAGCAGCTGGGGAGCTGCATCAGTAAAGGCTGCAATCAGGGTGAGCCTTGGGACCCCAGGCTGCACACTGTAGATACCTCTGCCACTGTACCCCACACCTGTTCTTCTTTGCCACCCCTGCATTCTGCTGCACCGTGATCCCAGCTTCACTGTCTACAACACCATGCCACACTGCCCTACCCTCTGTGATGGAGGTAACAGCCTGGAGTCCCCTGCTGCTGTTGCAGTCAGAGCAGTATGGAGAATGCTGGCCAAACAGGGTTACATGTGGCCTGTAGGCCACCAGTTAGTCTTGGATTAGGCCGTAGCATGGACAAAGCTTTCCTGTTTGCTTGTACCATTCTATGTGTAAATTTTGTAAGCTTTTGGGGGCAAGGAAATTGTTTAGTATATTTATTTTATTTATGTTTAGTGTATTTGACTGACTGCAAATTGCAGTGCATGGCATTTGCTGCTACTTGGGTTAACAGTAACTTGCACTTGTAGTGTTACCGGATGTGTAGCCTATGCTTACCAAAGCAGGATTGAATGTTCTTGGAATACAGCCTACACTTCCAATCCACGTAATGAATAAGTATGGTGTTTAAGCTGTATAGTCCTGGGAATACTAATTAGGTAGTTAACAGAGAATAGTAGTTGAGGAGTAGCTTTTGAACAATGCTTGCATTCAGGAGAAACTGGAGACTAAACTTTGTTTATGCAAATTAGCATAATTAAATGACCAGAAGTAAACTATGTAAAGTTGGGGTTCATATGAAGAGAGCTGTATTTTTATTTTGTTCTCCTACTAGCAATAGCACTTATTTTTCTGGTTATTCTGCTTGTATGTGGTCAGGTCAGAATGTAAAATGGTAAAAGGTAAACCATTGGTATAGGGGTTTTTTGGGGGGTGGCTTTTTTTTTTTCTTTTGTGTAAATGCTTCCAGCTTTGTTACCAGTTCATATTCACATCCTACTCTTAATCACCTATCCCCATGGAAAATAATTTGTTAAATTCAGAGCTACGCTAAAACAGATGACTCAAGCTGTCTGTCAGCCTGGATAAACATAATTGTAAGGCAACACCCACTTTTCCTAAAGAAAAAAGGAAAATTAAAACTGGCAAATGAGCCTAGATTTGTCTTTAACTTTGAGAGGAAAGTTCATTTTTAAGTAGATCTTTGTTTATTTGAACAGAAACCATAGAGAAGCTATTCATCTAAGAAATATTAATTGTCTAATTTAAATTTTACAGGCTTCTTGTTTTTACATTTTAAATTCCGAGTAACTTCCTAAAATAATTAGATTTTATTTGCACTATTGAAAAGCTATATAAACTATCAGTTGAACAATTCAGAAGATTCTTACCTCAGTAAAGGACAGTTGTTACATGGCAATTTTTGTTTTAGTTACAAAGGTAGCCCGTGGAATACTTTTTAATGAGAA
The DNA here is from genome assembly GCF_001723895.1 of Crocodylus porosus. Lineage (NCBI taxonomy): Eukaryota > Metazoa > Chordata > Crocodylia > Crocodylidae > Crocodylus > Crocodylus porosus. The sequence goes on along the minus strand of NW_017728950.1, from coordinate 2,033,912 downwards.
AAAGCAGATATTTCCTCATAAGGGGAAAAACTTCCAGTTCTTTGGTGTGATGTTTCATATTAAACTTGGACCATACTAAGGGCACTAACACTGGGAGACTGACCTACTACAGCAGTGGTTGTCAGCAGGTCCTGTTTAACCAGTAACAAAACCAGTGAGTGGTTTGACTCCTCATTGATAGTTAACAGCAATGGGTGAGTCTCCCAGCAGTTTTAAAGACCTCTGTAATGAACTAGGGCTTCGTCAAGCTGACATTTTTGTTTTGCCAAGTTCCTTTGACAGTGGAATGTTTTTAATATTTGGTACTAAAAATATTTTGCCCTCATTACGTTCTCAGGTTTTGTTGCTTCTATTGAGGTTCAAGTCTGCAGTTTTTCTCTTCTGTTGGCATCTGGATTTAATAACAAACACTGTTTTAACCCAGTGTTTGTTCAGGCTGTGCAGTAGAGGAAATGCAAGATTTGGATTGCTGCACTCATCTACTTCAGCTTTTGGAGGACCAAAACACCCACTCGCTACTACTACTCATCTTTGCCTGCTGAGTAGATTGGTTATGTTTACTTTGTTGTTATTTTGGTATGAGAGAGAAAATAAAAATCCTTAGATTAAAATATTAGTTTTTAATATTGTTTTAATATTTCTAAATTTTTCTTTTCTCTGTAATGCCTTTTCATAGACATACTGCAGAAGTATTTAGTAGGTAAAGTGTTGCAAGCAATTTCATGGGAAACTGAAACTTCACAAAAGTCCTGAAAGTCTGTCCAGTAGATAGATTAATTCATATTCTTGCTAATATTGGCATAATATTATGTGGCATCTGCTCTATTTTAGTTCACTGCGTCATCTGCTTAATTTTTTTCGTTCTTGATGCCATGCTTGCATGGCATTAGTGAGCATATGTCTTTAAAGGCATTTTGGTTGCGAGAGATTGTTATGGAACTTAAAATTACCATTGCAAATTTTTCCTTTTCCTTCTTCTAAAAACAGATAATATACTTGAGAGAATCTCCAGAGAATGTGTACAGGCTCTTATTGTCTGGAACCATCTCTTACCTTCCTTTCAGGTAAATATAAAAGGTTTATGCATTCTGGTCTGTGAGAAAATATGAATCTTGTGCAGAACTGCTGATTTTGGGTCCTTTGGTTATGACTGCTGTATATTTTGTCACATATGGAACTTCCTACTGGAAAGGAGGTCAGGTAGTGAAATGACAGGCATATGACAATGATAATGTTGGAGTAATAGTGTAGCTATGATGGTCCAAGAAATATGCAAGAATAAAGGATATTTTTGGTGGTGACATCTTTTATGAGACCAGGTCTAAGAAAGTAAAAGGTAAGGTAACTGTGAACAGTATTTAGCATAAGCTGCATCTGCTTCTTTCTCTGACTTGAAGAGTACTTTGTGCTCCAGAGCTTATCTAAAATCTCTCCCAACCATGCAGTTGGTCCAATAAAAATATATTGCCTGCTGTCCCTGCCCTTCCCCTCCTCCCCCTTCCCAAAATCATGTATCTTGCCTCAGAAGTGCACTAGCAGAACTGTATATATGAGGCTGCATGTTTATTTTCACTGGTTCTTTTAATCTGTTGTGCATTTTGCTGGGATTTGCACCAAAAAAGCAAATTGCAATGTTAATACATTTGAAATGTAAAACGTTAGTTGAACTACACTCTCTTAAGCACTTGTCAAACACTGTGTTGATATTTTTGTGATTTGCCATACTTTTGATATTATAACTTACTGAATATGCTACCAAACTAACTAATGCTAAATTATTTAGCATTTTTGTGTGTGGAATGAAATTTTTTGTGGTTGCTTCACTTCCTGAGGTTTATATAAACCTAGGAACTCCAGGTTATAGACATCTGTTATTTTATCAGACAGCTGAACTGGGTTGATAGGTCATGAAGACAAGCAACTTTCTCAGTTTTTCTCTCTAGCCATCTTAGGTACCAAGCCAGTTTAAATTGTTAGAAGTCAAAGGAACAATTAAAAAAAATGCAGAAATCAGATCTGTTATTCAAAATTGTGGTTGCTGCAGGATGAGTAATCTACTAATTACAACAACTAAGCTTTTTTTACTATAGCAGCTGTTTTCCTGCTTTCCTACAAACAGTAAAGTTTCTCTGTAGTGTTTTTCAGTTCCTGTCATGTTCTTTTTCTCTTCTTGACAGTGACAGGATTTTGGGAAGACTTTCATCTATTTGTAGAGTTCCAATAATGGAAGTAATAGTTCTCTTCTCTTCTTTGGAAACTGTATTTAGGTTCTAAAATGAAAGGTGAAATCCAGGTGTCAGTGGCAAAGCTTCCACAGATTTTGGCGGAGCCAGGATTTTGCCCAGTGTTCAAATCTGATTACAAGTAGAGGGGCTACTAAAGAGAGCTATGAATTACAAGGGTGCTCTAGTTTCTGCTCTGCTCATATGTCCGCATTAAAAAAGCAATTCCTTTCTCATATCCAAGAATATATGTATTCTCTGTACATAGTCACTATTATAATAGCCTAGGGATTTCTGTTAATGTCTTGTGAAGAAATTTTTTGTATCCTGCTATCAATTTCCTGAATGAGTTTCTATTACTTCCTTCCCCTGGCATTTTCCTCTTTTTACACCAGCTAGGGAAGTGGATATGCAAAAAGGGAGTGTCAGCAGTCAGACCTCTAAAATTCTTGTTCTTACCGGTTTAATTCAGAACATTAAAACACTTTTGTTATAACCTATGACATTATTTCACCCCAATGCTTCAAAATGCATAGTTGGTGGGGGAGGGGTATAGTTTACAGTGAGACATAAATACAATCTAGAAGAGTTTGGGGGAGCGGGGAAGAGACTTTAAAAAAAGCGGTAATTTCGTCCAATTTGTGCTGCATGGTATTATTGTACAATTGAAGTGTCACTGATTTTAAGCTGCTGCTTTTAACTTTTTAGTAGAAGAGCAAGGGCACATTTTGTAGGATAGTGTCTATGAATGGGGGAGGAGGAAGAAGAAGTGTTATGTGTTGTCATAAATTATTTATTGCATTTCTGAAAAATGGAATAACTGCCAGATACTGCACTAGACTGTATCCTGAAATTTTAAGCCATACTTTTTCTTGATTTATTATTATTTTTTAACTTGGCAGAGGATTGAGCCTTCTTAAATCAGTTGCAAGTCTATGGCTGGCAGTTTCATACAATCATTTGCCAATTGATGTTGTACTAAGAAAGCATTCCGTTCTTAGCTTAAGAGGATTTAAAAAGTAACAGAAATAACTATTTTCCTTCCCCACAATTGAAGAAATAGTTGTATAATAAAGAGCATTTTCTAAATTAAGACTTAAAATATTTAGTTGGTTGATGCTTCAACATAAGAGACTTGTTTTCATTTAACTGCCATGTAATAAATTAAAAATTAGGAAACACTGTTGTTAGAAGGAAGTAATCTGGTCATCTGCATATACATATATCTTACCATGTTTTTTGTTTTTTAAATCTTTCACAATACCTAAGAAATTGGAGTACACTAGGGATGTAAATGATTAAGTACCCATTTAAATTCCCCTAACTTTATCAGTTAAACAGTTAACCAGTAGCATGCATCTACTGGAAACAGGCCCCCATCTGTACTCTAGCTCTTTCTTGAAGTGGCTGCAGCAAGCTGGGAAAACCCCTCAGCCCATGCTGCCACCTGCAGTTTTATAGGGCTGTGGCAGGTCTCGTTGCTGCTGCCTGCAGCTGGCCTTGGCCCCCAGGCAGTTGTATGTTAGTGGCAGCAGTGGATTGGGAAAGCCCCCCTTGCCTGTGGCTGCCTGGGGACCCAGGCCAGCTGCAGGCAGCAGCGGCAAGCCCCACCACAGTCCCTGTGAAGCCTTGGGTGGCAGTAGCAAGCTGGAGAAAGTTTCTCTCCCACTGCGGCTGCCAGTGCATGGCTGTCTGAGGGCTGGGCCTGAAAGTGGCTACACTGTGGTCCTCAGAGCTCCAACCTGGCTCGTTGCTGGCAGAGGATGCACATATACCTCATGGAAAACAGCATGGGAGCCACAAGAGGCCCAATCCTTGTTGTGGCAGTGGAGCCCTGGCCCTTTCCCCACCGTCTACCCAGAGGCACCAGTGCATCCACTGCTGGCAATGAGCTGAGCCAGCGCTCCGCCGACCTTAGTGCAGCCGCTTTTAGCCTCCCTGCCACCTGGCGCAAGCAGCCCTGCCTAGAGCCCAGGCTGGCTGTTGCAGGTGGTTGGGAGGCTGCATCAGGATTTGTGGAACCCTGGCCCTGCTTGTTGCCAACAGCAGGTGTGTGCACGCCTCAGGGCAGACGGTGCAAAAGGGGCTGGGGCTGTGCTGCCATCAAAAGGATCAAGCCCCTTAGAGCTCCCCTGCCGTTTCCCTGCCATAGTAGGGTACTAGTTTGCCCTCCCTGCTTCTCCCTCCCTAGGTACTAGTCCCCCCTCCCTTCCTCCCTCCTGCCTGCCTGCCCTGCCATCTTCAAAGGCACCATGCCACTTCCCTTTCCCTGCCCCCGCTTTCCTGCTGGACAGCTCTCTGCCTCATGCTAAGTAATAATCAGTAAGGTATTACTGGTTATCAATATATGAACAATTAAATGTTTAACTGTTCACATCCCTAGAGTATACAGACCTTGCTGGAAGTGCAATTCATAAATTTTATCAAGCAAGATAAACATTTTGCTGAGAAATGTTGATGTCTAAATCCCCCCTCCCCAACTTGGTTAGCATTGCATTCCCCATAAAAGCTGAAAGCAGCACTTCTGCAAAGGTTGGGAGGAGGGAAGTGGCTGGAATAATAAATATTATGTGTGTTAATATAAAATGTCAATAAAACAACTTCAAGCAATGGTGCATTTCTTTTGAGCTAACAAGTAACTGGTTTTCAGCTGTCCATTGACTTTTGTGTGTGTGTGTGTGTGTGTGTGTGTGTATTTTTACAGGGATGCTTCATTTGGTACTTGCAGTTTTCATCTAACACTGCTTGACTGCTTTCATGCAATAAATAAGGTTAGTAATATGATAGGCTTACTTACCTTTGCAGCTGCTCTGGCTCTGGCTCTGGCTTTGCCAGGGGCATAGAACACTCGGTGGGGCCAGGCAGTAGGAGTGGCTGTGGCTCCAGTCCGGGTCAGGACTGGAGTCAGACCCACAGTTGCTACCCCCGAATTGTGTGTGCCCCTTCCCCATGCCCTCCTTGCTACATTCACCCCCCTTCCCTGTGCCCCTCCTGTACTCCTTCCTTACCCGGTGCTTCCCCTGCATTCTTCCTCCACACTCCTGTCCTGCTTCATGCATCCCCTGCCTGCCGCATGAGCCGCCCTGGTCCCATGCATAGCAACAGCAGCTGCTTGCGTGGCCCATACTAGAATCTTAAAACAAGGGGTTTTTCCCCATGCTGAATGGGGGAGTAACCCTATTTTAGATTTGAGTAAGTACAGTAGTTTTTTTCAGTCGGCTTTGGATATAATGCATCACAATAGCAAACGATTAAAAGGAAGGTTCATGTCTCCAAAGTTATTCTTAATCCAGTATATTCAACTCCTTCTGGTGGCTAGAACATACCTCTAATTTATAGAGTTAAATTTGGTAAAATTTTTCACAGCAATGTTGCTACCTCTCTCTTACTCCATTAATAAGAAGATTGCATGCTGCTACAGCTTGCAATTTGTTTTTAGTTAATTAAAACAAAAATCCCACTGTTCTTATTTATTCTCATTTGTGCATATTAGCATTCATATTGGAATGGAAAGATTTGTTTTCAAATGAGATTGAGTGTCACATTTTATGAAGTGGTTTCAAAAGCATTAAAACATTATGTATTAGATCAAACTTAGTCCAGTTAAGGAAGTTAATGCTGAAAGTCACTCTGAAAGGGTAGAAATATTGGGCATATAAATGGTATGCAGAAATGTATCATGTTGGTGAATTATTTTTTTTCCTCAGAGTTTTTTTTTTCTATGCTAAAAGTTTCTTTGTGCATTTTTAGGCTTTGCTACATGGCTTCCTGGATTTCAATGTGTTTGATGTAGATGAATATGAGCATTATGAGGTAAGCATTCTGTATTAGTCCAAATATTAAAAATTATACAGTATTTAAATGTTATTTTGAATTACATATTTTAGTCACATCATTGCATTGCTTTACAAAAGTAGCAAATAAACTAGTACTACTGTTATATTGGTCTTCTGACCATTTCCTATTACTACTGCCTGGATTACTTTTATATAACTGGTTATTTTTGTAGCCTTAGCTTTGATTTCTGTTTTTTAGACTATTTCAGATCTTTAAATAAAGATGCATTGAGAGCAAAATAGATGATACAAATTAAATTTAAACAGCAGAACTGGGTGGGTGCATATGTGATTGGGCCTGAGAGGACTGTAGAAAGTAAAGATGATGAGGAGAAATGTGAAAAGAGGTATACACGGGTGTAGGTTGTAGTCATGTTGATCTACAGACATAGGCAGACAAGGTTCTTTGGGTAAACCTGATACCTCTTATTAGACCAACATAAGTAGTTGGAAAAATTCTTCTTAGCAAGCTTTTGGGTATAAATACCCTTCATCAGGCTGAGGAGGCATCTGCAGTTGGTGAGTGTTCTTCCTGCATGGTAGGTTTTTTTTAACTTCTGATTTTTACCATTGGAGGATGCTGAAAAAAACTTCCTATTCAAAAGCCACTTTTTATAGCCAGTTTGTGCTGTTAGGGGAAACTCAATGAGCAACCTGAAGAAATGCCATTTTTGGACCAGTTGTTATTTAATGAAGGGAAACAAATATGAAGTAGTGAAGAAATGATAACTGAATTGTGTGAATTTCAAAGCCAAAAAATCACCTCAATTCTTTGAGGAAACTTCAGTGTAGAATTTTAACTTTACAACTACACACCATAGATAAATACCACCTTTTTAGGGCAAAAATTGTGATGAATGTAAAGGAAGATTAGATTAGAACTCTTAGAGTTCAAAAAATAATTTGCTAAACATTTCCAAGTAAGGCCTTATTTGAAGGTAGCTGATGCTCCCTCCAAATTTTGGTTTAGGAAGAGAAACTAAGAATAGATGATATTTTGTTGATGAAGCAAACAGCAGCAAACAGAAGCAAGACTTGTCTGTCAGTTGTATTTAGCTTTGATTTATGAAGCAAATAGGAATAAGGCTTGTTCAGGCTGGGGAAAAGATGCTTAGTAGGGGACATAATAGCAGTCTTCAGATACTGGAAGGGCTGCCATAAAGGTGAGGGGAAAATACCTTTTCTCTCCTTCTGTAGTGAGTAGATCATGGGCTAGTGGTAAACTTCTTTGCTCTAAGAATAGTGAGGCACACTGTCCAGGGAGGTTGTGGACTCTCCATCGTTGGTGATGTTCAGGAAGATGTTGGGCAGACATTGGTCAGGGATGATCTAGGCATAGCTGTATCTGTGTTGTGTTATGGGTATTTCCCATGCTTATGGGCTTTGGTTGCCACATGAGACCAGGAAAGTTTTTTTCCCATTCTGATGCTACATTTTGGGGTATGTGCAGATGGGGGTTTTTCAAGCCTTTTTTAGAGGCATTGGGTGTTGGCTGCAGCTAAGGCTGGGGATTTTGACTCGGCTGTGCCAGTGCTCTTGCTGGGACTTAAACCCAGAGGCTCCTGGCTAAAACCCAGGGTTTCTTGCTCCTCTGCTCAGTGTCAGACTGATCACCAGATTTGAAGCTAGGAAGAAATTTTACCCCGCAGTCAGAGGGGTACAAACTGTTGGGGTTTCTGCCTTTCTCTGCAGTGGGACTCGTGGACCTCTTCCTTGGATTTCTCGTGTGTATTTTAAACATCTTTGCAGCAACAGAATATTAGCTGCCATGGTCCTTCTGCTTTACCTGTGGCAAATAACAGTATTGTGTCTTGTGGCTGTCAAGGTTGAAGGTGTAGTTTTGTTAAGAGGTTAGATAATGGATTTTCATAGGATGGTTTGAATAGGGGTGATCCTGTCTCTGGTTGGGGGCTGGACCAGATGAGTTATGGAAGCTTCTTCCAGCCTTACCTCTCTGTGGTTCTAAGCTAAAAATTTAGGGATATTGAGAAACAAAGTTTTTTTGTTTTTGTTTTTCAGAAAGCAGAAAATGGAGACTTTAACTGGATAATACCAAACAAATTCATTGCCTTTAGTGGACCTCATTCAAGAAGTAAAATTGAAAATGGTACGCTTAACAAAAGGTGGGGGACACAGACCCACATGCTACTGGTTGCTTAGTTGGTTGTGATGAGTAAGAGCAACTTTATCAATTGTGGTGTTTTTTAAATATTCATCAAACTCTGATTTCCTTAGCTGTTTTTCTTTGTTTAAACTTAGCAGTAAAAAAAACATAACTTTTATTTTAATTGTACTTGAATTGGGTTTTGGTTCAGTTTTTATGTTGAACATACCTTCTTTTAAAAACTGTATTGATTGTTGTTGCTGCAGTATTCAAGATTGTTTCCTTTTTTTTCTACCTATAGGTTATCCCCATCATGCCCCCGAGGCTTATTTCCCATACTTCAGGAGACATAAGGTCACCACCATAATACGCCTCAACAAAAAAATGTATGATGCCAAACGATTTATTGATGCTGGTTTTGAGCATTATGACCTCTTCTTTGCTGATGGAAGCACACCTAGCGATACTATCGTCAAAACATTCCTAAATATTTGTGAAAATGCTGAAGGAGTTATAGCAGTGCATTGCAAAGGTAGATCCTGTGCATTTATATTGTATGTGGGAGTTTAGGTGGCATGACACTTTGTTTTAGAAGTTCTTACTTCCAGTTGCTTATAACTTTGCCAAACTAAATGTTTCAGCTAAAATGTTCCATACTTGCTGTCTGCTGCATCTGACTTCTTTAATTTCAACCATCTCTTCAGCCATTTCCAAGAATGATGTCAAGGGAGAATGGGCCTGCCAATAGTAATCTTTTCAAAGATTTGGCTAGGAGAAAGTGCTGGTGTTTCTATGCTTTGCAGCAGAAAATTTGAAATTTGGCAGGTAGATAGCTTTAAAAAGAAACAAAAAAAATCCCAACCAAAACTCCAGCTAAAATATTTGGTTTTTAAAAATCACATTGCGCACATAATCTGAACTAAGCGTGTTTCCAGGCCCCTACTCAGCTTCCAATCAGTTCTTCCAGAGCCCAGATAGAACAGACAGAAGTTGAGGCCCCAACATTTTTCTTCTGTTGAGCGTATTGTTCTGAAGTCTTCTGTCAAGAGTATAGTGCATTTCTTTTAGTATCTGGTTCTGGATACTTAGCAGTCTACTATAGTTACTTTTTTAGCTCAGCTGGTAGAGAGGTCTTCTGCTGGGGTATAAATATTGTGGGACATCAGCAGTCAACCACCAAAGGTCAATATATTTCTTATTTTTTTAAAGGTGAAAACTAGGAAACTTAAATGTGTTTAAAAAACCTTTTAAAACTATCACAATTAGTATTGAACATTCAAATCTTTAATTCTGTGCCATATTTACTTCTGCTTCCTTTTGATACAGTCTATATAATTGCATACTATTTGCTCTGCCTGATCCTTCAGATTAGTGCAAGTGTTTCTTGATTTAAATGAAGAAGACAGTCTGGTCTCTCATGGTCAGGCCTGTTGCCTGGAACTCAGGAAAGCCCTTTCTTGTTCCCAGTTCTGCCACATGCTTGCTGTGTGATAATGTTTCATGAAACTCTTGTTTACCTAGAAAAATCGGTGAAAATATTTTGGCACCTTGATTTGCTGATCTGCATTAAAGTTTACAGTTTGAGCCGTTTCCTTAATTGAGCAGTGTACCCGAATGTCATGTAACAATAGTACAAGAGCTTTTCTTCATCTGAGTATATTAAGAAGGTGCTGATTTATTTCTCTCCAAAATCCAGTTTGTTGTATTCTGCTGTGTAATGCTACAGCGAAAGCACATCATACATCTTGAGCATATCATACCTGTCTTGCAAAAGTAAATCAGCTTTTGGGTTCCTAAATAGTTTGGGACTTACGTGCCAAGCAGTATCTGTCTCCAACTAGGAGTTCTGTGGAGTAAAATTGATTGAATTTGAGATATTTTTCCCTTCAAACCCTTCTCCCATCTCCTTTTGACTATCAGTTAAGTGGTAGGGCTCAATGATTTGAACATTTTTCATGGTGGGTTCTTGGCAGGAAGTATCCTAGAGTCACTGTGCCAAAACTTAGATTTGTTCAGGGAATATTGCACAGCTTGTCTCCTTCCTTAGGTTTTGATAACAGTGGTTTGAATATTCACATTGAGAGAATAAATTGGTGGTCATTGTGTTTTAGGATAGTTGAGCATTTGTTTTATGATCATATGCAAATTGTATTTCTAAGTATTTTATGCCATCTAGGTATATAGATGACTCTAATAATGAATGAAAAAATAATGTATTCCTGTATTCTAATATTATAAAAGCTATAGTCTTTCTGTCCATCACACTTAATTCGCGATCTGATTGGCTCATATGATCAGGGGACAACAGGGCAGGCCCTGTGGGGTGAGGCTGCGGGACCTGAACCTGTTCAGCCTCCAAGAGAGAAGGCTGAGGGGGGAATCTTGTGGCCTGTTATAAACTAGTCGGGGGATCAGCAGGCACTGGGGAAGTCACTGTTCCCCCAAGCACTTGTGACCAGGAATAACGGTCACAAGCTGGCAGAGGGTAGGTTTAGGTTAGAAATCAGGAGGCGCTACTTCACGGTCAGGGCAGCTAGGGTCTGGAACCAGCTTCCAAG
>NW_017728950.1:2011491-2022763 GCF_001723895.1 Crocodylus porosus | reverse complement strand
GCAGGGTGCACCAGGCCAGGCCTGGCCCTGAAACAGTGGTGGGGAGGTTGGGGGGAGGGGCAGGCCTGGCCCTACAGCAGAGTGGGGGAAACAGGGAGTGGGCCTGGCCCCAAAAGTGGGAAAGGAGCTGGATGTAGAGCTCTGTCCCCAGCTGCACCCCCTGCCCATCGTTCTTGATGGACAATTGGCTAGTATAAAATATAAAATAGTTGGCTTTGAAAGGCTACTTGATTCAACAATCGCATATTTATTAAAAATGTAAATCAAATGTAGTAACTTCATAAACCAAAACTACAAGATGGGTATATCTATTATACAGGTATCACTTGATATCAACACAAGCTGTTACAATGCAGCTACATCTGCGTGATAGTATAGCAGTAGCTCTTTCATGCAGAGCTGAAGTTAAAAGTGATTGATCTAAAATCCATATCATGGCAAAATCATGGACAGATAACTGGTAATTTATGCTCCTGAGTGACAGCTTTTCCCCTCTTCCTTTCAAATAGCTAAAAAGTCCGTTTGTCCGTTGCGTAACACTCTTATTAAAACAATATGCTACGTTACGAATATTGTATGAAACTTTAGAATCCAGTGGCCATCTAAGTTTTGCCAGTAAGAGGTTAAGTACTCATCAGCCATAGTAATAACATTAAGGGACTGAATAATTTTGTTCCTTTGTTTTGGACATTGAAATTTAAACCAGTGTGGTGCGTGAAAAACCATGGCCTCTTTTCTGTCTTCCACAGCTGGTCTTGGCCGGACTGGCACACTTATAGCCTGTTATATCATGAAACATTACCGGATGACAGCTGCTGAGACCATTGCCTGGATTAGAATAAATAGACCTGGCTCAGTGATTGGACCACAACAACATTTCCTGGTAGAGTAAGTAAACTGTTACTGTGCTAGAATAAGCAATTTGGAAAATTGTGGAAGACTGTTTAATAAAAAAAGATTAGTTCCTTTAAAACAAAATGAAATCCTACTGCTATTTTCTGCAAAGTTTATATAGCTAAATATCTTTTCGTTTTTGTAATAGGAAACAATCAGAACTTTGGACAGAAGGAGATATTTTCCGTGCAAAGTTAAAGGGGAACAGTAAAATTACTGTTACGAAAATCCTCACAGGAGTAGATGATATTTCAATTAATGATGCAAAAAACCGGAGAACTAACAGAAAAGACACTGAACTGGTAATCGTCCAAATGTTGTGCTGTTGTAAAAGGGCATAACAGCTGTTGATGGTTTCTTGGGGCATGGACAAAGCTGTGGGTATAATAAAACTAAAATTGTCAAATTATTCTTCTATGTTCTGCTACATTCTTTTTAATACCAAAATATTTGGAAGATGAAAGATATCAAAAGCAGGCATTAAAGATGGAAGTACTGGTGAAAGAGTGCCACTATTATGCCTAAACCTTTTAATTAGGTGAAGAATCAGACAATGAATCAAGGTTTTGAAGTTTGCCAACAGAAATACCTCAATTATAGTTCAAGTGGGCTCCCTTATTGAAATGCCTTTTTCTACCAGGAAAACTGATTTCTATAATACTGTCGCTTAACCATAGGCATCTACTGTAGAGGATGGTGGTCGTGGTCTTTTGAAGTCAGATAGGAGTTGGAAAGGAATGTGATAGCTGAGGAATAGAAGTCAAGATAATACAGTGTATGAGCAAAGGTACTGACAGCATTTTTATTGTTTCAGTGTCAGATGCTATTCTGGCCAAATAGCTCATGCAGTAGTTTAAAGGTCTGCAGATTTAAAAACAGTAGGTGAGAGTATGAAGGATCTTTTTCGTAAAGCTAATTTAGACCTCCCAACTTTCTTCATGAGGAAATTTATATCAACTCTGTCAATAGTTACTTGTAGAACAAGCATTAATATCTCAAGGGGTATATGTTAAAATCTTTGGCTTATTCCTTGTTTACTTATTCAGTATAGTGATGAAGATGAAACAAACTGTGTAACTCAAGGCGATAAACTTCGTGCTCTGAAAAGCAAAAGGCAAGGAAAAGCTACAATCACAGTTCCACTAACGTAAGTTAGGTTTTTTCAATGTATAAATACCAGAATTTTTTTCCTGCTCCACTTTCTAAAGGTTCATTGACAAAGTCTTTTTTCCCAGTGTTTAAAAGAAATATGGATTCCCCAGCTTACTATAGGCTTAGTGGGTTTGTTTGTTTGTTTGTTTGTTTTTGTTTGTGCTAAAGAACTGCATTCAGCTTTCAATTTTTCTCATTCTTATTTTTCCTCTGCTGTTGTGCTGCATGTCCCACCACCTACTGCCCTGTATCTTAATGTTCTTGACAGCTCATTTCATATGACTAGGAACACTTCCTTGACCTCACTTTATTGGAATGTTTATAGAAATAAGAATGTTTATTGGAGATTTTCAAATGCAAAAACTAGTTTTTGTAGAGATTTCTAAATCTTCCCAAGTGTGCATGGTAAGTTGTTACTTTAGGGGGGAGTGACATTTGGGGTTTTTTTCCCTGCCTTGCTTTGTTTTATTTTTAAGCTAAGGGTACGCTCAAAGAGTGAAGTCTAGTAGGAAACAAAATCAAACATGTTTTTTCTAGGCAACTTTAAAAAGTTTGTTTTGGTTCATATATTTGGAAAAAAACTAAGTAGTAAAAAAAAAAAATGTTATTTAAAATATAAAAACAATATAGGTTTACCATGGAACTCCTTCCCCTGCTTCCAAAGGTTTGAGCTTGTGGTACAGTTAAGGTGGTTTAAAATATTTACTAGATTGACAGAAATAAAGCATTTGATATAACCTAGAGTCTAAAATTGATTAATAACATTTCACCAAATATAAATCTGTATTTTATCATAAAATGCCTTTCAATTTCTGTAAGGTAGTATTTGTTCAACTGAAATGGGTTTGGGGGTAGGAGGTTCTTTCTTGTTTATTTTAGTCAGTTTGGTTTTTTTTAGCTTAGCTGTGCAAAAAGACCAGGCTTACTTTTAATATTAATTCCTGTTAATTTATTTTTTCCTGAGAGAACATCCTTTCCCAGATGTTACTGGTTTTATGAGTAGAGACCTACCAAATTAAAAATTTCATGATATTCATGGAAACCATGAATTGCGTAGGACCCCTGTGAAAACACATGGGGGCTGCAAATAAGCAGGGGAGAGGGGGGGATGGGGAAGGATGGGGAAGCTACAAATGGAGGCAGGAAGCCCTAACGTCCTGAAGCGTGGGGGGAGTTTTGCAGTGGAGTGTACCCCCCACAACACCTCTGGCCAAGGGGCCCCAGAAGTCCCACTCCTCTCCCCAGCGATTGACAGGTGTCCATATGTCAATCTCTGGAGTGGGGCAGGATTTCTAAGGCCTCTCAGCTGATCAGAGGTGTGGGGGAGCTCACCATGTTCCACCACAAAAATGGTGCCTAATGCGGGCTAGGACCACAAAATCCAGAGGCAGCCACTGTGAATTAGGTACGTCCCTGTTTATGAGAGCTCCCTGCAGCCTCTCGTGTGAGCAATTCTGTCAAGTCAGAGTATGGCAGTACTTCACTAAAATTGTTTCCGGATAAATTTTAAAAAGAGAGGAGCGTATCTATGGTGATCCATAGATAGTCTTGTGACTTTAGTCTGTGGTAGTTAATGTAGCATCTGCTGCAAGGAAAGCTGCATATTCACCTCTCTTAGCATCTCTTTCTGCCTGTAGCCTCTTCTGCAGTTAGCAGCTCCAGAATAGGTAGGAAATGTAAATTCAGATATTCCAAAATGCAACTGAAGTTCATCATTTGACCAGCAAGATTATCTAAAGGAATAAGGCAGAATAAGAGTTTTATTTCCTCAGCGCAAGAATTGCTTTAAACAATACATTGTGTACTAAATGCAAGTACTGGAAGTTTGGAGAATTAATATCTTTTGAGAGTTAGAAGCATTACTTTTTAACTAAGGCACAAGGGATTTGTATTTAATACTCATTAGTGTTTATCAAAGTTGCTCATATAAATCCTCTTTGCCTGGAAGAATGGATCTTTTATGTCAGTGTTATAATTAGTAATATGCTGTACCTACAGCAAAAGAACTACTGAATTGGTTTTGTTGCAATTTTGATTGTAGAAAGGTAACCTACTCTTGCCATCTGGATGTCTTTTGAATAATTTTTGTTCGCTGTTTTAGTAATGGTTATGACTGACAAATGATTTGATATTACAGCAGCATGCAGCAGGGAAATAGGAGTGGCTAGTACAACAGCTTTTCTGTTTGTTCAGCTGTTTTTTTTTAATGAAAAGAGATACAAGAGTTTAGTGCTATGCTAAGCTCTTCTAGAATTCATATTTCATTAAGTGCAGTGAACTTTTCTTGGAATAGAAGGCCCACATGGAGTTATTTCATGTTGCTGTGAAACCTGTTTTACGTTGTTTTCAAATAACATAAGGACAAAACTTTCTATGGTTGCATGGGCTATAACATTTGGAAGGGAGAAAATGCTTGGCCTAGTTTTAAAAGTTGATTTGCTTTTTAAAACTTAACTGGCTAAAATGCACCAATAGCTTTTGCGTTTGAATTTTTGTTCATCTTTTCCTCCCCCTCACCCCTTTCTAGATGGCTCCTAGCTATGCTGGTGTCTACACTGTGTAGCATTGTCATCTGGTGGATTGTTTGTGGCTCCCTTCTTCCCAGCCTGCTATTCTGTCTAGATGGTTTAAGAACATAATAACCATCAGGACTCCTTGTGAGAGAGCCACTGTGTAAGTGTCCCATTCCATTTCTCTACAAAAGTTCACTTTTTTATCCAGTATGTTTCATAATTGCATGCTTTTCATATCATGTTTCTTACTGGCTTTGTGGCAAGGGTAAATTTCATTGATTTAGCTTTTAAGAAAATAACAATAAGCTCTTTTGAGTGATCATATGGCTGGCTTGCAATATCTCTTTGAAATATGCTGAGCAGTTACAAGTAGGATATTTCATAGTTTTTGACGATCTATTCTCTGCATGCTAGTGCAAATGCTGATATAATTTTAGTTAATATATATGTTGTTTAACGGAAAATCTTGTCCTTCACACCTCACAAGTACATCAAGAGGTTAGTTTTCCTTTTTAGTTTAGATTTCTTAAACTAGTTGGAAAATTGCTAAGTTCCCTAAAGTATGAGTTGTCTTTTGAATCAAGATTTAGAATTTGTCAGTAAATCTACACTTACTAATAAGTCACATTGAACTAAAGGAGCCAGAGTAAAACAGGGCAGAAAAAATCTTTATCAGGGATTTTATTAGTGTTTAGGAGAGCTGCATTGTTCAGTCTAGCCAAGAATGACGACAGCAAATTTAGTAACCCCAGGAGATCTACTTAGACATTCTTTTAAGTGATTGAAAAAACTTGACATTTCATTGAAGAGCTGTTTTCGGGGGGGCAGGAGGGTGAGAGAGTCGCACTCTTCTCGCACATTGTCAGCAGACTTCAGCCTTGGCTCTCTCTACTTGTTCATGCCCTCTAGTGGTTTTGTGGACGGCACTTTCGTTTTTCTTAACCTGTTTCAGAATGAATGTACTGATCAGCTTTTGCCAAAGGAGCCTGGTCTCCACCTTTTGAAGTCATGAAGGGTTCTTGGACTCTGTCTTTTAGACAAGTAGGCTTTGTAGCAGAGAGATTTGTGGGGTCAAATCCACTGCACAGTTTCCTTTCCTGTATGACATTGTCACTAGAGTTTTTTCTTGCAGAAGATTGGCAAACAAAGATTTTTCTGGGAGAATGCTGAAGATTTCAGTTGCTATCATAAAAAGTAGGTAAAAAATGTTGTGCCCTACAATGGTGAGAATGCCTTGAATGGGGCTTTCAAACTGAATATTAAAGTTAAGCCTTCTACTCTCGCTCTTCTGATTTTACCATGTTTTACCATTCACAACTTCCAAAGAGCAAGGAAGTTGCCTTCCTCTAAAGTTTAAGGGGGCAAAAAAACATCAGAAAAGGAACTGGAGAAATTATTGAATCTTCAGATTCTGTTGAGCACTATCAATTCGTAATCAGCTGGCATGGACCTACAACTGCAAACCCCATCGCAAGAGAAAGGCATGTCTTTAATCAAGAAAGAAAATTTGGATTACGCATATTCTGGCCAATGAAGAACATGGGAAGCATCTTTTAAACTAAGGTCTTGGGTAGTCTACAATGAAGATGTAATCAGAGATTGGATTAAGCACCCTCTTCTCTCTTTTTTTAAAGGCACTTAATGACTTGGGCATTTTTATAAAAAGTGTGATTTATTTATTTTTTTTCCCCCCCCTCCCTCCAAGTTCTAAATTGAAGTTAGAGTTGACAGAAGCTCAGCACTCTGAAAAATTAGGTCTCATTTAGACGCACAAAGATGCACAAATATGGACTTGAAAGCTGAACTTTAGGTTTGGGGCTTTGATTTCTTTAAGCCTTGCTCTTAGTTTTCGTATCGTAGAAAAGCAATCCCTACAATTTCCTGTTCCCTTCTTTTGAATACTTCTGTATTCTACTTAAATGCAGTTGTTTTCAATTTCTCAAACCTTCTAACATGATTGAGATGGCCATCATGTGAATAATTGACTAGTGATGTCTCTGTCTGATTTCTAGGGATGTCATAGTATAGAGACTTGTAGCAGAAGAGAAAATAGCTTTCCCATTGCAAGCTTACAGATCTTCACTTTTTCAAAGTTAACGTGTTTGGTAGTCTGAGGGCACGATCAAACTGCTAACTAATTTCCTTGCTAACAGGACAGAAAACTCCACTGGGCCCTTCAGAGGAGACATGCCTCTGCTTGTTTTTTTTCCTCCATAAAATTTTATCCTTTCAAATTAAAATCTAATTTTCTTACCTTTCTTAGTGCACACATTAGCATCTTTAACATTTTGATTTTTTAAGGGTACTGAAGTATTAGTTCCTGAAACTGTGAACTGCTTAAAAGATTAATTCTACACCTACTGACCTTACTACTGTCCTGTTTAAACAGTTGTGCCCAAGGTAAAATGTACTAGCCTGTACAGAGGTAGCTGAGTAAAGAAGATGCCTTTGTGAATAGCTGAGTATATGCGTAATGGATCTACAAAATGAAGGTTCCATTACAGATCAGCTATAAATGAAGTCTTTTTAAGTTGCATGTTAAGGCAGAGTGCTTACCACGTCTTTTTGTGATGTGTACTTTTGTTTGGTTGGTTAAACAGTATTTCACTGGGGTTTTCATAAAGTTGGATTCAAAATATAGAACAATAATTGTCTTTACTAATGTGAAGTGGAGCAGGTACCTTACACAGTCTAAGGAGTTTGATAAGTACAAATAACACTCAAGGAGATGTCCTATGGATTTCATGTCTAATTTTCTTCTGCATGCTGATTTGCTTCTAAGGTATTTGATATCAGCTGGGGTTCCAAGGTTATATGATGAGGAAATGATTACCTCTTCAAAAGCAGTAGTTTCACCTTGCATTAATGATTCAATTGATTTAATTGTGTTTTGGTTCCAAGTTCCATGTGCTGAAACTGGTTTCTTAATTTCTTCTTCCTTATGTTGAATATTCTTCCATGTTTATTTAGGGCCCTGTCTACACTTATTATATACAGATGAGTCAGACTCTTGATGGGAGTTGTTGACTGATTCATTTATAGTGTGGTTTCAATTTGTAGTATAGATTAAGGCTTTGAATGTCCAAAGCTCTAGCTCAGGTTATAGAACATCAGGTAATGCCCTGATTATTTTACAGATCAAGGTGGGGATGTGGCAAGACCTCTACTCTGTTGTAATTCTCAACTCTTGGGTGATGTTCCATGCAGCTTCACAGTGTAATGTCAGTGAGGTAAAAATGTGACACAGCTACAAGTAGTTGATGTAAACCTTCTGGGCTAGATCCAGGTTGTCAGATTCATCCATCCCCCTATGCTGGCACCAGATTATGGAGCTTCTCGGGAGATCCGTAGGCTATGGACCTAGCAGCAGAAGTGAGGTGAGGAGTGTCTAGGAGCTGTGGGAGTTAACCCTGTTGTCACTTCTGTCTCTGCCCCCCAGCTGCCAGCACACGTTCCCAACATGGTTCTGTGCCTCATACGTCACTGGCAGGTCCCACCCCCAAATTCCCAGGTGGCCTAGGAGTCCTGCAGGTCAGATGGCACACTTCTACAAGCCAGTTGTTTGAAGGTTGATGCTCTTGAACTATATCATTCAAAAAAGTTTTATCTCCAGCTGTCTTTTAGTCCTTTTATTTAGCATATTATAGAATCATAGAAAAGTAGGGCTGGGAGGGACTTTGGGAGGTCATCTAGTCCAGTGGTTCTCAGTCCATGGGTTGTGATCCAAAAGAATATATGAAAGGGTTGTGAACAAACTTTAAAAATGGATACTCCTTTAAAGGAGAAAAATGTGGGAAACCATGGTTTTTTCCCTTGCAGGCTGTCAGAGTTGCAGCCTGCAAGGAGCTGCTTGGGGTCTCCCATGTCACATCCACCCTCTATCCCACGCACACGGGGACTGGGGGTAGAGAGGTGCAGTGGATCGGGAGTGAGGGGCACTGGGTCAGGACTGGCCACCAATGTTTACGTATAGGTCCTGGTACAAAAAAGGTTGAGAACCACTGGTCTAGTCCAACCTTCTGCCAGAGGCAGGATCCCCATCCATGCTATCCCATGTAAATTCTTATTTGACCTGTTACTGAAACTATACAATCAACCCTATTGCACAGCTGCAAGGCATAGCACCCTAACCTACCACAAGTAAAGCAGAGGAACAAGGGCTATATTTATCAGAACATTAGCAAAATTGGGATTTTTATGGGGATGTGGTAGGGAGTGGGTAGGTAGGGAGCTGAGGGTGAAGAGAGTGATTCTTTTATCTTGATGTGAGTCGTGGTTGTGAGATACGGTTGGAATTGGAGGATTTTTGTGCAGGGGTTTTGGTTAGGGGGGTGGTAGCTGGAGGAAAGGCGGGGTTGGAGTTTTTCAAGTTTTAGGATACTCTTTGGGGAATCGTGTCTGTGGATTGTTTGCTTTATTGTAAGCCACTCTGAACTATTTTGATAGGGTGGGCTATAAATAAACAAATTTATATACGGCATCTGTTCAGGTAGCCATTGTCAGCTCTGCATTAGAACCTCTTCAAAGATTCACTTCTGTTTTTGATTTCAGCATCATTTCTAAAGTTATGCAGGGGAATAGATTTGAGTCTCTTAATCCTGATATATTGAAAGATGGATACAGGTGTTTGTGTAGGGGAGTTTCTTAGGGCTTTGTATTAGGTCTGGGAGCAGAATTAAATCTTTCATTGACATCAGTCCTAACTTGGTAGTGTCTTGAGAAAGCATGTCTGCTATATACAGCAGTACTTACTAAATGTGATCTGATAATTGTAAATTATAACACATCTTTGCATTTTTAGATCTTTTAAGATAAGGAAGTTAAAACCTGACAGGCGAATTAACATTACCATAGGAACCTGGCTTAATATGCAGTTATCAGTAATTTTTTATACTCCCTTACACTTGGTTAAATGTGTAGCTCAATTTTCGCATGTTCTACAACAGGTGGGCAAGATGTGGCCTGCCAGGCCATTCTATTCGGCCTGTGGGGCGCCTAAAAAATTTAGAAAAGTAATATTTATCTGCCCCTGGCTGCCTGCCATGTGGCCCTCGATGGCTTACCAAAACTCAGTAAGCGGCCCTCTTCCCAAAATAATTGCCTGCCCCTGTTCTACAACATATAGATCATAACAAAAAATTGTGTAGTGACAGTTAACATATACTACACCTTAATATATATATTTAGCTTTTTCCATTTTACAGCTATCTTATATGAAGAAGTTCTGGAGGTTTTGTTTTATTATATGAACTGGGGAGATTGTCTAAGTCACAATTATGCTAGAACATACTTTTCTAGCATTTTACGTTTCTGTTCATACAAGCAAGAATAAACCATATTGTAACACAAATGTGGTCACAGTCTTCTTTGAGAGAGAGATTCTTTTATTTTCTTTTTCTAAGGGTAGACAAGTTTTTCTTTGTTCCAGTTACATTTGGAAGTGCCTATTGATAGATGGGGAAGAGTGCCAGTCCCTTGTGGCTGTTGGAAATATTTGTGAGGCTTAGTTAGCAAAAAGGTAGCCAACCTGTTCCTGTTATGTGGCCATATTGTGACAACAAAAAGAGAATTTTATATGAAAACTTTAGAGTTTATATAGCATTGTAGAAGACAGTAGAAATGTATAGAGACCTTATTTTGCAATCTCTAGTTCTCTTATTTCATGATTTCTTCCTTCTTTCTTGCCTTTTAAATGTTTAAATGTTCTAAGTCTTTGTGTATGGTGAGACACATTACAGTCTCACAGATCTGTCACTGTTTTCTGGAAATGTTATCCCCCACTTGGCTGAGTATTTATATCCCTTCAGTTTTTGAATGGGTGTTGCTGTATGTAACAGTGTGTATATGGCACCATAGCTTACTGTTGCAGTTTTGTTACACTAGCATTTGAAAGAAAGATTGCTGATAGTTGAAGTGTGGAGCAGGTTTTGTTTGATTTTGATTTTTAAAAAAATGCTAGTTGCTAGACTGTATAAATTTGAAACAAATCCAGATCAATAAAGCCTCCGTAGACAAAGGTACAGTGGCTTAGAAGTCTGTTAACTACCATCCTTATTGATTCATACACAAAAGGTAGGGCAGCTGGCACTTTAGGGCATTTGTACACATGCTTGCACTGCGGTGCTGGGTGCTTTTAAAAACGCCCAGTGCGTGCATTTGTATAAATAGCAAAATGCACATCAGTACTGAGAAAATAGCAGCGGTGCACTTTTGAACTAAAAAACATCGAAGGTATTTTAGATCAAAAGCACGCTGCTGCCATTTTCTCAGCACTAATGCGCATTTTGCCATTTATACAAATGCATGCAATGCAGTGCTGAGCACATCGGCTCATGCGCAGAGCAGATTTGCTTAACTAAGTCTGTTGCGATGCAGACAAGTGTATAAATGCCCTAATACGCCACCCTGCTTTCCTTTCTGCCTGACTTCAGACTAACACAACTAATCATCTCTTGCTTCGTAGATCATCTGGGAGTCAGTTTTAAACAAGCATGGCTTGTATGGTCATCGCTTTGTATTGGCAAAAATGAATACCATATTTTTCAGACCATAAGACGCACCTGACCATAAGACGCACCCAGTTTTTATGGCAGGAGAGACTATGTGTGTCTCTCCTGCCATGACGGGCTCCTTGCCTGCCTGTCAGGGCACTGTGCCGCATCACATAGTCCCGGCCGGGACGTTACCTGGTACCGTACCTAGCTGCCTCCTGT
>NW_017728950.1:1995585-2010672 GCF_001723895.1 Crocodylus porosus | reverse complement strand
GGCGCCGGCTTCCGGTGTAAACAAGCGGCGGATGTCCCGCTCGGGCTCCGCGGGCAAGCTCTGCCCCGTCTCCCCGGGACACGGCATAAACAAGCGGCGGGTGTCCTGCTCGGGCTCCGCCGCCTCCACGGGCAAGCTCCGCCCTGTCTCCCCGGGACACACACCTTCGGACTATAAGACGCACCCTCGTTTTCCTCCCATTTTTGGGGGGAAAAAAGTGCGTCTTATGGTCCGAAAAATACGGTAAATAGAATACAGTCACAATAAATTTCTGTACTGTGCTGTCTTAAATGATGCTTCATTTGGATTGATTTCAAATGCAGTTTCTTACAAAATCATGCATTGTGTCAGGAGTGTGTATTCACACTGTGTAATATATATGAGCTGGATCGCAAACAATTCTGAAGTGTTGTTATATTTCCCTTTTTAGCACCTGGCTCCACATACAGGAAGATGTTTTGTTTAAATCAGGGGTTCCCAACCTTTTTATGCTGTGGACCAGGAGACCGGAAGTGACCGCAGACTGGCAAACTGCAGACCAGCAGTGACTGGTATAGCAGGCAGCTATGCCAGTCAGTTAGTATAAAAAAGGGTTGGCTAGCTCCTGCAGACTGACAACCAACCCTTCACAGCCCAGTACTGAGCTGTGGCCCAGGGGTTGGGAACCTCTGAGTTAAATTATGGAAATCCTTTTTCTTTCTTCTCGTTTCAGTACATTTCCCTTTTACATGTGCATTCAGTGTTCAAGTCTGGAATTCTTTAAAAACATTGACCTTGTTGTGTTTTTTGATCTAGCCAACACTCATGCTATAGTTGATATCAGGAGTGGCCAACCTGTGGTGCACCTGCCAAAAGTGGCATGAGCAGGCTCTGTGTGTAGCACTTGGCAGATCAAGCAGGGACCGACAGCATAGTACCAGACAGAACAGAAAACAAAGCAACAAATTAGGCAGGGAGCACAAGGAAGGAAGCAGAAAGAGCAGCAGATCAGGCAGGTAGCACAGGGATAGGAGCAGAAAGCAGAGCATCAGAGAGCATCAGGGCAGGGAAAGGGAAATGAAGTGATGCTTGGGGAGGGTGCAGAACTAATTTGTGACATCTGCCATAAAGGTTGGCCCCCACTGGTTTATATCAGTGGTGCCTGACCATATTCGGCCTGTGGCCAGATGAGCAGCCCAAGGTTTATTAGGGAGCCAGATCCTGCCTGTGGGCCTGATACAGTGTCAGTGCTAGCCCAACTGAGACCCAGTGCAGCTGTGTGGGAAGGACCAGCCTAGCTTGGCCCCAGCCCAGTCCAGCTGTGCAGGATTGAGGCCCAGTCTCTCTGTGCAGGGCTGACCTAGGTGCAGCCAATCCAGCCCCACAGTTCCAGAAACCTAAAATCAGGGGGAGCAGTGGCAGTGTTGATGTGAATTGCCACCACTCCCCTACTGCCAAATTTCTGGACCCCTGAGGAGACTTGTGGGGGGCTGAGACCCACAATCTGTGAACTGGATGGGAGTCGGACCCAAAAGTCAGCTAAATTACTCTTTAAAAAGCATAGATATGTGTGTGCATTTTTGAACTGCCTGATTTACAGCTGATTTTTGGTCTCAGCCCTAGGATCACATGGGAACTGGTTCAAGACTCCATTGCAGTAGTGTGATCTATATTTAGATTGTTGTAACCAGTAACATGCAGCTGCTTAGGAAACTCTCTAAGTCATATTAATGCTTATGGCTCTAAAAGTAAAGTGTGGCATGCATCAAGGCCATGTGTTAATGATAAAAGCATAACTTTGCAGTAGCACAGTTATCCCTTGTGGTGAAAGCATAATGTTTTTGCTTTAATTAATTTCAGATTTATCTGTTGTCATAGGTATGATGTTGAATAATCAATTGTATAATAATCTTAAAATATATGTGCACATTGTTCCTATGGGTCTTCAGAGTAACTTAGTACAGTCGTTTTATAGCTATTTAAACAAAATTCAGAGAAGAAGGTGCAACGTCTGAGGAGTTTACTAGTGGCCTACTCCAAGCAAAAGTGACATCAAAGATTTTTGTAGGCTGCTTGAAAGCATATAACTGAAAGTGCAACTGAAATATTTCACTTTCTAATGCCAGTAACCTAATTCAGTTTTTGAAGAAAATTATTTGTAATATTTGTAGAATCTAATTGTGGTTCTATACATGCAGAGCTAAAATTGCATGTGATGCACCTTGCTAAAATAATTTTAATGGAGGCACACGAAGGATAGAGTCACTTTGTGTATCTGTAGTTAGTAATTATTAACTGAGCATCTGCAACGGTAAGCTATCAGGTGAAGTAATAAAAAAATACATTCTTACCTTATTATCTTACAGCCTAAGTAAAAAAACTTGGCAGGCTGTGTTAAAATTAAATGAAAGTAAAAGCTGGGAGTGGCAAAGGAACAAAAACACACCCCTGATTTTTAAAAGGTGTTGAAAACATTGATCTGGCAGCAGGAATTGCAGGTGATTAACACCTTTTGCAGATGGGACTGTAACTGTAGTGTCGTTTCCTATGACTAAGAACTTTGTCAATTAAAAAGCATTCCTAGTTCCAGGTAACCAGGATTTATCCAGTCTAGTATTTTAAATGTTGCACATTAACATCTTGTGGAAGTAGTGTTTCTGTGTAGTCTTTTTGTGTTGCTTTTTTCTTCCGTACAAAATATTTTTAAACACTCTAAAATGTCAGATGCCTTGCTTCATTTCTGCCTCCTTCCCCTCAGAGATGAAAAGAGAAAGACTTCAATATTCTTAATAGTGTGTATCTTTGAAGGTAAAAAAAATAAATTACTTGAAACTGATCACACTATTCCTCAAATTTAACTTAATTCTGAAAAGAAGTACTACTAAGGACATGTATGTTTCACTCAGGACAACCCTTCTCTTGAAATCATGTAGAACGTCATGACATTTTTACTAGAATATGTTCATTGTGCTTGAAATGTAATATCCTCTTGCCAGTTTTGTCTGAAACATTCAAGTTATAACTTTCTTTTTCCTACTCTTTTCAGAGTAATTCTGCAGTCCAGTGTTCAGAAAACTAAAACCTCTGAACGTAACATTTCTGACAGTACTGACATTACTAAAAGAACTACCAGGTCTGCTACAAGAAAAAGCAGTTTAAAAAGGTGAGAGTTATTCTCTTTAAAGCTCCAGACCGTTGTTCTCAAGTAAAGCTTTTTTAGCTGGCTTGTCCATTGCTGATAATGGACTTCTGCCTTGGGGCTCCTAGTGAAAAGAATGTAACTGAAATGTACTTTGGCCATGGACAGATGTTACATTTATAGTGCTACCAATGCCTTTGTGGAACTACAAAAGTCTAGGACAGTGTTTCTCAGTGGGTCACAAGAATATATGAAAGGGTTGGGAACAAACTTAAAAAATGGATTATCCTTTAAAGGAAAAAAAAATTGGGAAACTGTGGCTTTTCCCTTGCAGGCTGGCAGAGTTCCAGCCTGCCAGGGGTTGCTTGGGGGTCCTCCATATCCCCCCCCCCCCCACATCCCAACTACCCCAGGAAGCATAACAAGCCCCCCCCCCCACACACACACACACACACACACACACCAGTCCCACACACCCATCCCCACACACCGTGGGGTTCGGGGCAAGAGGCAACAGGTTGGGAGTGTGGGACACTAGGTTAGGACTGGCCATTGATGTTTACAAATGGGTCCTGATACAAAAAAGGTTGAGAACAACTGGTCTAGGAGATAGATGTGAACACCCCTGTAGCACTATGAAAATGGCAGAAGTACCACAAGAATATATCTGGCAACTTCCCTGTAAAGCTACAAAATGTGGCATTACTTATAATGTCTGTACAGTGCACCATAGTGCTACAGGGGGCCTCGCCATGCCTCAGTACTCTGCTCTCCTTCTTCCCTCACCTTGCAAGTTTGAGGGGAATGGGGAGGGAGACCAGGAGCTGGTACTGTCACTCAGACACTGACAAATTGCCTGCTTCGCTCCCCGCTCCAGATATATTGGTTTGACCTATTGTAAAATGGGTCCTTTCCTTATCCCTTAGGAAGCAATCAGAAGCTGGTGGGGGCTCAGTGGGCTCTGCAGGAGCCATGGTGGGCTGACGAGCGACAGGATTGAGCCTACAATCTTGAGCCAGCATCTCCTGGTTCAGTTCGGTGGGAAGGGAGGGTTGGACTTGGGATCAGGCCCATAGTCTTTGGGGCTGGTACAAACCACTGGGGGGGGTAGCCTGGGTCAGGAGGAGCTGCCCAGGGGAGCTGCAGTGGAGCAGACAGGTGGTGGGGGTTTGGAGAGGTGGCCTAAGTTAGAACTGGAGTGAAAGGCAAGGCAGGGCAATGACACAAGGGTTTTTTTAATTTCTTCCCTAGTTTTCGTTTTTTTTCTTCCTTGGGTATTAAGTCTTTGCCTGCCCAGAAGGGACTGCTAAGATAACTGTCCTATAATTTAGCTAACTGGAAGAGCAGGTAGGCTGTCGGTGATCAGACCTGGTGGGGGGAGGGCAAGCAGAGCTGTGCAAGCCCCTATTGCAGAGGTTTAGCAAACACATTGAGTGCTTGCGGTAGGGGTGGCATGTGAACCCTGGGGCCCGGTTCATCCCCCTGTCTCCAGATGTGATGCATCTGCTCTAAGACAAATCCCTGGGGGGCGGGACTTGATCCCCCCACTTAACCCCCCAGATGCAGTGCTGGGTGCAAGGCTGCTTTTGCTGTAGTAAAGACTCTTAGGGAGACATTTTGGTGCCCCCTCATAATCAATGCCAGGGGCTCATTCACTGTTCCCACCATAGTTACACTGCTGCTGTCCTGAATGCCTTTCAAGTGCTTTCCTGATGCTCCACGGGGGTGGGGGGAAGGCTCAGCACCTGTGTCCCTGCCTACAGAGTGTTTCAAATTGCTGCTACATTTGTAGCACTATGAATATAATGTTTATCCATGACCAGCATCAGGTATTGAGAACATCTGGAGCTTTGAATCTCTTGTCATGCCTTTTACAGTGCTGAATGAATTTTGAAAGTTGGAAGAGTTGTGTTGTGGTTCTTCACATATGATTAAGGACTGCTGAATTTAAGGGTTTTAGCTCCTGGAACAAAATGCTAGTAGGCACTGAAGAAACCCTTCAAGAAATTCCTTGTCTTGAATGAAATGAGGGAACCCACAGTATTGAGGGAAAGCAATATACAGTATTATGTATGGAGAAGGGATTCCTTCTTTAATGTAGGCAATATATACATGTGTGTGGCATTGGCATGAGATTTTTGTAAGGAGATAAGCATTCAGAGTCTGAACATGAGTCTGCTTTACAAGATTTTTGAGGGGTCTGAATAAATGCAAAAATGCCTTTTTTGTTGAATAAGCATATGGGTGAAATGCTTATTTGCTTGACTGCTGCTGCTCTAGTTCTTGGCTCCACGCATGTCTAAAGTCACTCCTGCAAACATAGACCAGACCTCACAAGTTTTACTGGAAATGAACCTGTGTGAGCATGTATGTTAAACGCTCATTGGAGGACTTAACCCATCAACATTTCCTTTCTGTGCTGTCTCACTTTCACATTCATGGACATCTGCACACTGCAAAAGCGGGATGTTAAATTTTTCCTTTTGTTGGGAGTGAAACTCTCCTGAGAGTTTACAGTTTAGCTTTAACACACCTGAACTAAACAAGTTTTTATATGTATGGCTTTAATGGCATGTAGTAGTTCTCAAGCAATTTGATGGTTGGACGTAACAAGTTTTCCTTGTGCTTGTTGTGGAATCACTCAAAAGAGTTTGTTATAAATGCTGAAAGAACACCCTTCTTTTGTTGGGAGGAGTGAGAGGAGGTGGATTATCTCTCTGACTAGCAATCATTGGCTAGGACAGAGTTGTCAAGGTCAGCAGGCCCCCCAGGCCAGATACAAACCTTGAAACCTGGAAGTGTTGAGATAAGGGTTTTAATGTCCACTTTCCCCCATCTCTCTCCTGCTGACATGTTCCCCAACAGGACTCTGTAGCTGGGAATGCAGAGGTAGCCCCTGTCCCTGCTCTTTCTGGGCCCTCTAGGAGCCCCAGTAGACTGGATGAAATAGCTTTACAAGTTGAATCCAGCCTGCAGACTGCATCTTTGACACCCCTGACATGGGACATATGGATTGGTGACTATTTGCATAAATCCAAACTTCACCTGTTGTGTTCCACAGAGAGAGTTTTTCTCTCCTCCTTTTGCTTGTCTCGTTAAAGGGTGATGCAAGCTATCTATATTTATAGCTTGCATATATCTATACCTATATAGATAGATATATAGCTTGCATCACTCATAGTGTGTTTATAATATATGCACAAATTTGTGTGTATGCATGTACACACGTGCACAAACTTGCATAAAGAGCGTGTGTGTGTATGTGCATGCAGTATATTTGTGTATATATGCACAGTGAATGTTGAGGGATTGACCTTGGTGAATAGGAAGGTATATAAAGTGAGAGAGAGAGAGAGAGTGTGTGTGTGTGTGTGTGTTAAAAACATCCTTTATGTAAATTGCATAAGTGACCTTTTGATAAATACCGACCAGCAGCTATAAGATGAAATCCAACCATTTTGTAAAACACTAAATCTGTTCTGAGTGTGTCTTCTGATGGTACTGACAAGAACAGTGCATATTTTGGTCCACCCTGAGTTTTCTAGTTCTGACTGTGCTATGTACTACTTAAGCCTCTGCTGGTTTATTTTCCTTCGTTCTCTAGCTAGTTTTCAGCTAAATTATCTCCTCTTCAGACCACTTCCTTTTCTCTCACTTTTTAAAACGAAAAGATCCTTCTCATGTTTTATTGTGTGAAGCATTTTCCCATACTTGATGAAATTCTTCAGGCATGATGCCAAATTTGTGACCCACTTGAACTCTTACTGATGGACTCCTTGGCTCATAAATAGCGTTGAACTCTGCAAAATATTTGGGACTCAGTTTTCTGGTACTACTCAAACTTATATCTAGGTCTTTGAGTTGAGACCATAATCATGCTTCACTTGGAGACTATCTTGGTCTAGCATCTAACTGGCTGGCTGTCCAGTTACCGTCCTTTTCAGTTCCTTCTGAGTAAATATACTCTTCTGAAGAACAGTAGGGGTTTTTATTTCCTTGTGGCAGATGAGAAGAAAAGAAAAAGTCATTCTAAGAATTTAGCGTATGAAGATCAGATCCAGCCATTGAAAATGTTGCAGAACAAAATGGTGGTCTCCACCAGTGGCATATTGTGGCATTCTTAAATATTTTTTTCCATCTGAAGAGGTTGCTGAGCTGCAGCCAGTTTTAAATAGCATGTGACTAAATTCCTAGTCTTGTGGGCATTTTACAAAATGACCTTCCTTTATCACATGGATGTGTTCTTATTTAACTCTAGCCTTTGGCAAAATCCTGCATAGAGCCAGTTTTTGTCGCACACTGAGGTAATGATTGCAGGGCTCGATCTGGTGAAAGAAAGTGGATGACACTTTAGTCTTATTAGAAAAACAAAAGCAAAAATACTAGCTCTTCCATCTTTTTCTGCTTAAACTTTTATTCAGTTTTGTATTTTTTTTTTTAATTGCTGTGCCCCAAACTGAATGCTTTTGTTATGGTTCATGGCTGCAGATGGTGTAGAAAAGAGTAAATCTGATTTATCCTAACTGTGTAGTATTGCACTTAATCTAACCTAGCATTTCTAAGACTGCATTAGTTTTTCCAGGTAATTTTTTTCACCCTTATCTGCTATTGCTGAACCTGGATTCTCCCATTTTGTCTCTTGTTCTTTATTTTTCCCATAAACATTTATTTTGGGGTAATTTATTGATCTCATTTTGTTTATAGACACTACAACTGATTTTCATTCTTGATGTAGCTGAATCTCATTATTCTCGAATTTGTGATAGTTTTTAACATTATCGTCCACAATTTGAGTAGCATATTTGCTCCAGTGGCTTTCAAAGAGTTAAGGAAACTATTTAATAATGGATCCTAAATGACTTGCTTCCCAAAAAAATATAGTCATTTATGACTATACTATTTTTTCATCAGGTTTTCAGATTTACAGTCTTATCCCCTTTTCCATTCACAGTGTTCATTGCATTTCCTTTAGGAGCCAGTCTATACCATATGGCAAATTCCCAGCACATACCTGCCCAATACCAGTTTTAACACATCTCTTATCCATTGTATGGATGGATCAGCATGATGATTGGATTGGAAGGGATTCATAGCCTAAGGCATGATCTTGTCCTGTGACCCCAGTCTGACTCATTTAACTTACCAACACTTTGTTTCTCCCATCTAAGATTTGCCTGGTGTAGCTTGACCCATAAATGGCGGACCATCCTTAAGTTTTCGCTGTTGAATTACTCATAGAAGATGCAATTTTGTGACTTAGCCATCCTAAAAAGTAAAAACAAATCCAAAAATCTTCTGTAACACTTGCCATATTTTTTATTCATTCGTCTGAAAGCACTAAAGTACAAAAGTGTCAGCATCTTCACTATAGAGATGGGAAAGAGAAGAGACAGCAATTTAGTCTCTGAGCCAGAAGAAAGACCTGACCTCCTAGTATCCTTTCCAGTAAATGTTTGAATAACTCAAAGCAGCAGCCAAACTACAACTACATAACAAAACAAAACAAAAAAAATCCTCCCTGCAGAAGAATAGAAATCTGTTGTTGCACTCGTTAACAGCATTTGAGCCGTGTGTTCAGTAAGGAGTTTGTTCTCCTTCCCTAGTCAGTAAAAGGGATAAAATGGTTTCCAGTGAGTTTTGAAGGGTTAAGGACTTCAGTGTAATTCCAGTGCTGGAATCATTATAGAAAGGAAGAAATAGTCGCTAAAGAAAGATGCATAACCATTATTTGTAGGTGTCTCGGCATTTTTCTAACCAGAGCAGCATGTCATGAAAATAAACAGAAGCATGCTTTAATAACCCAGTATGCTTTCACCATTTCTGCTCCCTTGTTAAGTTGGAAACTGCTTGTGCACTGAGTTTGCCTATATGTAATCTAAATTTAGCTTTAGAAAAATAATATTTCTTTAACATTTTCTCTACTTTTCCTACAGTCTCATACCTCAGAAGGAGAGAAGGAAAACGCAAATGCGCTTAATGAAATTATGGTACTTTGCATCCTCTGCTGCTTTTCTGTACACAGTTGAACCTCTTTTCTACACGTTATAATCAGACCAGTGTGATTTCTTTATAATTGATACTGCATTGTCTCTGAATGTATCCAAGTCTTTACAGTTTTTTTTTCTTTGAAATGTGCTTTGCTTAATTTACATGGGCAGAAATGTTTGTTTGAAATATTTCTGTGCTTGCTTTGTTTTTTGGAGTGCACATTTTGATTTTGATTTTTTAAACATGTTTTTATCATTTCAGCAGTCATTCCATCCCAAGGACTAGGACAGTGTTGCGTTAAATTAAAAATAAGCAACTAGAGCTGAAGAGGACATGGAGGAGGAAAAAAGGGATATCGCTATGGGACTTGATGCAGTTTAGGAAGAAGATGCTTTGGCTTTGTTTTGCAGTAAAGATTTAGCAGAAAGCTTCTTATTTGTGGAAGAAACGGACTGGTAGAAAGCTATCTAATCAAGCTTTTTAATTCTAAACATTTACTCAAATGTTTTAAAATATAATTGTAAATTTAGACTCAGGTGTAAATATTTAAGTTCTCTATTATAAAGAGAGCCTGCTAGTCCATATGATGCATGTGTATAAATTGTGATGGCAATCACTTAGCTGCTGGCCACCATAAAAAGTGAAGACATGGTAAGGCTTTTAAATATTTAATTCACTGTTGCCCATCCAAGTCAGCCTCAAGTCTCCAGTTAGAGACTAAGCTTGGAAAGGTAGTCTTTTATTCTCATAATAAGGTACTCTCGTGTTGATTGGCTTTCCTTTCTTATTTTGTATTGATTTTTTTATGAAGCTGCAATTGTAAGTACACAGACTAATTACTGTCCACCAAAGAGTGCTTTATTTCCAAGGATTTCTTTTTTAAAGAACCTAATTAAAAGCTAATGCTATTTAAGCAGTTAATAGCTTTTAAGTTGCTCAGAATGCAGTGGCTCTTTTAACCAATAGTATTTGCTTGAATCGGGTATATTTCCTACCAGAGTTTAATATAAAGAAGTACCATCAATGTTTAAAACCACACTGCGGCCTGAATTATTTTACCTACTAGTGCTGCATGTAACACTTAAGAATAACATACCTGAAAGATGAGAAAATTTTTCTTACATCTTTGTGTATTCGACCACACTTTCTGGTCATTGTCACTAATTCCCTGGTTTAGTCATTTTCTTTCATGCAATAATGGTGGGGGCTGGAGAGAGAGAGAAAGAGACTTGAAATAGGAATATGTATTTATAAAACCACTGAAATGAGCAGTGGGACTCAGGGGCAGGTGTAATTAGAAATGTTAGTTTGAGGTTACAGTGTTTTTTAAAACATCCACGTATATATTTTTTAAAAGAAATGCTAGATATCTATTTAGTGCCATGGTAATTTTTTTTAAAGGGAATCTGTCTAGGGTTTGAAATATCATTTCTTCCTTTTACAATACTATTTTTTTTCAAAACTTAAAGACTTTTTTTTATTTTCTTCACCACCTTTGTCCTGTTAGATTTGACAGCTATTTTTTTCCGCTGTATCCTTGTCTGCCAACTTCACATTTGACACCCACACAACCCTCAGAATAGATCTGCCTGCTGCATAGTCAGGAGTAAAAGAACACACTTGTTTATTGTTTTTTTGTAAATGTGTTGCGGGGAGGTTTGAATTATTAGTCAGTGACAGACATTTGTTTTAATTGAATGAATACATACTGATTTTGAGAGGGACAGAAGGTTCCTTTTGTATTGTAAACAGGTAAAATTCAGTGCCTAGTTCTGAATGAATCTCCCTTTTTTTTTTTTAATTTTAAAATTAAAAAAATACCTAATGGCAATTTGAGGGTGTTACCTGCATTCCAACAAACAACTGTATGGTGGCTTGAATAAAATTGCTCGGTAAAGGCTACAGACTGTTAGCCCAGAATACAGTAATTTTTAGTTGCAAGAAATACCTCCCAAGTACTTGAACTTTAAATTTGTTCATTTGAATACAAAGCAAATAGAAGAGCAAAAAAGTTTGAAATGTAGAGTAAAATAAGCTTGGAGAGAAGAAAAAAAAAGAGGGGGCTGGAGAAAACCCTTTAACTCCCTTTAAATTATCTGGCCTCCCTCCTGTGCTTTGTACAGCACTGTCCTCAGAGAAGTGGCAGTATATCCTATTTTATATTATATTTCAAACTTAATTGGCAGTGCGGGGCTGAGGCACACTTACTCCCTGGGAAAATAGAGCCTTACTAACTTTTTGAGGGAAGACATGGGAAGAAAGAGAATAAGTCGACTAGGTTTTTAAACCAAAGGGGTCTACTAGCAAAAAGAAATGTTTGCTTTTATTTTAGGAATACTTAGTCATTGTCCCCCATCCAGGAGATCGTGGGTGTCTAAACTGTGATTTAGTATGTAGGTGACTTGCAGAAAAAATACATATACATGCTCCTGAATTGAAAGAGTGACGTCTTTGAGTTACGCCCTGCAATTTTTAAACCAAAGCACTTGTTGTGGGCCTCCTTCCATGAGAGAAGGAAGAGCAGCTCCCCCAAACCTCTCTTATCTGACCTGCAGGTAGACATCAATCACCCAATAGCAGTTCAGTCAAAGAAGAGTCATAGAAAAGTAGGGCTGGGAGGGATCTCAGTAGATCATCCTGTCTAGCCACCTGCTCAAGGCAGGTCATCCCTGTTGAAACTATCCAGTGCAAGTCCTTTTCTAACTTATTCCTAAAACTACACAATTGACTACAATGTATATTGCCCAAAGACACCCCAACCTGCCAAGTCAAGCAAAGGAACAATGGGAGTCAGTGTCCTGCAGCTGCAAGGCCTGTTAAAATGCACTTGAGAGATGAGAGGAAGAGGACCATGTCCCCTGCTAGAAGGCAAAAATCATCAGTCTGTACCAGTCTGACCATGGTGTAAAATTCCTTCCTGCTCCCAAATGTAATAGATCAGACTATGACCTGGAAGGGCAAGACCCTACGCAGGAACCTTTGGGTTTAAGTCCCAGTTGGAGCATTTAGCACACTCAAGTCAAAATCCCAAGCCTTGACTAGCCAATACCTAGTGTAAACACTGGAAATGCAGCTAAAACATGATTCTCTGCCATATGCAACTACAGCCACTTGAGTGTTGCTTGTCAGCTAACATACTATCAAGACAGGCAGTAGGTGCAGCCACAAATGAGAACATGTACTGAAAAGTAAAGGCCTTGCTTCAGTGACCTCACAATTTAAATTTGAGTGACTTTAATAGGTGGATGAAACAAATCAAAAGTGTGAAAACATGGGAGAATGCGATGGGACTAAATTAGAATTTGTAGGATTTGGGAGTGAACTATAAAGTCTTTGGCTTGCCACC
The DNA here is from genome assembly GCF_001723895.1 of Crocodylus porosus. Taxonomy (NCBI): domain Eukaryota; kingdom Metazoa; phylum Chordata; order Crocodylia; family Crocodylidae; genus Crocodylus; species Crocodylus porosus. Next base: position 1,998,220 of record NW_017728950.1, on the reverse strand, counting down.
TGCGTAGCCATTTCTTTGCTTTTTAGGTATTTTAATCTTTTATGTACATTTTTATGGTCATTGTCATAATGACCATAGTTTTTTTTCTGCTTTGGGGTTAGGGAGTGAAGTAGAAATGGTGTCTCCTTTTTATACTTGTTGTTGGCAAATACTGGATGCAGAACAAAAGATCAAGCAAATCACTTGGATTACATCAGAGCCCCAGGATAATACTTTTTAATAGGTGTAGGTTAGTTACATGTTGGCAAAAACCAAGTTGTATATGTTTTACCTGCAAGTAGTCAAGCTCTTTTGTTCTAAAGAATCCCACCAAATAAAATTTCAACAGATTTTAGAATTGGACTTTTTTAAACAAATAAAATTAAGCGCTTTCAACTTTTTTTATTTTTTACATTTTTGATGTTTTAAAAAAAAATATTTGACTGAAAAATCATCAGTCACAAATGCTTGTTGCATACAGTGAAAATAAATGAAGTTTTGCATTTTTGTTAATATGTATGTTTTAGGTTTCCATCTTTTTCCATCTCTACATCTTACTGTTACGAAGAAACATGCGAGTGCCACTGGCGCTTTGCATTTGCACACTCAGACCAGCCTTATTATATAATGACTGTCATATCCCATTTATTTAATATTTAGTTTGTACTTGGTTTGATATTTGGCCTTACATTTGCACCATACATACCAAAGTTGTCTTAGCATATGACTCTAAAAGATGGGGATGGATAAAGGAGTCTTTCGTTTCCAAAGGGCCATTGACTTGTGAAATAGTGTGCCAAATAAAATGTACATATAGAATGGATGCATTGGAGACTTTAAAATAAGTATGACTGCTAAGTAGGTTATTCCTCCTATTATGGAGTTGTACTGAATTAGTGTTCTCTTCTTGCTTTTCTTGTTTGTGGGTTTTTAAGGGGTTTTTATTCCCCAAGATTGAGAAATCCAGGAAGAATCATACTAAAAGCATATAGTAAATCCTTTGTTTATAGAGCAAGTCGATTTGCATTACAGTGTCAGTGATGCATACTGAATTTTCTGTCAGATCTTGACCTGATGCCCTGACTATAATATGGAAGTGCTGCTGTTTTTAAAGTTAGATGAAAAATATAAACCTCTGATTTGTATGAAGAGATGCACATTCTGAATGGAAGAACGCTTGTCAGGAGTTACGTTCACCATATTGTTGTACTTCAATTTTATATTAATAGTTTTCAAGACTTCTATGTTGGTCTTGTGTGTAAACTCATGTACAGAATATCAGGTTTTGAAAGTTACTGACTGATCAATACTGCTCACCCTGATTTTTTTTTTTTTTTTTTTAATTGTATATTTCTATAATCATATTTTTTAATGCTGACTGAATGACAGAATGGGAGTTTATTTTGCTGAAGGTATTTTTAAGATAAAGCTTCATAATGTCTTGTAAACTTAGATAGTTTGATATGCATTTGTCTCATTTGAAAACCTTGCATATTGTATCTTATTTTATACCAAATCTTGAATAGTGAAAATTGTAAACGTAAGTTGTGTACAAATTAAAATGATTAACCAAGGCTTTTTTATTTTTTTCCCTCATTTTATTCTCAAGATCTTCAAAAATCAGAGAGTGTCATAAAGCCTAAGTGTGCATGTAATTCCTAACAACTTATCAGTGAAGATACTATTACTTAAAGTGAGAGCACAGCACTGAAACTTAGATCAGGATTGTATTTCAACTCTGATACCAACTTCATTTAAGATAATCATTAACTTTTTCCCCCACCTGCAGAATGCCCATCTCTATAAAGTGCAGCAAAATAGGTGGGTAAAATATTATCTTGCTATACTTGACATGTTTGGCAGAATTAATTTTTTGAAATAACTGACATTTTTTAAAACTTTTTGGAAATAATTTTGATCAAATTAAACAATTTGAACATTTTTCTTAAATAGTCCTCTAAAATGTTGCATATAAAATCAACATCAGCTTAATTAGATCAGAATGTGTTTGACCTTTAAAGTCAACCTTTGCCACTAACTGCCTCCCTCTTTGGGAAATGTCTGTGATTTTAAACCTTTAATTCCTAAGCCTCTCTCTCACCTGTTTTCTGATAAGTGTAATTATGTCTGTATTTATGAGGAAAAAACATTAACATCATCCTAGTGTCTGTCAACAAAGTGTACCTCTCTAACATTCTAGCTCTTCATCCACTTCAAAACTGATTACATGTACTTGTCTTCTATTCATTTCATATGACTGTTTTCCCAGCGTGGTATATCAGTGTAGCTGAATCCTAAGGACAATGTTATTTCAGTGACAAGAACCATTTCTAACACTAAATCTTTGGGCACGTGTATTTTACATGTACAAAGAACATGGTATGTGATCTGGACCTTAAAGGAAAATGCAAGAAAATAGATTGACTGGAATTGTAAGACAACTACTTAAAACAAGTTGGATAGATTATGATTTATATGGGGTCATTTCCAGATCTGATGATTTAGTTTAGGCTAGTTTTTACTTTTTCATAGTTTCTAGGGTTGGAAGGGACCTGAACAGATCACCTAGTCCGACCCCCTGCCATGGCAGGAAAGAGTACTGGGGTCAAACGACCCCAGCAAGGTGTTCATCTAACCTCCTCTTAAAAACCCCCAG
>NW_017728950.1:1960369-1995574 GCF_001723895.1 Crocodylus porosus | reverse complement strand
CCAGCGTTACCCTGGCCCCTATCTCTTACCTGTTTATTTGCTTCGCTTGGTGGGCTGGGCTGGGCTGTAGTTGTGGGTGCTGTTTGGTCTGGCAGTCTGATGTTTCCTCCACCCTCATCTACCCCTTCCCCTGACGAGCCTAGTTTAAAGCCCACCGGAGTAGGTCTGCCTGCCTAGAAGAGAATACACGCTTACCTTTAGGGGAAAGGTGGAGCCTGTCCCATCCCAGCATGTCTCTCACCGTGATGTGCCGGTCATGGCTGAGGGAGCCAAAGCCCGCCTCGAAGCACCATTCCTGTAGCCGCCAGTTGGTCTCCGCGATGCACGTTTCATGCCGTCTGCCTCGTCCACTCACTGGCAGGATAGAAAGAGAAAACCACCTGTGCGCCCATCTCCTTCAGCATGCACCCCAGAGCGTGGTAGTCCTCCATCAGGCGATCAGGGCTCCTCCTGGCCACATCGTTAGTGCCCACATGGACTAGGACCATGGGGTAATAATCAGTGGACTGGATTACGGTTTGGAGCATCCCTGTCACATCCTGAATCCTCGCTCCAGGTAGGCAGTAGACCTCGCATGCCGAGGGGTCCAGGCGACAGATGGGGCTCTCTGTACCTCTCAGGATGGAGTCACCAATAACAATCGCGCAACGCTTCTCCTCCTGGCCGCCTTGCCTCCTTCAGCTTGCGTGGAACGCAGGGAGTGTGGAGTTGCCTCCTCCCCAGTTTCATCCTCTACTTCCTCCTCCTCCTGGGCTGCCAGGGCTTCGTACCTGTTCTCCAGCCAGACTGGAGGAACTGGTGCTGCTGTGTCTCAAGCAGCCCTGGCATGGGAGGTGACCGTCTGCCACTTAGCAGTGGAGGGCTCTTCTTGAGGTGCATCCTCCTTGGTCGTACAACCCTGCAGGGAAAGAAAATACCTGTCAATTTCCTCCTCTGCCTCTCGGATTCCCCTCAGCCTGCTAACCTCCTCCTGGAGCTCCCTCACCTGCGCCTCCAGGGCCCTAAGGCGGGCGCCTGCAGGATGGGTGTAGGGGTCCCCGGTCCCTGCCCCCCCAAGCCTCACTGGGCAACTCCCGCAGGCCAGGGAGTTGGGGGATGCCAGACCCACCATGGGCTGCATTTGGGTGGAGGCCTCAGACAAGCCCCGGGAAGGTCGCAGGGGCCCTGGCAGCACTCTGTGTTGACACCATTGTAGGAGTTACTGAGTTTCTAGCTGAGTTCGGGTCCTCTGCCCCACGCTAGAAGGAGTCAGCCTCTAGGCCTCTCCTGCTCCCCCTCCGGTGCGAACGCCGGTGCAAACACCACCGCGCTCTTACAGACCGTGCCTGTTCGTGCGGCTCCCTACCGGCTCAGCTAAGAGGGATCCGGGGGACTACCCCTCCGGAGCCGGCTCAGCTGCGTCGGTCCTTCCGCCCCACTTACCTTAGGGGAATCAGCTGCTGCTGCCTCTGCTGCTCTCGCCTCTGCTCCAGGTCCGGCTCCAGGTCATGCTGCAGTGGTTCCACGTGGCTATTTGTAGCGGTGCCACTAAGCAAGGGTGCCAGAGACACAGCCCAAGACCCACATCTAATCAATCTGGCCTACTGGAAATAGGGGATATAGCCAGGGATGAGTGTGGCCTGCCATCTACAGTCACCATTGCTGCTGCAGGGGCTGTGGAGGTTGCTCTATACAAGATCCAGCCCAGGGTGCCAGGTGCATTTGACACCCCTGCATTTTTTTTTTTTTTTTTCAAAAAAGGGAATAGCAAAGTGGTCTTGGTTAGCTTTCAAGTTCACTTGCAAAAAAGGGGTTTGATAAGAAATGGCATTTTTTATTCTAACAGAAGAGTCATTTTGTCTGCAGCAGGAAGATAATATGGCTTATCAGCCTAGTATGTGGCAGCATCATAGATCACCGATAAAGCCTTAGATCACCTATAAAGTTTATTTCTAGCATCCCTTCCCCTGAACAAACTAGCACCAAGTAGGGTCACAGGATACTGACTAAATGAACTGCTTCTGGCAGTGGATGAAAACATGCCAGTGGTTGACTTGGGGCCTCCTAGTAGGTTTACAGCATGTTATTTAATGCCCTGTCTCCATCACTTGTCTAAGGATCCACCAACTGGGAAATAAATGGAAAGAAAACAAAGTATTTTCTTAAGAAGTAATAGAAGCCTTAAGAAGTAATAGAAGCCTCCCCCACCACCCAACCTTGGCATTATTAAATGTTTAAGGCCCCCCAACCTTGGCAATTTTAGATGTTCAGCCTTGAAGCCAACTTACTTTAATCAACTATGGCTTTGCAGTGTTTCATTATGACAGGATTCTAATTGGTGAAAAAGCTTCAGCAACTGCAGTACATTTCCCCTGAGAATAACTTATTCACATTTATATAAGTCAGGAACTCTTTTCCCTGGGGTATTCCTCCTGAGTGGAAACATTTCCTTTAAAATACTTACTACTCTCATGCTTGAAGAATAACATGAGCAAGACTATGTGACAGGTTTTATCATCCCATTTCCCCCCTGCCCAGTTTCCAAAATTGGGACTTTTGAATCCCAAAGCATTTACCCTTGTAATCATTTTGTATTTGTTATGTGTTATAACCTTTTGTAATAGATGGCCATGTTCGCATACATCAGCTAGAGGTTTGCATAGTGTTTATGTAACAGGTGCTAAGTGAATAAGAGACTCTAGGGCGGCAGTATAGAAGAAACATGCGGTTGGGATTTTCCACACAGGGTTTCTCAAGGGAAAGTCCAGGGTCTGTCAGTAATGTGACAGTCACCGCTCCGAGCCAATGAAGAAGCGCCACCCGCAATTAGACCGCCCTGCATCACTGAGGGTATAAAAGACATTGCACTACGAACTTTGGGGTCTTTGTGCGCCCGATGGAACGTACTTGCAGATTGGTTCGAACTTGGAACGACCTTCGGCCCGGCCAGCCGGAGGGGAGGACGCCAGACCCGCCTGATCCCGGCAACCAACCCCGGAAACACCTTGCCAGAACACAACAGCAGTCTCACGTGTCGCGTGTGTGCTCACTGGTGGATACAGCACCATTGATTTTGTTTTGTTTTGCACCTCATGAATAAAGTTGAGCCTGACCACCAATAACAGCGCAAAGCTTGATCTGCTGTAAGCCCGACTATTGAAAGATCCTGTAACAACCCTGGGCAGAAAAAAACCCAAGTGTTCAGTAAAACTATGCTTATTTTCAAGTCTTTTTAAAATGATTATGGCTTGAAGAAAGTCTCTTGAATCCTAATTAATTCCCTACTCACAGCATGTAGCATACATTCTGCGTGCCTTGAATACAAAAAGGGGACTTATTTTAATTAAGTTGATCACATCTAATCCTGTTCCTTTAAAGGTACATCTTTTCTGGCAATGGACAGTGCAGAAGAATTACTCTTTATAAAAAGTAACATTGAACCTTCTGGCCAGATTAGCTGGGGTCATAACTGCTTAGTTACCTACAGTACCTGCTGTGTGTCTTCTACCCAGTTGGTCTGCTAGCTTGCTGATTGTATGAACTCTAGACATGGTGAAGTGCAGATGCTTCCAAAAATGAAAGGAAAGGTAGGAATAGGAAACCAAAATATAATTATCGAAGGAACAGAACAGATTCCAATTAAATGAAAAGCACTATGAAATCCTCTGGTGAGGGGTCACATTTTGTTACCTGGAAAGTCAGGGAGGTTTTACAACCCCAGCTGTAGGATGGTGAGATTCAAAAAAGTGCATTCTGTACCTGGACTTGGGCATCTGCTCAATGTTCCCCCCCCCGCCAAAAACCCCCCAAAAAACTACATCCTCACCTCCAAGGACATTGAGACCTAAAAAACATGGCTTACAAGTAAAGATGTCAAAACTGTGAAAAACTGGAAACAAGATGAGAATGAAAACAGCTGCTGCATGTCACAAGAGTTTCAGGTTTGACTTTAAAATGTAGGGCTCCAGTTTTTTCATAAGGGGCATTTATGTACTCAGCCTTGGCCCATGCTCCCAGTTTCTGCCAGTAACAGGAAAGATTAAACCCAGCTGAGGTGAATATTTTTTAGTTTTGTTTTTTTTTTTAAACAAAACCTGCCATTCCAAAACTAGAAGTCCTGGATGACTGGTATCTGTAGTTACTGGCAAAGTTTAAATTATTGAGCACAAATTAGGAAAATAAAGCTTTGCTGATATAGCTTCTGAAGCAAGTTAGGTCTTAAAAAGGGCATAAGGCACAGTATTATGCAAGTGCTAGTCAACACATGAGGATTATTACTTTTAGTTTCACAATGGGTGGGTCTTCAATTTGTGGATTTTGCCAAAAGGAAGGTTGAAATTGGTTTATCAGCCAATTTCTTTACTAGTGCTTAGGCTGGATAACTCATCTCAGGAAAAGAAAAAAAAGCTCTAAAAACAGTTACTAGAAGGAAAGGCAAAGGCAAGGTTGAGGTAGGAGGCAGGAGCTGTCCCTGAGTATTCATAAAGAGGCCTATTACCAGCTTGGTTGCTTTCAGCAATGATAAACAGGCAGAATCTTATTTCAGGTGTCTAGGAGCAAGCTCACATTATAAAGCAAGGTTTTAGCTTCCGTCTCCTAACTAGGTTCCTACTATGCATATAGTCCGCCTGCTTAGTTACCCTGAAAATGAGAACACTGTGACCTCTTCTATCCCAAGTTAGAACATAATACTGCCATCTATTAAAACAGCTTCCACTACTGCAGCAATTAAAATCTGTTGACAGATTTAGGATGACTTCGTTTCAACACCTACTGCAAGGGGTGGGGGGTGAGAGACTGGCTATCCCCTCCTTCCCTTCTGGTGAGAAGGCAGGCAGAGCTGCTGCCTACCCCAAGAGACCGTTTCACTCCCACGAATCTGTACCACCCAGTGTTTCCTTTCCTGTGCTGTAAGGGCAGAAGCTACTCAGGTCTGCAGCAGCACTGCTAAAAAAGCAAATATTACTTAAAAACCCACAGACAGATAGGATTTTGAGATCTTCTGTCAGAAATTCTGTTTTCACCCTTAGAAGAGGTAGCCCCTGCCCAGACAAATGTGTTCTTAAAAGCGAGGGGGGGGTTTAAAAAAAAAAAAAAAAAAAAAAAAAAAAAAAAACAAAAACCTTACTCCCAGAGCCTGTTCAGAACAGTTCTTCTCCCTTATACTGCATCTAAGCTTCACTCACTAAATTGCTCTTGGAGAAACAGCATTCAAGCCATTCATTCTAGTCACATACTTGAGCTACCTTGAATCACAGGAGTTGCTCTTGCAACCTTTAGGATGGTTCTGAGGAAAACAGGTAGTGCTCCTTTAGAAAAAGAGCCAGGGTGACCTAGTGTCCACCCAACTCCAACAGCTCTCCTGAAATTTCCAAGCCTAAACATCAAAAGCCCTGTCTTGTCTCAGCCCCTCCAGTCAACTTCCAAGATAAAGGCAGGACGCTTGGTACCAAGACCATTTCATTTACCTTAAAGGAGGGCAACTGCAGAAGTAGAAAGTTGCATCAAGCAACCATTTTAGAGCAAAAGGGAGAAAATAGGACACTTCTCTTCAATTACTCTAAAAAAGTTCAGTTGAGGCAGAGTTATTTTATGCAACTAAGGAAGAGCCCATGGTTTGCCTCAAAAGTCAGTTTTAAATTAAATAACTTCTCCTGTCACTTTGGCTTAGTACAGACAGTCAAAAAGCCCAAGGCTGAATCAGTTCAGTCTTTGCAGGTTAGATGTAGAGATTGAACCAATTTGTAAGTGAACATTCACTGTTAATTCAGGAAAAGCAGGCACATACTTTCAGTGGCTCAAGAAAGAAGCCAGGCAGGTACTACAGCACACCTCCCAGCCTGTCAGCTCTAAAGCTTCTCTCCCTTCCCTGCTCAAATGCAGGGGGCATGTCTAAGACCCAGCCCAGAGCTAGTTGGATGGGGGAAGGGGGGAAAGAGTCTGCCATGCTGAGAAGGGGTGGATGGGGAAAAAGGTAGCGGCACTGAATTCATAAAAGCTTGAACAAGAACAGTCCTCTCTCTGAAGCAAGCATGTATTGAACAGAAGGGAGCAACCCCATGGAGTCTTGCTGGCTGTGATCATGGATTACAAATCCCAGAGGTACCTGGAAGCAGGAAGAGGAAGTGATGAGCAACGCTGCAGAGTCCTGTTCGTGTGGGTCTGGACTGCAAATCCCAGAGACCTCGGGCCAGGAGGAAGAAGTAGTGAACACACAGCCTATGGTTTAACTTGAACCAGGAAGGAGTCTGGGACAGAAGTTTCATAAACCAGTTTGACCTAAATCAGTTAAGTTTGATATTACATTCAACCAGATTCATCTTAAACCAGTTTTGGCCACTTTGAAACTGGTTTGTATGACTGAGTTTCTGTTGTGTTCTGTTACAGGTTTAAACCAGTTTCTGCCAACTTAAACTGGTTTACATGCAACTTTTGTCACTAGGTTTGAGACTGTGGACAAAAAAAAAACAAACTCTTGAGGTGGAGACATTAAAGTGTAGCTGAAGCCATAGCAAATACAGTTTTCCAGATCAGTCAAGCGGCAGAACTCATGATTCACTGTAGAGATCTATGAAAAGAATTTACATCCAAACCAATGAGCAGTTTTCTTTATTTGCCAACTTCTGAAAATTGCTGTGTATTAACTGCTTAAAATATGCAACGGTACATTTCACTCAATGAAGTAAGGAAAGCAGCTTTCAAGTCCCTATAGAGGGTTTGCTATAGAGTCCCAATAGTAGACCATGTTGTACAGCTTACATTTCACTGTGCTTTCAAGAAAAAAAAAAACCCTTCAGTATAATCTCTATATACACATTTTAAACACTGTACTGTTGAACTTTTATTTGAAATCCCTTGAGTATAATACCATAAAACCTTCACACAGTTATCTCAAAGAGAGGCAGATGCTGGAATCTGTAGCAGGATCCCTGTCATTTAGTGTCACAAGGTCATTGTTCTCAATAGCATGGGAGTGTAATAGTTTCACACAAGGTGGGGGAGGAGGGAAGAGGGGGGGAAAATTTCCTGTAGACTCAGACAATCCTTTCCCACAGCAATGTAAAACTGGTCTCTTCACAGCTATGCCAAAACTGGTCAAGACAGTTCTTTCAAGCTAAAGCAGGAAAATCCTCAGGATCATCAGGATTTGGAGCAGCAATTTGTGTCTACAAAAAGAAGGAAAGGAAGGTTAGGGGGGGTGGGGAGAACCAAGAAAGGTACATTGCAGGTCTCTGCTTTTTGGCTCAGGCCTAGTTTTCATTCACAAGATACCAAGCACAAAAGATGAAAGAACTAAGAAAAGAATACTCTTGAGTCTTAAGTATTTTAAAGCAGGGATGCTTCCTCAATGCAAAATAATAAGAAATACGATATTTAGTACTTAAATCATTTCCATTTTGATAGTCTACCAATGATGATATTCCTTTCATGCAAGTGGCAAACATGCCTCCTACATCTAAGCATGCACCTGACCCCATAAATTAAGTAAACTCAGTTTGGGGGGCAGGGGGTGTTGTTTGTTTTGTTTTTAAGAACAAGAGTTTTGATTAAATTTTAAAATTGCAGTTATTCCATCCTGCATCCTCTCTTCTCAGCAGAGTGACCATAACTTTGACCCTCTGAATACTAACTTTACTAGTATTTCTCCCCGAAGATGAAATATCAGGTTATACTGCAACCACACTATGGATCAAGAAATCACAAAATCTCACCGGACTCACAAGCAGAGATCCTAGTTTTCCATGGAGGGGGAAAAAAAAAGCGGAAAAATCTCAGTTTAAAATACACAGAAGTCCACATATTCCCACAACCTACCGAAAGTCTGGCAGTGTCCTGCAGTGAGCAATGCAATTTCTGCTCTCTCATTTATGCCTGCTGCTGATTGGCCAAGAGGCAAAAACTGCAGCAAAAATAAGAAAGCGCAGAAATGGCACTGCTTGCTGCGGGGCACCGCCTCACTTCCAGCATGTTGCAGGAAAACAGATTCCATGGTGAAAACTAGGATCCCTGCTTACGAATACTCCAGGGAAAAAAAAACAAAACACCCAGTATAAAGAAAAATGTATAGCCACAAAATAAAAGTACCACCACTTCTGGTCTAGGGCCTGGATCCTCAACTCTTCTGCCACGGCCACGGCCTCCTCGTGCTCCTCTAGACCCACGCCCAGGGCGAGGAAGATTCCCAAAGTTAATATCCAGCTGAGAAGTTATGTCATTAGCTGCTCTCCGGAAAATGTGGGAGTCGTCCTCAGAATCCTCCTTTTGCATCTATAACAAATATATCCGATTAGCTTTCCTACCTACAGCTTTACAACAAGAGGTGCTTTGCCACACACCAAACAGCACACTAAGCATTCAGAGTTCTTGACTACAGATAATTCAGCATGGGATGAGGGGCAGAAGAAACAACTACAACTTGTCTCACCTCTACAGCTGTTTGGAATTATAAACACAATTTCCCACGCTATTGTTATGCTATTAGAAGGGTGGACGGGGTGACCATAAAGCCCTCACACTGAGCAAATGCACAGTGGCAAGATCCAGGCAGTTTTCAAATGCGATCAAAGCATTTAGTATAGAGGATTATTTACAAGATACCTTCTAAATAAGCATTGGAAAGGTTATATGAAAGAAATAGTTAACAGCTAAGCTCCAGTGTTTTTATTGGACCATTTTTGTGCTGACCTTGCAATACAGCTATTGTGACAATTATAACATTCCCTCAATATTTTCCATTACTACCTTTACACCACACCAGTAGTACACAGGTATACAATTCAAACGCAGGGACTCATGACCTGCACTTGAAGTCCGATACACTGCCCATCTGATGCAATACTTGTACCAAACAAGGCAAGCCGCTACAGCTAAGCTGTGATTTTCACTGGTGTCCCTCGACACTGCCAGCTAAAAGTCTACTTAGGAATTATACAAAGACCTACACGCAAGTTTATTTTAGATCCAATTTAAGGCACATTCTCCAGAATGTGAAAATTAATTTCTTGCTAGACAGTTTTTGGAGGGCAAGGGAATCTAAAACCACACAAAATGTTTTTTTTAAAAAGCAAGCCACACAAGTACACCCTGTGGATGAAGCTCATGGCAGCCCAACAATAACTGGAATATGCCAGCATCCTAATTCAAATAAATTCATACTGCAATAGGTCATAGGAATCCTAATTAAGGACTGCAGCTCTCCCATCATGCTAGGCATTTAACACATACAAGTACTTCACTGACCACAAAGCTCTCCTCTAAGCAGTCTAGGTAAAGTCCTGGACCTAATGACATCACTAGAGCTATGATTTCACCATATTAAACTTTAGTTATAAGTACTATAGTGGCACCAAGTAGAAGAAGAGTTCCGAAAAAAGTAAAATAGTATAAAATAAGCTCTTCAGGGTTACTTGCAGGAGGCAGGACCATAACATCCAGAAAACCTTCAGGCTTTGTTAAGTTTTCCAACAATAGTTGCAATGCAACAATGACCTGATATAAGATACTTATAGCACCTGCACTAACATTGATGCTAGGAAATGGAATCTCTAAAAAAAAAAAAAAAAAAAAAAAAAAAAAACCACACATACGCAATGTGCATTAGTACAATGACAAGTAAACTAAATGGGTATTTGAAAATGTGACTCAAAGTTAAAACGTAAGAGATGCGTAGTGAACCGTCAGTTCTCTAGTGCCTAGTATGGAGCTCTCACAACTACATACAAGTGGCAGCAGCAAGGAGACGGACTTCCAATTTTGTTTTTAAGAATAAATCATGAAATGGAACTGAAACTTAGTTTAGATACACATTTACGTGATGCCAGGAGTTCATGTATAGAATGCAAAAAGTGATGCTTGAAGACAGGCAGGGGAAAGTAAATCAGTGATGGAATCGAAGGCAGGATTTTCTGACATTCGTGACTATAGCAGGTAGAAGTTTGAGTGCCGATTTCCAAACTGTTCAGGTTCATCTCGTTCGCTACTTTTAATACAAAGCCAGCTTCCTAATCCTGGACCAAAGTAAGTTTAGAGAATTCCTAAGGCAATGCTTACATCATCACTATATTTTGACTTGTGAATCACCACTGCTTTGGAAGGAACAGTGGATTCTGGCTTCCGGATGTTGAATTCAGGCTTTGGTCGATTCTGTTGCTGAAGATTTTTCCACTCATCTAACGTCATTTCTTGAACTACTTCTTCCACTGGCTCCCCTTCAGCAACTCTAAAGGTTTATAGTTGTAAAGTAAAAACCATTAGCTTGTAACATGCCAGGTAGAACAAAAAGAAAACAAAAGAAAAAAAAAACAAAAAAAACCGAACAAACTTTCCCTCCCACTAATCTCTAAAACAAAGGTACTTCGACCAATATTTCTTCTCAGATGATTCTCTGAGCAAGAGTATTTCCCAGGAACTTTTCATGATATTTGATCCAAGCCTCTTAACTACTTACTACCCACTAATTTCCCTCGTTGTGGTAAGACTCCAACATGTCTGTATAACCAAAAGGGTGAAGGACTGAATTCCTGATGACAAGCAGTCTGGCTTTTAACCTGGCGTATCAATCACCCTCAAGTTTTGCTAGTAAACCTACTCCTAGCACAAAGATCAGGTTTTGTTGAGTTATTCAGGACTAACAAGTTAAACAAAAACACTATTTCAGGAGTTCTCTCACTTCAAAAGAGATCCCACAATGCGATTTTATAAGCAATTACTATTTGCTTCAATGGCCTTCTATCTGAGAATTCCATAACATTGTACTTTATTCTCCTCACCAGCTCTTATGCACATCAGATAAATAAGGATAAAAGAGAAATCTTGATTGCACAGTTGGTAACAAACCATCTGGATCTAACACTGGAGCCATCTTTTTCCTCGTCATGGCAGAAATGGATTAATTCAAATTGGCCAAGGGTCAATCAGGTTAAAAAACTAATACTAGTTCTGTCCAGGGGAACTTCTAGAACATGGCAGAGAGTCTGCCTTGTATGAATTGACCATTTTTCTGACCTTCAATAGATGTTTCTGTATCTTATCATTAAAGTATCCCCAACACTCAGGCTGCTGGAAACCAAAAAGGAGCTTCTCCATAAGAAGCTGACACAAACTACCTATCATCCTTTTACGCAAACCAGGACAATCCTGTCTGGCACAGATAATACTACAATATGATCCATGCGATTTCCTTTTGGGCCCACTTCGAAGCTACGGCTGCTGCAGAAAGCTATTGCCTGTTTTACAGTATTAGCTGCAGAGAACGCTTAATATATTTACTTTCTTTATGAGCCTATTTTCTTCTGATTGTAGATCATAGTCTTGATTTTGATCTACAAAGTTTCTCTTGATTCAAATCATGGCTGCTTGAAGCTCTTTCATTACACACCATTGCAATTATTGAAAAACAGTTTAATCAACACTGAGTTATCTTAAAAAGTTATGTTAGGCCATATATGGAAAAGGCCTTTGCCTCCCAGCCCTGTTTACCTTGTTGGGAAAGCTCAAGCTCAAGGTTTTTTAATCACCATACACAGTACAGACAGAAGAGAGAGACCGATTTCCTGCTTCCATGTCAAAAGGAATGCGGGGAGGGTAAAAACTGATAGTTGCACGTCAAGTATATTTTTACATGATATGAGTGCACCTCGTAAATATTTGCAGGACACATTCTGTAATCAAGTAGTAAGATACAGAAAAAGTAATTTAAAAATTTCAGCTTCTGGATGAAAAGGGTTTTGTTTGTTTGTTTGTTTTAATAAAGTCTGTTAAAACAAGTTGCATGGACTTGATATTCCTTCACTGGGAACTGCGCTTGCCTACGTTTGATCTGAACTGTCTATATATACACACACCAGGTTACAAGCAAGGTCAGTCAGTACAAGACTGAAAATTGTTTAAGAGCATCTAACAGTGACCCTTGAAGAGTAAAAAGCAGTTTCGAAGAAGGAAAAATGAGCTAATCCATTTATTTGCCAAGCTGAAGTGAGGAATAGTGGAAATTAAGAAAGTATAGTGGAGAATGAAGCCAAAAGATCATGTCCCATAAATAAGGACATAAATGATTTCTTCTTGTACCCTCCTTTTCCTCCCAAGACTTACAGATATTGGTAGAGGAGAAAGATTCTGCTACTTAAGAACAAGTGATCATTTTGAATACCAGAAAGCTCAAAAAGTAAGAGGAACCTATAACATTTAATAGGCAGAGATCTGAATCAAAGCCAGCCTCATGTCACTTTCCAAGCAAGCATATTGGTATATACATTCTAGAGACATCAGACAGTGTCATAACCAAGGATCCAGGTTCTCCGTTTCCCACAGTAAAACAAAGTAAAACGCAGATTTCCCCCCTTCCTGGAGTAAGATGCAGATTTGTCGTTTTAACAGAGAAACCCACAGATTTCGCAGTTTTGCCATGAGCCCTCTACCAGCTGGCAGAGTTGCAGTTTGCAGGGGGCTGGAAGGGAGGAGGAGGAAGGCAGTCAGGCAGGGTGCACCATGTGCATGTACATGCACATGGCCCCAGGCAGCCCAAAGATCAGCTCCCGCAAGTAAGTGCAGGGGTGAGGCCCCCACAGAGAGGGAGGGAGGGAGTTGGGCAGGGCTACAATAAGTGCACTGCATGGGGCTTGGGGCCAGGCCACAGCGCACGGCTGCAGGGCCCCAGTGAGGAGCAGGACAGGGCCTTGGGCAGCTCCCCATTGCTGCGTGCACTCCTGGGAAAGAGGGGGGGGGGGTTCTGTGCTCTCTAGACAAGAGTGTAGAGTGGGGGTGCACTGCAAGCTTGGGCTTCCCTTCCTGCTGCCCTCCCTGGGGGCCTCTGCAGCCCAGCAGGTGCAACCTGGTGCTGCAGGGCAGAATGCAGCCACACAAGCAAGCTGCTTGCAGCTGTGAGCTCCACAATGCCCTTGTGACACGTCCCCAGCACATGCAATGGCAACAAAGGCAGCAGTGTGGGGTTGTACCCATCACTGCAGCCCCACACACAGGGGATGCGTCACCAGAGCAGCACAGAGCTTGCAGCTGCAAACAGCTTTCCTGCGCAGAGGCACTCTACTCTGCAGCACCTGGTCACACCCAAGCTGCGGAGGCCCCAGGGGAGGACAACAGGGCGGGAGCCCACCGTGCGCACCCGCTCCCACCCCTTACACAGATCTCAGGAACAGTTTCCCCCTGCCTTTCAGGAGTGCATGCTGTGGCGCAGAGCTGGCACCACCCTACCTGAGCCCACGGCAGGCAGCAGAGGGGGAGGAGGGAGCCAAGCTCTGCTCCGCTGCAGCAGTCACTGCCTTCTTTCAGGGGCAGCAGGCTGCAGACCCAGGTCCCTGGCCCCACAGCCCTGGCAACTGGGGGCACCCTCCAGCAGGACTGGGAAGGCAGGGGGCAAGCAGCACTAGCAGATCTGGGGGGCTAGGAATGAAGTGAGGAGCACCAGCAGGGCTGGGAGGAGCCTTTAATGACATACTTTGTGATTTTTTTAAATCAGGGGAAACCAGGATCCCTGCCCACAATAAGTCAGATGATTTAGGTCGGGGTTCCCAACCCCTAGGCCCTGGCAAACTGTGGACCGGCAGCCAACCCTCTTTTATACAGAGTATAGAAAAGGGTTAGCCGTCTGCCCACAGTAAGCCGGTCACTGCCGGTCTGCAGTTTACCAGTCCGCGGTCACTTCCGATCCATGGTTTGCTGGTCTGCAGCATAAGGTTGGGAGCCCCTGGTCTAGGTCAGTGGTGGGCAACCTACAGGCCACGAACCCACTGGATCAAACCTGTGGAGATGAGATTTCAGTGATGGACACTTCCCCCCCATCCTGTGGTGGGGAAAAGCATCTAGATCATAGTGCCCCACTTCCTCTCCCCCCACCTCTGACCCTAATGGGCCTTTCTAGCCTGAAGCTTGAAAAACAAAAACAAAAACAAATGCTGACCACTAACTTGGAAGTACCAGCTCTCTAGCAATTAAGCAGTAAATCCAGATGAAACTCTCCAAGACCAGCAACTCCTATTATCAAGACATGGGAAAGAGGAACATACATTTAGCATTTTAAATGGACTTCTAGTGCACATCAACTGGGCACACACAAAGCTACCTGTTCAATATACTGTATTTATTCAAATAAAAGACAATGCTCTCCTCCCACCCCAGTTAACAGAGTACCCATCTGTGCTGGAGGGGGTAAAAAAAAAAAAAAATCTTGCTTTAGATGCAAGTACTGGCCTACATCAGGTTCAGCTCGACTTTTGGCCCCAAGCTCTGAGCTGAAGCCAGAGCTAAGCTGTTACCTGCCCCAGGCTGGGAGGAATCATTTGGCAGGGGAGGGACTTTGCAGCCAGGAGACTGTGGTGGGCAGAGGAAACAGAAGAGAGATGGAGAGGGGCAGATCCACATATACAGCTTGGAGTGCAGGAGAGACTACACAACCTGCCCCTCCACCTCTCCCCAGCTATCCCCTTCCCCCCTTATCTTCTGCTCTAGCTCAGGTCCCTCCAGCCCCAAACAAGCTGGCCACTTCTCCCCGACCAAGCTGGGCTGACGCTGGGGTCACTGCTGTTGCTGACTACTCAGGACCAGGAGCAGAGTTTCTGCAGAAGGATAAAGCAAGGCCAGGGATGGAGGGGGACAGACAACAAGGGGCAAAGGTCTGCCTCCTTGTCTACCACACCACAGCAGTGTGGAGAATGGGGTGGAGGGGATAGCAAATTTACAAAAAGGCAGCCCCCTAACAAACACATTCTTTACATGGAAAATTACAACAAATGTATAAAGTTTTTCCACGTATAGAATCTAATTATGGGGAGGTTGTCTTAAATTCAAAAGGGATTTGGGTAAGTATATAGTATACCAAGTCATCTTCCCATCCTTCACCATTATTGGTTTGCTCTATCCACTTGTTGCATGTTGTCATTACCCACGTTTATAAGTTCCTTTGCTAACAGGCAGTGAAATAAGAGATACTGCACAGTGTTCAAGTCCCTGATTAGAGCTTGTCAACACAACCAATTAAACAAAGTTGCAACTCAATTATGGTTTTTCTGGATATATTTAAGTTTCTAAAAATGGCTCCTATTACTCTTTTTCAAATGTGTTCATAGTTCTCTGGGGCTTTGTGTAGTTAAGGTTTTTTCAACCTTTTTACTTTGTATTAAGGTATTTAGAACATCTTCCTCTTTCTTTCTAATTCTGAGCAGCCTTTTCAAGATGAAGTATACAAAATGTGGAGCTGGGAAAGGAACTACATCCAGTATGGCTGCATTAGTAATTTGCTAGTGACAAACAAGCCAGGGAGATGCTTTAAAACACTGCTAAGACTTAAAAAACAATCTTCTACTAGCAGGAGATATTTATCTTCCATTGCAGAGATTCAATTTGTACTAGGCAGCTAGTTGATGAGTCCAATTCAAAGAGTCCCAGCAACAGTACATTCAAGGGCCAAAGTATAATGCTAAAAGAAAATAGCCAGATGCTGAAGAAAAAAGAAAAGGTTAATCAAGATGCCAAGAAACAAACTTCAGCCTGCTTTAGATCTGAGACATTCCCCACTACCAATTTAGCAGAAGAATGAGAATTGTTAAAAAAAAAAAAAAATTCCTACAAGACTCCGTCAATTCTATTGATTAACTTCGTATAACGATTAAAGGGTAGTCGAACGGATCAGTGAGGTAACACGTGTGAATTGAAGTTTTCCTAAAGAATGGCTAGGAGCACATATACTGGCACAATACTTAATTGAAAACTGATTAGATGCCAGAAAACAGCTGGAGGGCAGACCCAATACCAGGTATAAAGATTAATAAAGTAGCAAGGATAGCAACAAGTAGGGAGAGGAACTTATAAATAATTAAATCATTTGCATGCCAGAAAGCATCAGTCCATAAATGAATTTTGAAGATTCCTAACAGAAATATTTCCAAATTATAAAAGCAGGATTACAAAATGACCAATATTTATTCATATTAACCTACCTGTAGCACAAGACATAATATACACACTAATAAAATGAACGAAGTTATGAGGCTTAAGAAAACAATAGAGATAAATTACTAAATAGACCAAACAATTTTGAGGTATAGGCAAAACAGAACTAGGATAAGTTACACTAAAAACCAGATTAACTGGTTTCCTGGCAACACTTTGCAAGTAGAAGTTTAACAGCAACACTGACAAGGTTTTAGGGATGACAAGTTTACACAGCTTGCAGAGAAATGCTGTTAAGATTTCCCAGGTTATCAAATTCAAGCCCAGGAAAGTAAACGGTGTATCTACAGAAAACTTAGAACTAGCTTGTTTTAAAGGACTGGCGGTTATACATTGAGGCGGCGAGGAAATGACTAAAATGGATCTTCCAGGCAATGTGTGAAAACAAGCAGTCATGAAAAAGTGGCTGGAATTGCAAAAATAGCCATGTTCAAGAGTCAAAAGAGCCTTGACACAACTTTTCCCCAACCCATTTAACAAAGCAAAAACAGAACTGGGGTCAGCTGTGCTACCTCACCTGCCATAAAACAGCAACTCGAGAGAGCAGGCACACAAACATCCCAAAAACTAGATCGTTAAGGAACCCAGAACAGGTAATTGTTGTTTAGAATGCTTTGAAATGGCAAAAGTTATCACTTAAAAAACCCAGTTCCAGTCAGACTTTGGGCAAGAGGTGTTATATATTGGGAATAGCATTTATTGATTTGATTTCCCACACCTAGACTCACATCACTATGTTGTCATTTTTCAACCCTTAGGCAGCTGCAACAAAGCTCCAGCTCTGAGGTCTGGAGGGTGGAAATAATGTTTTTAAATCTGAGATACTATACAAAAGTCAGTCATTCACAAAACCTGTACCACTGTGCATTTTTGCACATGTCTGTGAACTCCTCCCAACTTCTGAACTTTCATTTAGAAGGAAAAGTTTCTAGTCATCCTGTCTGCAAAATAATCTCATCTGCACTATAGCCAAATAGTCTCAAATGGCACCAAAGCAATAAACTTGTGGATTTAATAATTCTTTATAGTCAAGAAGCAACTAGCAGACTTGGGCAAAAGCCTCTGCCTGCTACTGTTGGATATACTTTTCATGTTTATGTTCTATAGAAACCAATGTCAGAACACAAATTACAAAGAGCCATAACAGCTGGATTTGATTTCTGCTTCTACAGCGTGGAAGCAGATGCAGGTCTCTGAAATTACTTGTGCCACTAGACAAGTCTGAAGGCACTGAATTGCTGTTTTGTTAGATTATACTGGTATGGTGCCCGCTCATTGTAAGAGTTGTTTTATTGCCTATATACCCCACATTAAGTTTCTGGAAGTTCAACAACCTTAATTTAATTTAAAGAAAAACCCTCCCTCAGCCCCTCCTGCACCATTACTTTAAGTCAGTTTTAATCTATACATGGTATTGATTTAAAAAGTCAGAAAATGTTATACTTGAAGTAGTGGGTGAACGTCTTTGTAAAGAACATGCATGTGCAAGTGATGTGAAGCAACAGGCAACTTAAGCAACTAGAACTCCAAGTTCTAAAATTATATATTTAAAATTAAAACTTGGAGTTAGTTATCCAAGTACTGTATTTATAACTAGATAACTATATCTCCACCTCCAAGTCAGCCAAAGGAGAAAGTTAGTTGTTAGAAAACTTCCTCCTAAACTCAAAGGTAAGATTTGGCTGGATCTCTACTTTCCTATCACAAGTCCTTAACTACAGGTTATTTGCTACAGTGTTTAAGTTTGAAATATTTTAAAACAAAATCTGGGGCAAATCACAGGTTTCTGAAGCAAGACTTAACAGTTCTCACATCTGACACCAAACAGGAGCAGGGGACCAACTCCATTTACCTTTGTTTTAAGAAATATATTTAAGCAGTAGAGATTTTTTGTTGGTTTTAAATGGGGTGCAAGAGGAAGGCTAACTATGAACTTACAGGTAGGTCAAGGGAAACATTTCCTTTATACATCTCCTTAAATAACACCCAACTGATATGAGGGAAGTTTCTGATTTACCCACCGTACTTGTAAAGTAAAGTGAAGCCACAGAGTAAAGTGACTGTGCTGCACTAGATCTTAAATTAAAACAGCAACATGTAGCATGCTGTTTACAGTCCTCACAAAATTAAAAATGTTTAGGAAACAGTATTTAGTTAAAAATGGAAGTTTACAAGAAGCCATAGGAATTTAGATTTTTATACACATATACATAAATACATAAACCGATACTGCCACTACTTCGGACGTTGTTTCTCCAATATTTGTATGGAAGATAACACTTAAAGGCCCCAGTTGAGATAAGGACACCACTTTGCAGGCAATATAAGACAAAGTGTGCAATTTCTGGTGTGTTTATACGGCATCAGAAAACCCGGCAAGCCTGTAAAGACATGCCCTTAGGTCATCCCCTTACAAGCTAATAATTATAACCAATGCACAGTTTTGTCTGAACATCTTATTTCTAAAATGCAAATCAGACTATACTTGTTCACAGATTCTCCTTCAGGCGCTCCTTGTTGTTCCACTGTTTCCACAGTCTCTTCCATGGGGGCAGTCTGTTCCATCTCACTATAAGACAGCAAGAAACCCAGTTGTTCATATTGGGGGGGAAAAAAAGCCTTACACATCAATGTATTACTTCCCTTACAAATATCCCTATCTTCATATTCTTTGACAAACTCTGAACAGAATTCCATGGGGGCTGCTACAAAAAGATTTTACAAACTGACTGATCACCCAAGAAAATTAAAGGAGACCAGTTTGATGTAGTAAGTAGGTAAGACTTGTCTATATAAAGACAAACAGTGGAAATCCTCTCTCTGGAAGTACTACCCTAGAAAAAGTGGAAACAAAAAGCATACTTGTTAAGACTAAGACAAAAAAATCCAGAATGATCAAATCTAAAATCACCATGCTATATCATTCTACAGTTCTATGTTAGGCCAACATTAAATTTCACAGTTATGCAATTATCATAGAGCATCTTTTCTGTAGCTTTAGTATCAGTTCTTAATCAATGAAAAACTGGTAAGGGGAAGCTCAGACTTAACAGGAAAATCCTGGGACATCATTCTTCCCTTGTACTTGGCCTTGGTGAGGCCACAGCTGAAGTACTGCATCCAATTCTGGCTCCACAATTCAAAAAGGATATGGAGAAGCTTGAGAGAGTCCAGAGAAGAGCCACACGCATGATCAGAGGTCAGGAAAACAGACCTTATGATGACAGGCTGAGAGCTATGGGGCTCTTTAGCCTGGAAAAGTGCAGGCTCAGGGGTGACCACCAGGATCTGGGGGAACGTTTGTTCACCAGAGCGCCCCAAGGGAAGACGAGGTCGAACGGTCACAAACTCCTGCAAGACCATTTCAGGCTGGACATAAGGAAGAATTTCTTTACCGTCCGAGCCCCCCAAGGTCTGGAATAGCCTGCCATCGGAGGTGGTTCAAGCACCTACATTGAACACCTCGAAGAGTAAATCGGATGCTTATTTTGCTGGGATCCTATGACCTCAGCTGACTTCCTGTCCTTCCGAGGTCCCTTCCAGCCCTAACATCTATGAAATCAAAAATAATAGTAGCACTAGGGTTGCAGGGTATATGGGTGCAATGTGCATATGCATGTTATTTTGCTCATTCATCATGTAAACAAACACTTCATTGGAGCAATATTTATCTTAATTATGCCCAATGACGTATTAAAATAGAAAGCATTGAAAAACAAAACAAAAAAACAAAAAAAACAAACAAACAAAAAAAATGTATAGCCAGATAAGAATCACCACACTACTAAAACTGCAAATATTCTTGACCTTTATACAGTTTTCATTAATTCCATGAAGTCATCTGTCTAAACTTCTTTTGGAAAACCATATTACAAACTGGTGGTGTACTACCAAACAAAAAAAACAACACAAAACAAAAAACCAACCAAACAAGTATTGTCCTAGATCATTTCGATTATTAGACTTCATGGGGTATCTCCCATGTTTTACGAGAAAGTAGTAGCTAGAAGTACAGAAAGCCATTTGGGTGTTGTTTCACATACCTAGCTCCCCCTATTATTGGCTATTTAAGCTTCCAATGGAATTTGATATCCGAACATTTTGGATATTTTTTTTGTTTTAGTGTTTTAGAAACACCTTCCAATTTATTATAAAATTTAAAAAAAAAATAAACAAACACTATTTTCTCCCCTGTACTTGATCCTTGAAAATCTTATTTCAAGTTAGCCTGAAAAAAATCATGTTTTAATAAATCTAACAAAGCTGGTTATATGCAAAAATGTAGCAAGTTGCTCATGAGAAATCAATACGGGTAAAAATAGGCCTGCTGTACCCTGGAGTTTCACTACCCCACACCACCATAAATCAACTCAAGAGGACTTAAGTAAGCAACTTAATCCTGTCCTCTCTTCTGGAGAAAAGTTGCTGGGGAGAGCCAACTTATCCACTCACCACAATAAAGTTTAGCTGAAATAGCCAGTAGCACAGCCAGTAGTCAAACAGGCCAGCAGCCCTAGGTGTCAATTTAGAGGTGCCAGAAAGACATCCTCCAGGCACTTTGGGCAGCAGGCCCTGTGTAAGAGGAAGAAAAGCACTCAAAACCTCTCCCCTGACCTACAGTGCTCAACACCTAATTCCCCTCTCCATAGCACCAAAATTCTTTTTTACGTCTCAAAACTGCATCATAATTCCAAAGGAACCACATGAAAGAATGAAAAATGCAGCTGGTTTCAAGGCAGAAAGAGATTCCAAACAATAGATTTAAATGAGTGATTATCAGCCAGGGTGAGTTCCTTTGAAGGGTGTGATGCAATATTGTTTGGTATGCACACACCTACATGATTCACAAGAAAAGGCCAGAAGAATAGGAATCAATAAGAATTCATTAAATCTAAAATATTGACCTGTTGTGATCTTTTAGTTCTTTGCAACATTTTTCTACAGTCAAAAACAACAAGTGAAAGCTGAGACAGCATTTTCTGAGGGGTGCCTGGAATCTAACGAGGTTGAAGACTACTCATTTAGATAAAGATGCATAGAGCTTTAAGGAAACGTTACTTTAACATTGTACATAATTTTCATAAGAATGTATTTTTCTATTTACTAGGGCACTGAAAAGAACACTACATACATCACTCTAGTCAACAGACTATTTGGCCATGGGCAAGCAGTTTTGAGACATTCTCCTTTGGGCTAGGACCTACAGTCTCAGCAAACAGAAAGGCAGGCTCCTCAGTGTTTTTTGTGGGCAAGTTCAACATAACAGGGGGAACACCACAAAGCATGAATTACTGAAAAGTGGGACCAAGCCTATTACTTTATAGAAAGTGTCAATCCAGAACAGGCCAAACCTGTATTGTACCTCAGATCATCTTTAACTGTTCCCCAGTTGCGCGTTCCACTTCCACCCCTTTTGTCTTCTGCTCTGATTCCTCTAGAGACAGAAACAGCATTCTTTTTAATACTGAAAGAACTTCCTTTCTTATTGACGCAAACTAAAAAACAAGAATCTGATGACACCCGTTTCACCCAAAAGAAATCAGTATTTTGGGTATATTTCACACAACTGTTTCCAATACATTAGATGACACCAATAGAGATAAGAAACACCTACGTTTTATCACTCCCACTTTGCCTTTCGAATTCCCGCTTCCCTCTTTGGTCAAAACCATCAAAGCTTCGATTTATTCCACCACCTCTTCCTCTGCTTCGCATGCCACCTCTTCCTCCCCCGCGTCCTCGCATTGGCCTTTCCCGGTCAAATCGGTCTACTGGTCTGAAAGAAGAAGGCAAGTCAGGCTATATCTACTGAAGAGTTAAGAACTAAAACTGTGGTGACATGAATACAGTAGTCACTGTGATAAAGTAACTTGATCTCCAAATTAAAATGACCAGACTCTTTTTTTTTTTTAAGATTATACCTTAACTAACTCTCATATGGCCCCACAACACTTTGTCAACTTTACAGCCAAGAAACTGAATATGAGCAGAAGCACAAAACTGCACTCCTTCGTTACAGCTGCAGGTTAGTTTTACCCATCTGCTTTGTTCTTTAAGGGTAAAACTATTTTAGAACCGATTTCTCTAGATGTACCAAAAACCTTCATATTTTGATAGGTAGTAATAAACCCTAATTTTTTTTCCATTTTCATCTTAGAAATGTGCATGCATGTTTTCAAGATTGATCTGTCTTTTCATGATAGGCTGTCTCATAGGTGTTAGAAACTTCTCTCTGTCTTTATACATATAGACTGGAACAGAACAACTTGTGTTCACTGGCAGAGAGTAGACAGCATAAGAAACAGCCAGTTTTTAAACTAAGTTTGCTAAGGTGAGATGGCATAAGTCCTCACCCCGCCAACCCCACACACACACACACACACACACACACCATATATCCCATGATTAAAGAAACTAGGGGAGGCAGAACAGTTGTGCTGTAGGGTCTGAGCTTTCTTGTAATTTTAATTTGTACTCCTTACTGTAATCTTGATGTCTAAACCAAGCAGTGCCCATAAGGGACTCTCAGAATATCCAGCCCCTTGAAGAACACTTTGTCATTCCATAAATGGTACATACTTTTCCACCGAGAATTCCATTTGTCTTTCCATGTCATAGGGACGGTATTCCCTGAAAGATGGTCTCCATTCAGTTTTTTCTTGTTTTATTTCGGCTCCCCTATTATCATTCCATCCTTGCTGGTCTCCCCGTTTAGGGGCTCGCTTCTGGCCTGCAGAACACAATTAAGAAGTTAAAATTTATGCAAAGCTAGTGAATAAAATTGCAATTACCAGACTATTGGCTAAAGTGTATTGGCTACAACTAGCTAGACTCTGTTTCACCCCACCCTATATTCCCACCAACATACTTTCCAATATAAGCTGTAAGCGATATTGTAGTCAGATAAAGTGTTTGGCAACCATGAAACCCTATTTTCAATTAACCAAGTTCAGTTGTCTTTGTTACCTCCCTGTCCCCACAACTATAATCTCATTCTTGGAATAGCAGAAGCAACCAATAAGCCAGCTCTCCCTCTTGTACTCTCAGTAATCCTTTTGCTGCATCCAAGTAGAAAAAAGAAGGAACAGCCTGTCTGGAATAAAAGAGCAAGGAAAAAGTTTATAGGCTATTGGAGAAACCATTAAGTGGAAAGCAGCAGGGACAGAAGTCAAAAACCTGGGAGCTGAAAAAGGGCAGAGACCCCCACATGACCTAATTCCTCTAGAAGTGAACCCAGGACTCCCAAGTCTGTTCTCCTGTACAGCAAATAGCCATGAAATCCATGGGCAAAAGCATAGGTGTAGACCAGGGGTTTCCAAGCTTTTTGAATGTGGGGCCAGATCATGAACCTTTTATCACCCAGTGGGCTGGCCAAAGGACCACACCCTCCCCAGTTAGGAAGCTGCTGAGGGGCTGGGAGAGGGACAAGGGGTGGGAACAAAAGTAAACAGCGTTTACTTTTATTTCCCGTCGCAGCACCTCGGGCCTCAGAAAATGGCTTGGCAGGCTGCATGGCAGCCTGCGGGCCGTATGTTGGACAAGCCTAGTGTAGACAGGTAACAGTTATGCTTCTCTAGGAATACATAGATGTAAGCAAATTAAATCTAAGATAAAAATTCAAATGAAACTGGCTGAAAAAGTTTAACTCCATTTACACCAGTACAACATAAATATAATAACAATTTCTACATGCTCCTGAACTGTTAAGATATTTTATATCCTTTTTAAAAACAAACATTTTTAAAGTGAGGGGTGACACATGTCTGCCCATAGCAATCCACCATTGCACAAGCCATCTGTCACTCCACTAGTGCAAGTACCAGGAACCTATGCTGTCCACTTAAGCTTCAACCCAGAACATGAACCCTAGGATCAGAAGACTTGCCCAGGTAACCATTATTTGGCCACTTGTACATACGCAGTATGGAAGTCTAACTGTACAATCATGTACTTCCACCCATCGCTACGATCCTTTTCTTCCTTTTTCTCCAAATGCATAAGACCATTGCCTATAGGACACTCATCTCAACTGAGAAGGTTGGAAGGCGTGTAACAGATGAAGCAAGAAACTGCATGAGTCTCCTATTTAAGGCAACTGAACATTACTGCTTCAGAACCCCTGTGATACTCAGCAAGTTATTCAAATCAAATTATTTAGTCAACTACTAACTGGGGATTCCTCATTTTAAGTGCCTAATGCAAAACTACTATTGATAAGTCCTGTGCACTTTCAACTCCAGCCAAACTAAATGGGAGTTGATCAGTGAAAACATTAAAGTATTCTGGAAAGTGCAAGGCATAGCTGTGTCCACTAATCTGAAATGCCTTACTTGAGATGTGACAATTGTGGCTTCTGCCTCTATAAAATGGGAATAGCAGCATCTTAAATTTCATAGGGGCACAGTTGAGATTAATTCACACCACTAGGGAAATGCTCATATGGAAAACAACTTTACTGTCAGCAGGACCTTAATGGTATATAGTAAGGTCCAATGTCACAGGCTGGAAAGAAAATACTGAATAACTAGCCATTCATTGAAAGAGGCAAATACTCTAGTGGAAAGCATGTTATCATGAACTTGAAAATATGTTAGATGTCCACAAGAGGACTGAAGGAATATTCTAGCACTCCCAAGAGATTCAGGGCTTAATTTTATACTGGATTTCATCATTAGCCCACTGAAGCTTTACTACAGTTCAGAGTTGCAATTTTGGATTACCTTACCTTACCTAAAGATGGGCAAGGTAAGGGAAAAAAAAAATATGGACACAACCGTCCATGGGAGACGTGATACTTAACATATTAACGTAGATAACGTAAAATGTGACCACACATAATAGTAAGAAAGACATTTCTAACATGCACTCCAGTAATAACTTCCTTACAACTACTGTTTAGGATTTTCAAATTGGAATTCAACTCTTCACTGCATACAAGTAAATAACTGGTCAGCAAGTCCATTTTGAGTTCAAATCCTGGTAGTCATTAGAAATATTTTCTAGTTCAATTAGATTTGTCAGCTGAGAAAAAGACTCATCGAGATTTAGTATGCACACAGAGAGAGCCCCTTTCCATTCAGTCTCACCATTAGCCCCATCAAATCCACTCAAACATTCAGAGCACTACTTACAAATTTTGCTTAGGAATCAAAGCTAGCCCAGATGCAGGCAAAGGCCAAGTTATTTTAAAAAGGTTTTCTATCCGATTGTCCAACACTGTTTAAAAACACTTCCTATTTTATTTTTCAGTACATAAGCCAATTTATTGCATTTCACTGCTTTAGTCTGGATAGCCACAGACAGCCAATTTCACTTTGATTCAACTGTACTGATACAATTGTTGCAAACACCACAGATGAGGATTTAAATCCCAAAAGCTTTGTTCAGGATGCTTACAGGCTCTATGAAAACATTTCTATCCATTTTCTAAAATAGAATCATAGACCACTAGCTTTATTAGGAGAGTAATGAAATGTGTGCTTGTTCCTGAAGGAACAAAGAATATTCCTTTTGGAATACAGAATATTTGTGAACCCTGAATCCAGGGCCTAAATATATAAGAGGGAAAAGAGAAAAATCAACATTTGAATCACTGTAAACCATTCATATATTTATCATTAGTGAGGAGTAATGACACCCTGTTGTTTTTGGGAAACCTAATGATTCCACAGAAGTTTACAGGACTGCAAATGCAAGAAGCATACTCCATGAGAAATAAAAGTTATTTCAGCTTAAAATTAGAATGCTCTAGGCAACTCAACCTTATATAAGATAACTGACATAGTATCCTGAATACAGAACAGGAACCTAAAGCAATGTACAAATTGAATATAACCATTTGAAATCTGACTGAGATTTAGTCATGGACATACATACTGTGTATCCATAATGAAAGGACATTATCCATCTGCAACTGAACAAGAAATTTGTATATGCTAGGTAATGCTAGAATTTGGCCAAGATGGTTAATATCTCCAGCGAGAGTTACTTGTTAACATAACAGGAGCTGTTGTTACAGCCACAGTAATGCATCTTCTCAGAAAGAGCACTTACAACACTGACCTTAACATGGGGCAATTAAGAAGCCTGTTACATATGTTCAGTTCTCCACAAAACAAAAAACACTCTGGAGCAGAGTTTTAATATAGATTCTAAACCTTATGGTCCTGAAGGCTAACTTTCAAAAAAAACCCAAAAACACAAAAAAAGCAACTGATCCAGGGAAGTTTGCATGAAGTTATAGTACCAGGTAGATCAAAACAAGTGATTCTGAAGGACGTTAAGCTATCCCACTCATCTCACTGAACTGTTAACACCAAAGCTTGATGAGAAAATTGCAACATTGCAAGGTATTACAGAAAATGTACAGGAGCAAAGCAGCAAAAAGTCAGCCAACTACAACCCAGGCTCCTACTGAGTTGAAGTGGACAAACTGGGGAAGTTGGCTGCTCTTACAATTGTTCAGACCAAAAAGGGAGAATTCAAAGCCTCTTCCATTCTCTTCCCATAAGCATCACTATTTCAAATCCCTTGAGGATCTCAACACAAAATATGCACTGAAGAAGCTTCCCCTCATAAAAACCTGCAGCACAAGAAATTCTGAATTTAGTGAAAGATCAAAACAGATCAAATTATATATTAGAGCTGGCAGGAATACCACATGGTCTGGCCTGAAGGAGGGGGATTAAAATGGTTGGTAATAAATAATTCTAGGATCACTACCATAAAATATGGCCCATAAAAGGGACATTAGTTTATTCCTGACTCAGTAAGTCAGAAGTATTAGATTAATTTTCTTCCAAAAATGGTATATTGCATTAAAATATAGTAATAAAGACCACAAAAAGCTCACTCTAAAATCAGACAGAGATGCATGTAACTGTGCATGGGCAAAACTAGTTTTTCAAAGTTGTTTACAGAACCCTAACATTGGACTTGGCAACCTAAATAAATCCTTTACATGCAACTGCTTTAATTACTTCCTACTAGAAAGTTTCCCCATGATAAAGAGATTTAGATTTCTCTAGGTCACGCAATATTTCAAAGGAAACTAAAAGAAAAGATACAAAATCACAGGTTGAAAGTATTTTCAATATGCCAGCACTCAGTTACAAAAATGCCAACAATAGCTTTCCCTGCACAATCCCCATGACTACATATCTAGAAAAATTATATTCGAGTGAGTCATTTATAAATATCACTGACTACAGAGTTCACACAATTTAAACTTCCTCAAAACATGCAGTACCCTGTTGCTCTACGATGGTGACAACAATACCATCAGTCAATCTTAATAATCAGGGATTATGTCCCAGTTTTGCCACCTCCAGAAATTTCACAACAAAGGCAGGAAGGAAGTCATTTAAAGTGTTAGTAAAGAGATTTTGGACACTTCAACTAAACAGAGCTTTTTTATTAATGCAGCATCAGCAGTTTTAATTTGCCTGCATTGGTAGAGAATGCAAGCTCTACATTTTACTGGGCCTTTTCAAAAGAGCTGGCAAATGCAATTTGCCCACAGCTCTAAGAACAAATGTTAATTAACATCAAGATACACAATTACAGATGTCACACTACCTACAAGAGTTCACATCCCACATCCAGAAATACAAAGTGTTCAAGGCCTAGAAAACAAGAAATGTATTAAAACAACAAGAGTTAATATCCATGCCAAAATCAGAAGAGTAGGGAAGGAATATAAATATCCTAGTCTGAAGAACAGAGAGATGTTCTAAATAAATAAATAAGTAAATAGTAAGATAATTAGCTACTCCCAAAAGCTCTGTTCTCACTTTGTCAGATACTTCAGAAAAGAGCATTCTGGACTCCCAAGTGATTAAAAAAAAAAACCCTGTGCACTAAAGATACCTTGCAGCTTTTACAGATTTCACTAAATAGAGCTAACCTGAAAGTATCTGATTTTTTTAAACAACAGCTGAAACAAGGTAAACAAGGCAGGATTTATACAACTTTCTAAATACAAACAGAACTTCTCCTGTAACCACCAAACCATAACATTAAAGTATTAAACTCTCAACATAAAGCATCTGAGTAGTCTGAAAGCTTATTTTAAATTCAGTATGTTTTGAATCAACACAAGATGTTCAAGCTGGTAAACTTCAAATCTTTCTGAAAAAAGTCTTTAACATATTAAACATGAGCTAAGTGATTTAGCAAACCATTTGCCTGGAACACACTAAAACTAATAAATAACTGCTTCTTGCAACATTTAAAATCTGAATTTAAAGAAAAAAAAAAAAGTGTCAAAATTACAGATTTTAAACCCAATCAATACAAGTCAGTTTTGATTTTTCAAACAGAAGGCGACTAAATGCCTTTGAGAACCTGGACTTACCTCCCATCAGTTTTGACACAGTTAAGCACCTGAAGTATGTCTACATGGCACAAAGCAGTACAATCCTGCTGGTTTCAGAGCTAGTTTGGATATTTCAGCTCAATACACTTCGTAATGGGTATATACATTAGTGCAGGGGTGAGCAAAATGCAGCCTGCAGGCTGGATGTGGCATGCCAAGTCATTCTATCCAGCCCACGGGGCCCCTTAAAAAAAATGTTAATATTTTACTGCCCCCGGCCGCCCATCATGCAGCTCTCAATGGCTTGCCAAAACTCAGTAAGCGGCCCTTCACCCAAAATAATTGCCCGCCCCTGCATTAGTGCGTGAAGACATGGGATCCCCACATAGCACAGCATTATTAAACACAGTCATCCTTTACACACCTTTGGAGGATTTGTACACACAACCCACCTAACCCTTTCTAGTTACAGTGAGCCTAGAAACATTTCAGAATGTCTTCATCTTGTATTTAAAAAACAATTCTAAGTATACACCACTAATTTGCAAAAATAAAATTGCACTCTTACAGAGATGTGGGCATTATTCAAAACTCTATGGTTATGATAATTCAACTTAAAAATAAGCAAAAGCTTGGCATATTCTTCCAACCACTGGCAGTTCCCTGGATCCTATACCAGATCCCAAAGGGCTTTCAATTGATGAGGTTCCTACATATTTCAGTTACCCGCAGGAATAAGCCTGGAGTTTTGGTAATCTAAAATTACAGTTCACAGTAAACCACGATACATTTTTCAGTGTTGTCCCTAACCAGTCAATTCTGCAAGGAAAGTACATATAATTTACCCGTTTACCTGTTGTGCAAATATGCTTCACTGCAGCTGTAGCCTTGCGTCTTCCCCGAGTGCTATTGCAATCCCCTTCCTCTGCTTTCCTCTCCCTGCCCTGTGCTCCCTCCCATATCCACTGCAAGCCACACTGAGGCTGCCCATGCCACTTATGGCACATGTGATCCAAGGTGGCCAACCCTGCTTTAAGACACAGCAATACTAGGGACCACTATCTTCAATATTTGACAAAATATTTGTTTTAGTTTCCTGAGATCTGGAATACAAAGGCCTTATTTTGATTAGCAGGCAATATGTGGAATAAGGCACCCTTTCTTCTCTGCAGAATGGCTGTAGGTTAGTGGCTCTCTGCCTAGGAAAGGATGGGTTTCTCAAAAAAGATGTCTTCCGGATATTGAGGTTGCAGGCAACATTTACGTAGAAAGCCTAATGGCTGTGACAATATGATTGCACAGACACAATGAACAATGCTCAGGACCCACATGCACAAAGTGATGTCAACCCACCAAAAACATCAGAACACAGAACCCAAGTGTTAGACTAAGTTCAAAGAGCACTTTCCCTGCCCTATGAAGTCCTACAGTTGCAAATGCAGACAGAAAGGTATGTCTTGAGAATGATGCTATTAGTTTTGTGGCAGCACTGTAAAACAGAAGAAGTACATCCTCTTCTCTGCTTCATACTTGGCAATTATGGCTTCACATTATGGAGCTGTTAAACATCTCTACAGTATCTTCTTCCTCTTTATAAAATGCTCCCATACAGTGACCTGAGGCTGAGTACCAATGAACTCAAAGACCTCAAATACATCAAAGTGCCCTCAGGTACATTTTCCAGCTCTGAAGTTAATACTCCCAGGCATTTTGATGGAAAAGCTGCCCTGCCAGACTGAGAAGAGCAAGATCTGCACTGCAGAGGCAGCTCTAGTATCAAATCACTCTGCAGTCTTGGGCAGCTCAGATATTAGCTTCCTGGAATTGCCCTTTGAAGAATTCCAAGCCAGTTTAGCCACGTTCATAGAACTCTCTTTGCAATGCTCGTTCTTTTTCTTACATTTGTTTTTGACCAATGTCACCTATACACACACAAAGTACTCACACACACACTTTAACTGGTATAATGCAATGAAGACAAGGGATAAACAAAACACATTAAAACCCCATCCATGGACATGCATACCCACAGAGCACACACTGCTATTGACCTGAAAAGTTTAAAGTTTTAGAGAGCTCACTTTGATGACTGCATTAACAAGAAAGCATTCCTGAGTACGTGAAACCACTGAAGACTGCAAAAATAACAAACTCTGGCCATATTACACTATAAGAGGTGCTACAAAAACACTAGGTAAATAGATTTTGAGTAGCAGCATAGATGCTAGAGTACCAGAACAAACACCTAAGTAACAAAAAATACCCTACTGTGGAATTCTTGCAATTAAGACATCACAATGTTGGCAAACATATCTAACTACATACAAGTTAGGGGCACCATTAATAAGAGAATATGTTAGACTGAAGACTGAAAGGGACAGATAAGCCTAACAAATAAGATGCTCTTTTGTAAACCACGTTGAAGAGTACTGGAGTGCAGCAGTGTGTGATACCCATTCAATCAACAGGACCCAAGGAATTTTGCTAGTCTTGAGCTAAGGAAATAAGCAGCAAGCATACTGGGAAGCATTTAATTTCAGCCACTGCTGAAAGGCTTAGCAACCAATCAGGCAGATCATGTGGCCCAATACAGCTGTGATCATCAAAATCAGATCAATCCAGAATTCATTTCACTGTCTTTCTCTACAACTGTTTTCCCTTGCTCTTGCATACCTCAGTTCCAGGAACAGACTTCTACTCTTAAGTGATTGAACCTTCTTTTGACATGGCCTGGATTCAGCTTCAAAATGCCAAATGAAACAAAACAAAACCAGCATCACAAGTCACTAGTCAGCGCTCTCCTAAACTCTTGATTGATGCACTTTGAAGAGTAAGTTACCTATGCTTTGTTACGTTTTTCTCTCCTTTTTGATTTTGGAGTAGTTTCACTGCATCTGAATATGGTAAATGTCCATGGTGTCTCTGCAGAACTGACAGGTTGCAAACACTGCTTGGAAAAGTGAATAAAGGCATCACAACAAGTGAACTCGTAACATTTAACTGGGCTGTCTGGCCCTTCCCACAGCAGACACTGAGAATCAGAACTGTTTGGGCAACAGATGATTTCGGGAGTCCGTGAGTGTTCCTCTCAAATCATTAAAATGGTGTCAACTCAAACACAAAGATTAAAGTCATGTCGGCAAAGATCCATGACTTCCTGGACAGTCTTGCTGCTTAAAATTTGGGCCTTCTGGCTACAACCACACGTGACAGGGGCTGATAACCTGATAGTCTATAGAAAAAACCAGCCCAGGTAAAGATCATCAAGGCCTGGCTGTCAGCCCTTTACAATACCTACAAGCCTAGGACATGCACTGGTCTCAGATGCCAAATACCGCCCGTGGATGTTCACAACACAGTTACTTAGC
This sequence comes from Crocodylus porosus, assembly GCF_001723895.1. NCBI lineage: Eukaryota > Metazoa > Chordata > Crocodylia > Crocodylidae > Crocodylus > Crocodylus porosus. Next base: position 1,963,948 of record NW_017728950.1, on the reverse strand, counting down.
GGAAGGGGGAGGGGGGGAGCAGGATTCAGGACTATACTGGATTAGACAGGAAGAAAGATAGAAACAAGAGAGGAAAAGTACTGGGGGAGAAAAGCAAAACCCCAAAGAAGTGCTTGAGAGGAGCAGCAACACGCTGGGGGGGGGGGAGGGGGGGGATGCGTGCTCAACACCCCTCCCAGTCCCGCTGCCCCGGGCATGGTGGGCAGGGCGATGAGGCCTCCACCTACACCTCCCCCCACACCCACCAGTGACCTTGGCCGTGAAGGAAGAACCCCCGCCTCCCCCAGGAGAGGCGCGCACCGGGCTGCTGCGGCGCGGCGGCGGCAGGAGGGCTGTCCGGCTGCCTGCGCTCCCTCTGCGCCTCCCGTCGCCCTGCGCCGGTGCCGGGGCGGAGGCCCGGGGCGGCCTTCCTGGTCGAGGCGGCGGCAGCGGCCTCGTCGCGCTTCTTGCGCTGCTGCTGGCGTCGCTCGGCCTCGCGTAGGATGTCGAAGGGGTCGGACTCGTCGTCCAGCAGCTGGTAGAAGCGGTTGGCCACGGCGCAGCCGAAGCTGTCCTGCATGGCGGCGGCGGCGCCGGGGCTGCCCACGGCCCCTTTCGTCATGGCCAGGGGAGGGAGCGGGCTCCGCTCCACTCCGCGCCGGGCCCGGCTCGCCTCGCTCAACAGAGAGCCCGCCGCCACCACCACCCCCACGCCATGGCCGCTCGCCTGCCCCGCCGGCCAATCCCTGCCGCGGCCAATAGAGGCCGGAAGCCCCGCCCCGTTCAGCCAATCGCAAGCGACAGGGAGAGGCGGCGTCCAATCACGGGATTGGTCCCCACCCCCCGGGAGGCCTCGGCCGGTCAATGGGAGGGCTGGATGCAGCCTCTCCGCTCGTCGCCGCCGGCCAATTGAAGCGCAGCCTCTGTGTCGTCAGGCTGAGTGGCGGTGACACCAAGCGAGAGGCACGTTGAAAGTTTCTCCTCCACTCTCGGGCCGGCCTTTGGGTGAAATAGCCTTTGGGTGAAATATGCATGAGGTTTATTGAATATTCATGAGCGCCGGGGCGGAGCAAGCGCTGGGATTGGTCGTGGGACGGGGCGGTGTAGTGCCAATGCCTCGCGTGCGCGTTCTCTCCCTCCATGCTACCCAAGTGCGCATGCGCGGGCAGCCGCACACTTTTAGTTGCACATGTGCGTGTACACACACGCACATATACACATACTGCTATAGTACACACACACACACATATGCACCCCCTCTGTATTACACCCCATTGTATTACACGTTACCCCCTGTATTACACCCCCTCCCTCTGTATCACATACACAATTCCTTTATTACACCCTTCCTGTATTGCCACGCCCCTTGCATTACTCAAGCTGGCACGCCAGTGTTCAGCCCTCAGTAATCAGCCCTGCTGAGAGCCTGGAGGTGCTTTGCACTAACCTGGCTGGCCTGATTCTGCTAGCCAAGGTCCCACACCTCTTGAGACTTGAACATCCCTTTTCCCTGCCTTCTTGATGCGCTGGGTGTGGCACTTTGTTTCTCCAAAAGCAGTTCAGTCTGAATCACGGTGGGCAGCACCTGAGAAGCAGACTGTGAGGGCCAGTTTCATGGGAGTTGAGATGCCCAAGGCAGCGATCGCACCCTGCAATAAAAAGGCCACCCCAGGAATGGTCACACTCAAGTTTCCCTGCCCCCTACTCGCTCCTTATCTCAGGGAAATGGGTGGAAATACAGACATTTGAACCTGGACTGTATAAAAGTCTGCCACACACTGGCATAGATGTGGGAGTTCTGCCTCCAAAACCAGTCTATACCTGTAACAGAACAGAAGTTCAGCCATGTAGACTGGTTTAAAAATGGAGGAACCCAGTCTAAATTTGTCCCCCCCCTCCCCCCAAGCTGCCCACAAAGGGTGAATGTGTCTTTTGTTCACTACCCACTGAAACTACACTGCTTACAGAAAACTGTATAAATTAAATCAATTCCACCTAGCACGGTTTGAATGTCTGTACCTAGCCTTTGTGTTAGACCACGGCTTGTCAATCAGAAGTATGCATACTCCCGGGGAGTATTTGGAAAGCGGCTAGGGGGTACATGCAGGTGGGCAGGGATGGAGCACAGCCACCCACCATCCCATGCCACGCTGCCACCTCCCAGGAGCAGGGCTGTGTGGGGGCAAGGGCAGTGGCTCCCCTCTACAGGCTGCACAGGCGCTGTCTGGCCAACTGGATGCAGGAGGTGGAGAGCTCATATGCGAAGATAGTGACTGCTGCCATCCACCACCACATGCAATCCCCCCACCCCCGGCTCTGCATCTGGCTGCCACTACCCCCACGCACCCACTCCACCAGAAGTGTACCCAGCAGGAATACACTCCTTTAAAAAGGTTGAAAACCCCTGTGTTAGACTCTCTTAGTTCATTCCGTAAAAAGCTTGAGTATGTCACTAGGGATCGGTTTTATAGCTATGTTGGTCTGAGACAAAGAGGAATCCAAAACTGTAAAACTCTTGGTTCAGAGGTGATACCTTTTATTACACCAACTAGAAAATAGTAACAATTGAGCAAAAAAAGATTTTTTTTTGTGCTGTTTTCTAGTTGGTCTAATGAAAGGTATCACCTTTGAACCAAGAGTTCTGTATTCCTGAGAATGTCACTAGAAATCTATGCAGCATGATCCAGAAGAGCAAAGTGTTTCCTTTCCTCCATTCTTCTTAATAAGTTCTGTTTGATTTGGAGAGGTGACCTTTACTGCTTTGGGATACACTGTATCCGCTGCTTAAGGATACACAATAAACTCTTTTACTATTCTGAAAGAGTTGATTGTCCTTAAAATTCCTGAAAAAATATGAGAGTATTTCTTCCTGTCATCAATCCAGGATTAAGCTTTGATGTTAACATAGGGATGTCAAATTCATTTGGCCCAGTGGGCTGTATCTGGACCACAGAGCTTCCTACAGGCTTGATCCAAACCATCATGTGGATCAGACAGCCTGTGAGTAGTAGCGGTGCTCATTCCCAACACTCTGGAACTCAGGAGCTATCACCACAGTCATTCACCCTGACTCCCTTTTCGCTGGCCAGTGATCTTAGTTACCGAGGCAAATAACAACCCAGATTTTGGCAGTGTGTAATGGAAGCAGAGGCAAAGGGAAAGAGGAGAGGTGAGCAGGATTAATTCCCTGGGTTCTGAAGCTACAGATCTAGCAACAACAGGGATTAGCATCACTGCCCAAGGGCTTTGGCAGTCATGGTGACAAGCCCTCAGAATGAATCAGGTTTGTGGAAATGAGTGGCTCAATCCATGAGAAACCTTGTGGGCTGGATGACCCACCACTCCACATTGGATTTGGTCTATGGGCGGTAAGCTGGACACCCCTGATGTAACAGGGGAGATGACACCTCCTCCGGTGGGCTTTAAACTAGGCTCGTCGAGGGAAGGGGTAGACGAGGGTGGAGGAAACATCAGACTGCCAGACCAAACAGCACCCACAACTACAGCCCAGCCCAGACCAACGAGTGAAGCGAATAAACAGGTAAGAGATAGGGGCCAGGGTAACGCTGGGACTAGAGGGTCAGTACACACATCCACAGG
>NW_017728950.1:1939265-1960358 GCF_001723895.1 Crocodylus porosus | reverse complement strand
ATGAACATCTTGCTGGGGTCGTTTGACCCCAGTACTCTTTCCTGCCATGGTAGGGGGTCGGACTAGATGGTCTGCTCAGGTCCCTTCCAACCCTAGAAACTATGAAACTATGAAACATGTTAGCCAAGGTCTTATTTTGGCTTCCTGTTTCCTATCCTGTTATGGTTTCTCTGAATATTAGATTGTATTTAATAAAAAACTATTTTTCTACTTCTCTAAACCAAATATAAGGTAATCACCCACAAAGAGGAAGAATATCTTGTATTCAAAACTTGCTTAACTTTATCCCAACTACACAGCCAATCCAATAAAAGATATAACACTAAGAAATCCTTTCCTCTTGCATAATTTCTGAACTATCATCGTTACATCACTTCTACACTACCATTCTTTAAATAATTTCTATGCTCTGTATAATACAGTATAGCACAAAAACAGTATTAAATTCTGTGAAAAATCTATAGCAAGTGTATTTAGTATCACATAATAAGCATCAGCCATCACTTGGAACTATTCTTTATAAAATTAAGTTACATATGGAAAATTATATTTCTGTGTTGCCTAATGAACATTCAGTGTTTTGCGCTCTCTATCCCACAAGCATTCTGGACATTCTTCATTTCTTCTCTCTCCTCTTTCCACTTCATATCTATTGCTGTCCTGTAGCTCATTTTCAAGCAGTACAAAAATGACAAAGGTCACTCCTTTCCCTTTGCTATCAGTTACCATTCAATGAATGGAATGGGTCATTGTGGATTAGTCTAGTTATGGTATCAGAAATTATATCAGTTCACTTGTCCAGTCTCATTGTTTGCCTAGTCCCTTGTTTTACATAAAAGAACTAGAATTATAATTTATAATTGGATTAGATGGGAGACATATAATCAAATATACAGACAAGCCTGACTGTAAATATGTTTAATTTGTATGTTAACAGAGCAAACAGTAATCACAGAGCCATATTAATCACTCAGTATTACCTTTACTCCATTATATCATTTGCAGTACACATATGCTTTATTGAAATCTAATGTTACTTTCATACATATTTGACTGTCTCTGATCTATATGCATTTATATACACAAGCAAAGAGAAATTATTTTAAAACTTGTGTTTAGCTTGGGGAAGGGGGAGGAAAGGGCATGAAGAAATGAACTAAGCTGACCCTTCCAGAGCGTGGAGTGCCGACACACTAGGTCTGTAGCCAATGATACAATTTATGACTTACAGGAGCACTGAATGTGGGTTTCCGACTGTTTAGGAAGAACAAAGGGCTAATTAGTGACTGTACATAGTTATACTAATACTCTGCCCTGCATTTCCCTGTTCTGCCTTCAGCTGTGACATTGACAGCACTCCTGCAGACTACAGTTCCCTCACGTGAAGTTATGGATGCGTTTCTACTGTCTGCACCATTGGTTCTGTTCTAAGTGGATTCTGTATGCTGTGGATGTAGTAAGGAGGTGTCAGGATTTAGTTATTTGTGTCAAGGTTTCTGATCTGTGTGATATAAAACAGTGGTTCTCAACCTTTTTAGTACCAGGACCCATCTGTAAAAATCAATGGCCAGTTCCAACCCAGTGCCTCTCAGCCCCAATCCACTGCCCCCCTGGCTCCAGGCTTCAGCTCTCCAGTGTGTGGGGCAGCAGATGTGTGTGTGGGCTGGTGGGGGGAAGCACTCTGCCAGCCTGCAAATGAAAAGCCACAGTTTCCCACCTTTTTCTTCCTTTTGCACTTGCAAAGTGATGCAATTAAACTGCAAAAACAGGCAAGTTTTGTCATGTGTACAAGCACACAAAATGTGGCTAAGTTACATTCATTTCCTAATACAAAAACGTGCTTATTGCTAGCAGACATAGGATTGGTACTTTGACTGGAAGGGATGCAAATCAGAGTTTTGCAGTGATAGCACGAGATGAGATATCTTGTTGGTGATTACAACGTAAATGCTTAGGCAAACAGTTAAAACAGCTTTAAAAAATTATAACCATGTGGTGTAAAACTAAGAATTATCCTGTCCAATTCCAGGCAAAGATAACATTTGGGAATTTTCTTGGGATACAAAATCATGTACCTGTTTGCAATTATGCAAATTTAGGCCAAATCTACAAACATACTTTTGTGACTCCTACTCATTTTAGTGATCATTGTGCCTAAATCCCTTTTCAGCTCTGGTTACTAATTTGCAACATTTGTTATAGACTGTGGTGGCAAGAAGCCCCCACAGGTACCAGGGGAACTGGGGGAAACCCTGTGAACCCCCGCAGGGAACAAACAGGCCCTCCACACCCCAGAAAACTTACCTTTTAGAGCGTGGCCAAAGCCTAAACCATAGCCGCGGCCGCATGAGCCAGCGTTATGCTGGCTCTTTAATCAGCTGCATCTGAGGCTGGGGAGCACTGGGCTGATTGCAGCAGCTGGGGACGCTGCCACAGGAAGCTTAAAAACCCCGCCAGAAGCCAGAAGGGAGAGAGGGAGGGAGAGAGAGCCAGCTGGGAGCATGCCAGGCAGGCGATTCCTGAGGCTGGCAGTACCGTGGCTGCAGGCACTGCTCCTGCACTTGGGGCAGGGGGAGCACTGTCCCTGCATTAGGCTGGGGAAGACCGATCCCCAGCTGCCTGAATTTTGGATTCCATAAGAGTGTCTCTCTCTCTCTGAGAGAGAGAAAGACACAAGATCACGGGAGCCTAGCCCTCTGGCACCAGGGTCGGGGGGCTCCAGTTGCCCTAACGTCAGGCAGCTGGAGGGGTCAGGGCAACCCATCGGTGCTGAAGCTGATGCCTGACCCCTTAGTAAAGGGGCTAACAGGGGACAGCAGAACAACAGAAGCAACACCCAAGCAGTTGTCAAGTGGCTGGGGTGTAGGGGAGGCGAAGCCACGAGGAACATTGCGGCACAAACATGAGTACCTCCGTCACCGGGTCACCCGAGAAGAAGAACACCACTGAATCCCTCCTTTCACCTAGTACAGCAAGTTGTGGGAGGAAAGTTGAGGGGGCACCCAGGTAAACGGGGACAGGACAGTACACACCACGCCCACTAGAGACGCCACATAGATCAATTCAGTTATGGTCCCCGTATGAAAAGACCAGGGGCCCCAAGTGTTTTGATCACTATAAGAGGATTGGGTTTAATACATTTTGGATTAAACATGTTGAATCAGAATCCTTCAATATGCTTTTGGCTTCTGGGAAAAAGTGTCAACAGATAAATACTATAAGAAACTAACTTTGCAGCTATTCCTCCGCAAAAGCATCAGAAGAGACTGGCCTCAAGCCCAGAATTCTAAACATCACAGAATGGATAAAATCTGTTAGTATACTGAATAAGCTAGAAAAGTTAACTTGCTCAGCAAGTAATTTTCTTGATGTATATGAACAATTCCACACACTCTAAGCTAGGGTGACTATATTTTATAGTGTTTAAAATTAATACAGTTGCTGTAGGTTAATTATGAATCAGTACTAAAACTTCTGAATCATTTATGATAGTTGGATAATCACTGTTGCTCATTTCAGTGACAAGCTATACCCCATGTACCATGATGACTTGTTTTGTTTTGGGGCGTTTTGAGTTTGTGTTTTGTTTTTGGGGGTGGGGGAGGGTTGCTTAACGTAAAAAAAACCCCAAAACTTGTTAATTGAAAAGATGAAGATTGGATAGTTGAAAGGCACCACACAGAAAATTAACCTGATTAAGTAGACTGCAATATTGAAAAAAATAAGCCGAAAAGTGAGATCTTTACCTTTTTAAAAAAGGTGAAGGCAGGAAACAAAATGGTTGTTGAGAGTGAAGGCAGCTCTTCTTTTTTTTTGATAGGACAACAGTTCTGATCAGGAAATGATAACAGCCACAGTGCATATGGAAGCATCCAAAAAGATTGGTGCTAACCAGATTACTGTCATCTAGTATACTTATGGTATTTATTCACTATACTTAGGGATACATTTAGTAAGCACTAGAAAGTATTAGTATCATTGCGCAAGGCTCCATCAAGAATACTGTCTGCAGTTCTGGTCACCAGCATTTGAAACAGATTAATTTAATCTGGACAGGAACAATGAAAGGCCACTGCAATGGTTATGGGAATGGGGACATTTTCTTATGAATGAAGATTAAAGGAGTTTACCTTATTTAGATTAAGAAAATGGAGATTGACAGAGGATATGATTACTTTTTTCAAATGAATACATGGCATGAGTGTCAAAAGTGGAACAAAGCTTAGCATCCACTTGATTTGTCAACAGGGGCAAATTAGCTCTCTCTTGCTTGGTGGCCTTTACCCACTAAAACAACACTTAGGCATTAGTTCCAAACACAGTTAACCCTTTCTTTTTCAGTGTACCAGCTAATCAGAGAAACTGTGGCATGCAATATTATAGAACCATAGTATAGAAGGACTGGAAGGGACCTGTAAGATCATCAAGTCCGGTCCCTTGCCTTGGGCAGGAGGTTATTAGGCTCAAATGAACTCAACAAGGTGCTTGTCCAGCCTCCTCTTGAACACCTCCAGGGATGGCGACTATACCACCTCTACCAGGACTCTGTTCCAGATTCTAGATACTTGTATGAAAAAGAAGTTTGTCCTTATTTTTAGCCTAAATATTTCCTCAATTAACTTATTATTATAACATGCCTTATTTCTGGAGCACAGTGCTGAGGCAGGTCTACAAAATAGGGGCCAGGGCTTGATGGCCCCCTGTAACAGGTTGCCCTCCCCAGCAGAATTGTAGTGGTCTATGAGGGGCACCCTTGAAGTCCCTTAATGTTTCACTTTCGTCTTGTATCCTGCCTTTACTCGCCTGCCATATCTTGATGTAAATATTATTTAAATGTTCTTACAAGTGGGAGACTGCCTATTGTACAGCATGCAGCTGAAGCCGGCTTTCCATGTGCTGCTGGGGACAGGAGGAGGCCGGCCAGGTCTGCACCAGCCAGCAGAAGCAGTGACGGAGCCATGTGCCGCTTGGGACTGACTGGCGCAGGCTCGTCCCGTCCCAAGCGGCACACAGCTCCACTGCCACTTCTGCTGGCCGGTGCAGACCCAGCCAGGCTCCTCCCATCCCCAGCAGCACATGAGAAGTGGCCCCCTTGGGACCTCGTGCATGGGCGACCAGGCCTGGAGAGCCGCAGTGCCCGGGGGGAGACTGGCCGGGGGAGCAGGCTCCACCTTGCTGTAGGGCAGGGCAGGGCAGCGGGGCTGGCTTGAAGCGGGCAGGTGAGGAGGCAGGCGCGGGCCAGCAGTGCCAGCACCCGCTGCTTGGCCTCCTGCATGGGGCCACTCCGGCAGTGCAGGGCACAGGCACCGGCACGGGCTCGTGTCAGGGCAGGGAGGCGGGGCAGGAGCACGGGCACTCCTGGATGTGCATCCTCCCTGCCAGCAACTGGCATCCTCGCCCCCAGCGACCGGATGCAGACCCCCATCCTCAGCCATGCAGGCTACATTAGCAGGACCTGAACTGCCAAGAAGGTGGCTGGATGTAGAGCACCTCTGGGCCGGGCTCCCCCTGCCTCCAGCCCAACCCGGCTCTGGCAACTGCCTGCCCCCCGGCCCGGCCCCGAGGCGCCCCTAGCTCTGTGCAGGAACTTACCTGGTGCCTCCGTCCATCACGCATGCAGGTGCAGGCCATGCTGCAGCTCCCTCGGCCGCGCGCAAGGGGCAAGGGACGGAGCTAGGGGAGAAATTGCAGGTGCTGTCCCCAGCTCATCCAGTCAGGCATGGCTGGGGCAGCCCTGTGCCATGCAGCCCTCGAGGCAGTGGCAGTGGGACCCGGCTCACGTGACGAACCTGGCCCTGCGGGGGCAAGCAGCTCCCCTCCCCTCGCTGCCGCTGGGGCCTGCGAGCTGGCCCTGCCCGCCTCTCCTCAGTCCCACTGCCACCGCTGTGGAGTGCGAAGCAGGCGCCAGGACTCCTCTCCTGTCCCAAGCAAGGGACCTCAGGCCAGATAAAATGGCTTGGTGGGCTCCATTGCGGCCTGTGGGCCTTATGTTGGACAAGCCTACTCTAGCTCCTTAATCCTCTCTGGGCCCATGGTCCTCCTTTTGCTTTCAGTATGGAGCCAGGCCTTCTGGCCCCCTTTTACCCTGCACCTCCTGGACACCAAGTTGTTGGGTCTTCTGCCTCCTCAGGCTTGGCCCTTTCTTATAGCTCAGGCTACTAGCCAGGATCCCCCCACTGGGACCCAGCTTCCAAGTCCTGCAGCCAGCTCTAGGCTACTGGCCCTATATGGCTGCACCCACTAGTGCACTAAGCCATTTGGCCTTTTATGATTGTGCCCCAAGGTGCTAATGAGGCCTCCTCCTTCCCTACTACCTTGACCACAAACCACCAATCTAGCAGTCAAAATATAAAATGGAAGTCCATACGCTATAACCACAAAAAAAGAATTAAAAAATGAAATAAAATAAAATAAAATAAAAAATTAAAGAAGGCAGTATGCCAGCTTATGTTTTTTTATGGCTCGGTGCTCCTGCTTCCCACCATCTGTTATGCTCCGCCTTGTGGGACTGCCACAGCTTCTCTGGGACTCATCAGGAGTTCCCCCTACAGCAGCTGGACAGGCAGCCAAGCATCTTCATGGAGCTATTATGTACAAACCCCTTCCCCCCGCTGCTGCCCCAGAACTGCCACCAAGTCCAGGGTTTTTGTAGTTCTGGCCTGTTCCCTTCAAGTCATCTGACTAGCCAGCAAGGCTTAGCTTTTAACCCCTACCCTGCCAGCAGGCTGTGCCCAGAAAGTTCTGGTTTTAAAGGGACCGGCCTGCTTTCTGGTAAGAGGGCTAGTGTTCCCTTCATTTCCTGTTACACCCCCAATGACAAGGTCCAGTCCTACATGGCTTTCCCTGGATCTTTGGGGATGTCCCAGTGTTCTTGTTGGTCACTGTTGTCTAGCATCCCCTTGTGGCCAGCCTGACCCAGAGACCATCACAAGAGGTGGAAGATAAGCAAAGAGCTGGAGCTGACCTGAATGGGTTTTCAGCACTGCGTCCTACCACAAGACAACAGATACAATAATCTGGGGCAGCTATAAGGGGATAGCTACGAAAGGGCAGGGCTGGCCATAGAGGGCTATCAGCAAGGGCTTCTTTTATTTTCATACCCCCTGGGAGTTAAATTAACAGTCTCTACTTTCAGGTCTCAAAAATGTCATCCTTCTGTAGCTTCAGCCCCAGTCTGAGTGCCTGTCAGTGGATGACATAAATTCAAGGCTCTCTTCCTCTCCTTTATTCATGGAAGAGGTGGCTGCTCAGTTCTCAACAGCCAAGTTGCTGGCTGGATTGGAAAGCCACACCTATTGCTCCATGCAAGCATAACTCAGCCCAACCCTCTAACAAAGGGACATGTAGAACAGCTTCAATACAACCCTAGCCCTACCGACTACTTCTCCAACTCTAGCCTGCAAGTGCCTTCTAAGCCAAAACACTGACCCTTACTTCGTGAGCCTGAACAACTGTAGCCTTAACTGTAGACCAAAACCTGATGAGCCTACCAGCCACGATCCTAAGACTAGGCTGTGATTTCATACCAGTGCCACCTCTAGACCCAATCTGGCTGGAGTGGCTTTTAAACTATTTTTTCCCCTGGGAAATAGGACTGTGGAGTTCTACAGAGAGAAATCCTGGGCTCAGGGAGCACAGGTCCTTGAATGTCAGCCTTCTAGCAGCTTACTGTGAGTTTAGGGCTCTCCTCCCTGGTGCCTTGCCAGGGTGAGGTTCTGGCCCAGCCCAGCTTGGCTTCATGGCCAGCCACACCAGATTTTTACCCCCTCCCCCAAGCAGGGTGGTACCTGGCTCCCAAACCTGCCCAACCACGTCCGTGGCAGCAGGGCACAAAGTTGAAAGCCTTAGCTCTCAGCCTTGAGCCCCAGAGGCTCTTCTCCCTGATGCCTTGCAGCAATGGCAGGGAAGGATGAAAAGCAAAGTAGGTTTATATTGGCTATCAGGAAAAACTTCTCTTAAAACAGTGAGGCAGTGAAACAGACTGTCTAGGGAAGTTCTGGATGCTCACTGTTGGAGGTGTTCAAGGAAAGATTTGACAAGCATTGGTTAGGGATGATCTAGGACAGGGCTGTCCAACTTCTAAGTGGCTGGGGACAGCACCAGGACTAGCTATGGGCCTCTGCCCACATGCTGCACAGATTCTCCCACCCAATGCTGCACTGTGCAGTCATGCCCCCCTCCACCCACTGCATGGCTCTTCCCCCTCCTCATTGCTTCACTGCACACTGGCCCCCAACACATGCACATGCTGCACTGTGTGCCTGTGGCTCACCCACAGCTCACCCTGGCAATGCCATACACTACTGCACTTCAGCAAAGGCAGAAGAGGGAGGGGGATCCCAGAGACTGTAGCTGCTGGTGCAGAAGACAAGGAGCCAAAATTTAGCTCCTCATGAGCTGCAAGTGGCTGGTGGGCCACCAGTTGAATAGCTCTGATCTAGGAGTAGCTGTGCTGGAGTACTCTGTAAAGAACAACTGTTGAAGAAAGCCCTTGAGCTCTCCCCATGCCCACCCCTAACCCTACAGCTCTGAGAAATAATGAGAAGAGCTGCGCAGCCTAAAACAGGTGGCTATCAGGAGAGGACCCCACTCAGCAGTTCGAGAGTGAAGCAGAGCTGGTTTAGTACATAGGATCAAAGGAAGCAGGGGCAGAAGGCAACTGGCGAGGTCCTCTAGTTATGAAACAAAGAGTATCTAGTGATGAAGCTGATCTATGAAAAAAGACAAAAGCAGCTGGCATTAGTTTATGGAGGATACTGGAGGAGGTCTGGCTTCCTGGTTAGAGCATTTGGTGCTTGGAGTTATGCTTACTTGTAGGGAGAGAGATGGAGTGATGTTAACTGCCCCGAAAGAGAGAGAGAGAGAGAGAGAGAGAGAGAGAGAGAGAGAGAGAGAGAGAGAGAGAGAGAGAGAGAGTATGCGCGCTTGTGCATGTATGTGCGCCGAGTTATGCTTGCTGACCCCAGAGAGAGAAAGTCTGTGTGCATGCATCCCAAGAGAGAAAGAGGGTGCATGCACATGTATATGGTGCATGGCGGAGTGTTAGTTGTAGCCGTGTTGCTCTAAGGACACAGGCAGACAAGGCTCTTTGGGTAGATGTGATATCTTTTATTAGACAAATTAAATATTTGGAGCAATGTTTCTTTCCAAGCTTTCGGGCGCAAAAGCTCTTCTTCAGGCATAGGGAAGGTCATTTTTTATATTGTCTTCTACGCCACCCAGGAGAACACAAAACAGCAGCAGATTCTCCCCGTGCCTGAAGAAAGGTGTTTGTGCCCAGAAGCCTGCAAAGAACAATTTTTCCAACTTTTTAGTTGACCTAATAAAAGATTTCACATCTACCCAAAGAACCTGCTCTGGTATGGTGCGTGGATCCCCCAGCGTGCATACAGCATTTCCTGTTTCTTTGCTCTCCTGGTTGCCACATCCTGCCTGGAAAGAATTTTCTCCCCCTCCTGCCACAACACCTGTCCCGAGGCAGCGGGTGCTGGCTGCAGCCACAGCCAACGACTTCGAGTGGGCTGTACCAATGCTCCTGCGACTTAAAGCTGGGGGCTCCTGGCTAGAAGGTCTTGCCCTCTACTCAGCACAAAGCCGATGCCCATATTGAGGATCAGAAAGCAATTACCCCGAGCAGATTTGTATGGCCTGGGGGGCAGTTGCTTGCTCTGTAGCAAGGGGTAGGTTTGTTCCCGGGATTTCTCCGGTGCATTTTAACATCCTCTGCAGCAAGCGGACGTTGGCCATAGGGGTCCCGAGGCTTTTGCGGCACTTTCGGCAACCTGCCCTGCCCTCGAGAGACGAAGTGACAGTGCCTGAGTTTAGGAACAGGTGGGACCAAAACGAGGGCGGCGCCTCTAGAGCACAGCAGCCACCCGGCCTTCTGCAGGCCGCATCTTTCATAGGCCCGACCGCGCAGGGCGGGTAAAGCGAAACAAGCCGTGAAGTAAACCCCACACCCGCCGCAATGGCGCCGCAGGCTCCCCGCCCCCCTTTAAATGGGGCACGTGATGCCGAGGCAGCCCAGACGCCACAACCGCCGCAGGCGCGCGGGAAGCCGCGCCCCGCCCCCCGCGCGCCCCCATTGGCCGCAGCCGCGAAACAACAACAAGGCGCGCTAAATTCGACCAAGCGGGGCGGCCCCACTCCCCTCCGCAGAACCCGCCTCCTGCCTCCGGCGGCCCAACCAGCACGCGTCGGGCGCGGAGGGGGGCGGAGCTAGGGCCAGGGCACGGCTTCTCAGCGGGCGGCCTGCGAGCGGTTTCGAATTCTGTGAGCCATGAAGCAAGCCAGCCAATTGCGGGGCAAGGGCGAGGCTGAGCCCCGCCCCCGCGCCCCGCCTGTGGGGGCGTGGTGTCCTTCGCTTCCAGCCGTCGATTGGCCGGGCGGGCTGTCGGTCGGTGACGTAACAGCCGTTTCCCTGATTGGTTCCGCCCAGGCGCGAAATGTAACGCGGGAAAAGCTGGGGCCGCGGCTGGCAGGGGTCGTGGCAGCAGGCTGGGCTGCGCCGGGCGCGCGGAAGAGCAGTGTGGCGTTTCCCTCCGTTTGCTGCCATGGCCCGCGCCCGCCGCTGACTGCGCAGCGCGGCGGCGATGAGCGGCTGAGGCGGCCGGGCAGTGCTAGGCGCCGCGGACCGGAGAGCGGGGCTGAGCCGCCCCCGGCGCGTCCCCCCGTGTTCGCGCCAGCACCATGGCGGAGAGGCCTGCGGGCCCGCCCGTCGTCTTCTGCCAGGACTCGCCGAAGCGGGTGTTGGTGTCGGTGATCAAGACGACGCCCATCAAGCCCCCACGCGGCGGCGAGGAGCCGGCGCCCGCCCCACCCGTGCCCACCAGCCCCGGCTTCAGCGACTTCATGGTGTACCCATGGCGCTGGGGGGAGAACGCGCACAACGTCACGCTCAGCCCTGGCGGCCCTGCCAGCAGCAGCTGCGGCGGCGCCGCCGCCCCCTCGCCCGCCCAGCAACTCCGGAGCGGCGCGGCCAGGCCCGCCGGCGGGGAGGACGAGGAGGCGGGCAGCCCGGACAGCAACAGCAGCAGCGGCGGCAGCCACCTGAAGGTGATCCCGGCCGGAGCAGGCCTCGCGCGCCGGGCACGATGGGGTTAATCCCCTACTCCCTTCGGGCCGTGGGGGTGGGGAGGGCTGTCTCCCTAGGCTGGGCATGGGAGGGTCGGTGTCCGCTCGCACCTCCCCTCGGCTCCCTCCGCCCTTCCCGCGCCTCTTAATTTAAAGATTGAATCATATCTGTTCCCCCCCCCCGCCCCCGCGGAGATTTAAAGTGAAGTCAGTTCCGGGTGCGCCCTACGGGCTGATGACGTCGCGCCCGCGCGCCAAAATCACTTCCGACAGGCGATCGAGCGGGGGGTGGGGCAGCGCGCCTGACGACGGGGGGGCGGGGCCTCCTGGCGTTGCATGGCCGGAGGGGGCGGGGCGGGAAGCCTGAGGTGACAGCGACGGAGGGGTGCTCTGTGCCTGTGACCCACCACCGGGACCCTTCCCCCCCCTCCCCCATAAGCATAGCAGCAAGGACAGGGCTTGGTGCTCCGCTAAAAGCCCCTTCTCCACCCCCACTGCAGTGCCACACGCATACACCCAGTGGTTCAGAGGTGGCACCACTCAAAGCTCCTTTTCTGCCCCACTGCAGTGCCCCCGCGCATACTGAGTTGTTCCCAGCTGGCACTGCCTGCCCCTGGATGAAATGGCCTGTTCCAGTCAAAACCTCTCCCTAAACACCCAACCAGAGGCCATGCTCAGAGGCACTGCGGTGTTGGATAATGCACGATAGCATTTTTATTATTGGTTTTCTAACTTCGCGTCTCATCCCTCTTTGTAACTAACAAGAGTGTGATTTGTGTAGTATTCCTGCAGCCCAGCCTGACGTGCAGTGCTAACCACGGTGCAGATCGCAATGTGAGAGCGCTTTGCCAAAGTCTGGCAGCTCCATCAGTCCCTCCCCCCACATACACGCCTCTGACATTCCTTCTGGATGGTGATGGGTGTTGTGTCTACGGGTGCTGTGCACATCAAAATGCTTTTTTGAGTTGAGGCCCCTCTAATGTGATGTATGGCTTGTTACATCTTGGAAGCTGTTGTTTTGTTTTGCTTTTTTACAATGAGTTTCCAAAGTGGCTGTGACTGTTACTGAAAATAGGAATTAGACTTCCCAGAGTCACTGGACAATGGCAGTGACAGTGGTAGTCCTTAAGCCTCTCTGGTCTCCCAAGTAGTTACAAGATAGATATGGAAAGAACAACTTCATCTGAGTTGTCATTAGTCTCAAATTGATATATTCAGGAGCCTTTCTCTTTTACCTATTCATGCAAAGCCTGTCGCCTTTTTTGATCAGAATAAAAGAAACATGCCAAAGTAATTTAACTATCTGAAGAACTGTGTATGTGGACAGCCTCTCTTTATAAGCAGGGCTGTACAGCCTTGATGATAAATTTCCCCTTGTTCTACTATGTTCTCTTTTTCAGTTGTTTCAGAAAGCAAAGGGATTGGGGTGAACTGTTACTGCAATGGGAATAGTCCTGTGATATGAAGGGGCTTTTGTTTAAATATTGAAATGTTTAAAAAAAAAAAGGTCCTTAAAAATGTAGGTCTTTCTAATAATCTTCCCACAACTGTAATGTCAGGGCATTTTTAGGTGATCTTCCTGTTCAGAAGGAGAAATGGATGTAAAATGGTATTTGTGATGATGGAAAGGTTATGCTCTGTCCTTGAACAGAGATGACAACATGTAGCCTCTACCCTTTTTTCAGTGATCTTGGCCACTGCCTAGTTCCCAGTTCTCCAAAATCACTGTGCTTGAAAGTTAGTCTAAATCTCCATCATTCACAACAGTGCTTGCCTCCATCTAAATTAAGGAATAGTACATCCTGGTTGCAAAAAAAAAAAAAAAAAAAATCATAAGCCTAAGAATGATGTAGTCTCCTTCAAAAGACTGAATAAAGCTATTATTGCCTATGTGTTTGTTTATTTTTGTGCTGTTTGCATAGTCTAAATGTCTTTATGGAAAGTTGTGGGCCAGAAAATGTTTCCTCAGACTGAATTAATGTACTAGCTAAGAGTAAAATATGTGCAAATTTCATTTTTTGGATGATATTTGTTTTAACAGGATGGGATAAGACGTGGTCGACCAAGAGCAGATACAGTTCGGGATCTAATAAATGAGGGAGAACATTCTTCCAGCAGAATCCGTTGTAACATCTGCAACAGGGTTTTTCCACGAGAGAAATCTTTACAGGCACACAAAAGAACTCACACTGGTAAGTGAATTGTGTTTACAAAATTAAAACAAAAATGGTGATGACACATCTTTATTGGAGTTGTTATGGCAGAGCAATGTGGGCTGCCATAATAAAAGGGGAACAAATACATGTCATCAATCTTTACAGGTTACATCTGGTAACTGAAGGGGAAAGTGGATTTTCTTTTTTTGACTTGCATGTACTTGAAAGTGTTTTAATTCCCATGGACTTTTTCTTTTCAATATGTCTGTTCTTTTTTTAAAATTTGTGTGCTGATTCCACATGACAATGAAAGGGGGATACAGAAAGAGAAAATGTTTAAAAAGGTATAAGAATTGGCAAGAGACTCGGAGTGGACTACTTCTAATGATCTTAAATTGATTGCATTTCAAGCAGACTGCTGTTCTTCCTCATTCTTCTTGACCACACCCACATTCTGGGATTATCTGACTGTAAAATAAAATTTTGGATTGGGTTGTAGAATTAAGGCTGAACTCAAGGTATTTAACTTTAAAAAAAAAAAAAAAAAAAAATCAATGTTGGCTTAGAAAGGTGAAGACTTTTTAAAAGCAAAATGTATTTGAAAAAGCCATAGGTTTTTTCTCAGTTTTTATCATAAAAAAAGGTTTTACTTTAAAAGAAATGAGACTTGACCAAAAGATGTGTACCCAATCTTCCCCTTCCCTGTACGCCTGGGCCAATTTCAGAAAATGAATAATGCCCAGGCTAACTTTTGTAATTTGCTTCTTGTGGCCTTGCTTGCTGGATCAAATAATACTTGACCACAAATTCCTCTCTCCTTTTGACCACAAGATGGTTTTTGTGTTTAATTTTCCTCACTGATGACAAACTTTTATCCCTGAAGCTTATGGGCCAAAGACACAATCTTAATATTTTTTTTTCCATTAATTTTATCCCTGATTATTTCAGTATGCTTATACCTGTTAAACTATATTTAAATATAGTAACTCGTTATGTCACCTGCCTGTGTGCCTTTTAAAGTTTTTCCCGTAGTACACAAGAAGGTAGGAATCATGGTTTCATAGTTGCTACATGACTATTAAGTGCTGTGCTGCTTTACACTTACCTTTATCCTAATACTTCAGTCCCTAGATCTTCAAGTCCTTAATCAAACTTGCACTGTGGTGACTTGCACAGTTGGGTGTCTTCAATGTTTCCCCTGATAGGTGTAGATGTGGTACTGAGAGGGAGAAGGAATACGAAGTTCTTGCAGTCTTCCTGGAACTTTTTCTTAAGGCTTTCCCCTTCCTATGTAAAGAAGGAAGATTTCCTAAAAGCATGGAATTAGCAGTTGAGTCTTTTATGACTGACTGGTCATCTGGTACTGCAGTATTCTTTACAGAGAGAGCGAACAGAACTTCCAACTCCAGTATCAGATGCCAGATTTCTCTAATTTCCATTCTGAAGCCTAGAGCAGAGCAGAGGGATGCCACTGAGCAGCACAGTATGCATTTCATTCTGTACATACTAGGCCATTCCATCCATGCTCAACTTTTGGACTTGCTGAGAAAGAAATGCGAATGGTGCTCTGGAAGCAGCATGCTGTCTTGGAAATGGATGGATCAATGCATGATGCTCAGGCTCATACATGGACCTTAGGAGTTGGCCCTAGAATTTTTAACATTGAAATAACTGGTGGCAACTGCATGTGCTAGCCAGTACAGCACAGCATTTTGAATGAGTCTGTCTGTAGATACCACCTAGTGGCAGAACTATAAACAGTTTTAAACCTGTAGTGTGTGACTTTAAATGCCATCCTGTAAATGATGAAGAAAAGTAACTTGAAAGTACAGCCTTTATGTAAATATTCACTATATTGCATTTTGTCATAGCATAAATAATTAACTCGGTGAAGAGTGTCTTCAATACAACTTTTTCAAATATGTTTCTGGTATACAAGCACCACCTCAGATTTAAACCAAAAGATTAGAATAAGTGTTTTCTCCGTGCAGGTCATATATCTGATGGTACTTTGGTTATGCTTGGTTTTATTGGCTTCCTTTGTTGCTGATAGGTTACCATATAGTTTTTATAGGTCTTCTTACACAATAACCTGTGAGATTCATTTGATTGTAAGACATGATTGCAACATAACAGAAACACTTAAGGAAAGTGAGGAGCAAATTTTAACATCTAAAATTTTAGTCGATTTTTAAAGCTGGAACATATTGGTGTAGAAGTGAATGCTACTATCATCTTTCCACAAAGTATTTGTTTTTCCTAGTGACTAGAGAGTATCTCCTACCCAGGCACTGAGTCATTGGTCACCACTAAATGTCCAGGCTCTTAATTCTGCTCAACCTCTTTCCTTTAAGGTGAAAGGCCTTATTTGTGTGACTATCCAGATTGTGGAAAAGCCTTTGTTCAGAGTGGGCAGCTCAAAACCCACCAACGTCTACACACAGGAGAAAAGCCTTTTGTCTGCTCGGAGAACGGTGAGCCATCAGAAAGAGACTTGTACCATTTGGATGCGTTTGATGCTACTAGAGTTGTCATATACTGATGTCCTGGATCTCAATTTTTAAGTTGGTTTGGTTTTTTTGTTTGTTTGTTTTTTTGGGGGGGGTTGCCTTTTATTAGTTTTTCCCCTTCTCTAAAAAAGAAACAAAACCAACTGCACAATTGTGTCAGTTTAAAAGTGTATTCTTAAATAATTACTTAATGTACAGCATGCTGTGTGCTGAATTGAATCCAGGTTTTATGAAGAAGAAAGTTTAACAATTATTTTAAAAGTGAAATGTTAAAGGAACAGGGATGATGTCTTTTCATTTATGTTATTCCTCTTTTAATTAAGGCTGTTTAAGCAGATTCACACATGCAAACCGCCATTGCCCTAAGCACCCATATGCAAGACTGAAGAGGGAGGAGCTTACTGACAGACTGAGTAAAAAACAGACAGCTGACAATAAAGCCGTTGCTGAGTGGCTAGCAAAGTAAGTTTAAGTTGTGAGCACCTCATTTTCACAGTAAGAGATTCAAAACTGTGTTGTGTGGGGGTTTATTAATGCTCATGATAGTTGCTTGCTGTTGCTATTTTTATGCAATTCTATCAAGGATTTTTTTAATTTAATTTAATTTTATTTTTTTTAATGATCCATTCTTTAGGTCAAACTCTGCAGCTTTCTAATGTATTGACCGCAGATAGGTGGGCCATGATGGAGAAATCTAGCTTTACTTGCATCGTACTATTTCTGTCTGTATCAGATATACTATTATTCCTGGCTCCTTTTTTATAATCCTAGGGGAAAGAAGTATTTATTTCTCTTCCTGATTGTGTCAGTATGCCTTTTGAGAACCTCTATTCCAGAAGGGATAGAGCTCC
Source organism: Crocodylus porosus (assembly GCF_001723895.1). Lineage (NCBI taxonomy): Eukaryota > Metazoa > Chordata > Crocodylia > Crocodylidae > Crocodylus > Crocodylus porosus. Next base: position 1,943,768 of record NW_017728950.1, on the reverse strand, counting down.
CTTCTTGCAATTTGTCTGACTAGTTGGATTCTTCTTTCATAGCCTACCTTTTCAAACTTCTAGATGAAGAAATAGAGCTGCCAGTCCAGAGGACTGTTTCTAGTTGGGATGGATTTCCTGTTTGCCCTGCTATATTCAGCTCCCTGCTTCACTTGACCCATGTTTCTACAGCAGCTGTTAATGTAGTCTTTTTTTTTTTTTGGTGCTTTGTTTCTCATGCTGGTGAATGCACATGTACAAGGGAAAGCAGTTCTTAGCATAAGAGCACTCTGGAGGCCTGATAGCAACATGTAAAAAGAATTTAGGTCACAGATATAAATCTTTTACTTTTTTTTAAGAAAAGCACTTTTGAACATGGAGAGCTTTTCAGCTTGTGTAAATCTTAAATAAGGTCTATAAAATAAGCAATGAGGATGGAATGATCCAATCCTGTTTAAGATGAGCTTGGGAGATGCTGTTAGTTTTTTGATTGGAGCTTATTACGTGAAGCAGATAGTGCTTCTAAAACTTGTATAATGTTGGCTTCACAGGTACTGGGAGACTAGAGAGCAGCGTGCACCTACCTTGAAAAGTAAAACTGTTCAGAAAACCGACCAAGAGCAGCAAGACCCCCTGGAGTATCTTCAGTCTGATGAAGATGATGAGGAGGAGAAAAACAGTGTTCACTCAGCTGCCCGCCGCCGTCTTCAAGAGCAGCGAGAGCGCCTGCATGGGGCGCTTGCTCTTATTGAGCTTGCAAACGTGGCTGGAGCTCCGCTGCTACAGTAGCATAGGGACTGAATCTGCCAATAGATGAAATGTACTGCCTGGTGGTACTTAACCAGTTAGAACCTGGGCATAAGCTAAGCACCTTATTTGCTTTTCATAGGCTGCTATTCTGTAGAATTTATGAAGAATGTTGTTGTCCCACAATGTGGGGCGAGAGAAATGCACTTTTTTTATATGGTAAAAGACGGATGTAAAGTTTTTAAGTATTTTGTAAATATGGGACTGCACAGTGCAGGGCAAACAAATTGCAGTTTGTGAGAACTAGATTTTGCAAGGTTAATTCACTTATTTAAAGCAGTTCTCACAGGAAGCACTTTCTGAACATGATGCTTGTTTTGATAGCAGGATGGTACATTTGGCCAAAGAAGGCTGATGGGAGATTATTTATCTATTTAAACAATTTTATTTGAAGTGGTATGTTTGCAAACAGTGCAAGCAGTGATGCAACTAATGTTTGTTTTTTTTTGGCGGGGGGGGGGAAGGAGGATTGTATTTTATTATACCTACTGTCACCAATAAGAGGGCCGAATTGGATATTCCAGCTTATGATGGGGAAGAAACTGGTTAAGGTAAAAACTATAAAAACAGTTCAGGATCTTCACTGTGACTGCCCAAGTTATGAGACTGACTTCCATATTAAATCTTGGTCTTGATCTCAGCAGAATCTTTTGGTTGGAGTAGCACTTGTTATTTCTAACTTATAATGTTGGGAACTTTTGCACATTACTGGGCTTATCTGCAAATAAGTGAATAATCTTGCAAAGTCTAGATGGCTGGTAACAAATGATATTTTTTTTCCAGATGTTTCAGACCCTGTAATGAGATTTGGCACTTGTTTTTGTTAATAAAGGGGGTATTTACAGGTGGTATTGACTTGTAGTAAACTATTTTAGATCTCTTGTTAGCAAACACTAAGTTTTTAAAGTACTGCTTTTATATGGTTATTAGCAAATAGAAGCCTCCATTTTTTTTTTTTGTGCATAAAGCCACCTTATTGCTTTACTTCAGGATAACATGCCAAGTTTGTGTTCACTAACTGTAGTACAGCTATCAATTAAACACTGCAAAAATATTTGCTCTTCAATTAGAAAAAAGCTTCCAAAGATAGTTGCAAGTGTGTCTTTTTAAACTGTGTGGATTCATGTATTTTCCAAATAAGTGAAGTTACAGAACACTGCTGCAATCTAAAGCTTAAAGAGAGAAGTAGGCAGTACATCGTCATCATTTATTAGTTTTATGTAACTTACCATATCTTTGTTTCATGGCTACATTTTTCTCTTTCTTCTGAGCATACTATAATCAGAATCATCGTGTTATGCCAATAATTTTCTTGGCAAATAGACCAATATGCCCAAAAAAGGAATCCTACTGATTTGTGGGATATTAACAACAAATCAGACTCTGTCTTCCAAATTCTTAGACCAACTGCTTGTATATGTCAGAATGTGTAACCCGGCTCTAGATTCCTTCCTTACTTCAAAATGCCAGAAAATAGAAGCATGTAAAGGAACCACTTTCTTACCTTGAGAGGAAGGAAAAGTAGGTTAAATAGTTGAGATGGTAAAGATTTTGTTCAACTGACTATAAGAACAGATGCTTCAGAAATTGCATTCTGCTGCAGTTCTTGGATTCAGTTTTCCTAATAGCTGATGCCTGTAATAGTATTTGGGATATTATTAAGCCAGTAGATTTAAAATTGAGATGGTGCACTTGTTTAAATCGGAGATTCAATTTTTATCTCCAGTGAGCTCTTAATTTTTTGTCCATTTATTGTAATTTTATTTGGCTGTCTTGTGATTTTTGTTTCTTACATAAAATAAACAAAACTGCTACTCGCATCACCTCAGATGTCCTAACTACATAAAACTACCTGATTAATAGGTTTTGAAGCGAAGATCACCCGTCCAGGGCCCTTCCCTTTAAATTGGCCATTCTTGAACAGGCCTCTGTACCCATAAGGAGTGCTGTTGACTTTTATTCCATGCTGGCACAGTGTAATGCCAGTTGTTTGCAGGATCAGGGCCATGGTTTTTATTGTAACAACTTTTCCCTGACCAGTTTCAGCTGTAATGGTTTAGTTTGAGGGACACCTTGAAAGAGAGAGGTTCTTCTAATATTAAAAGCGTGCTAGCTGTAAGCATATTAAAGCGGCTTCATTTTTGTAAAAGTTACAAAAAATTGAGGGGAAAAATATGAAGTAAATTTGTTTGAAGCATTGAATACTGCTCTTTTATTATGATTCTTATTTGGTTATATAAAAGTATCTCTGAAGTGTTCTATGCTTTGTAACGTAGTTTGGCATGACATAACAGGAGAGGAAAAAAGCTGTGATTTTAATAGATGCTTTGAATAAACCATTGGTTCAATTTTAAATGAACAAATGCAAGTGTTGGTAATTCTTGATTTAAATTTTAATTATTGCAATGCCTGTTGTTCCTTCGAATCTCCATGGTCCAATCACTTTATACTTCAGCATTTTTCCAGGCCTATTTGGTGAAAGGGGATGTTACACACTTGATGAATGTTTAATATCTAGCCATACGCTGAACTCCCTTGCTTGAAATTTGTTTTGTTTTCTAACATATATGTAAGGGTTCTGTACTGGACAAAGTTCAAGATAATTTGTTTAAAATGAAAGGTGTTTTTTGTTTAGTCTACTATATTATGCCAAATATAGTGAATACGCATGGAAACAGTGCAGTTGCTTCAGGTCTCTTTATTCTGTGGTCAGTAATTCATTACATATCTGGTCAGTTTTCTTTTTAAATTCTTAAACATTTCTTTGCTATTGGAGTCCCCACATAGCATAGTCCAGAATCTGTGGCAGGACTAGTTAATATAGAACAAACTGGCTTCAGACTTATCTGGCTCTGACAGAACAATGAGTAAATTTTAAAAGCATTGCTTATTGAAAGACTTATCTCCATCGAAATGTAATATTTTCCCTACTTCCTTGCCTGTGTGACCTGAGAGTTCAAATTATCTGTTGCTTTCAAATTACCTTTTAAAAAAAAAAGGACAACACCATAGACTTATAGATGCTAGGGTCAGAAGGGGCCTCACAGGATCATGGAGTCTGACCCCCTGCCAGTTGTAGGGAAAAGTGCTGGGGTCATGGGACCCCAGCCAGGTGCTTGTCCAGTCTCTTGAAAACCCCAAAGGTAGGGGAGAGTACTACCTCCCTTTGGAAGCTCATTCCAGATTCTGGCAACCCTCACCATGAAGCTCTTCAAAGGGGTGCTTTGGTAAACAGCGTCTCCTATTCCCTGCTGCCTTCCCCCTGGTGAATCCCCCCATCAGCCTTTCCTCATAAGACCTTCCCTGCATGCCTTTAACCGTAACAGTGGCTCTCCTCTGGATACTCTCAAGGTTGTTCACATCCTTGAATTGCAGCACCCAGCATTGGATGCAGTACTCTAGTTGTAAACTGACCAGTGCCACATAGGTAGGGAGTATCACCTTGCTGGACCTGTTTGTGCTGCACCTACTAACAAACAACAAAGTGCAGTTAGCTCTGCTAATTACTTCGTCACACTGTCTTGTACTCATCTTGGAGTCAATGATTCTTGTGGACAGGATCTTTTGATAGTCGGGCTTACGCAGATCATGCTCGCTTTAAAGGTCAGGCTTAATTTTATTAATAAGGGTTAAACAAAACAAAATCAACTATGCTGGGTGCACCAGTGAGCACCCACTCACACTGGCGATGTATCTCTGGGAAGGGTCGCCGGGGTC
>NW_017728950.1:1934003-1937452 GCF_001723895.1 Crocodylus porosus | reverse complement strand
GGTACCATTCCACTTCCATGCATAAGTAAGGGTTTTAATGGAACAAGTCGTTCTACATGCTAAATAGTGGATAGTTTCGTTACCGGAAGAATTATGTGTAAAACTCAAAAATAACTCCGTGTAATTAACAGGGATAACAGCTATACGAAAAGGGCCATCTGCAGCTGAGGTAGGTGCATGGGCACAAACTGAGCCTGAGGTGTGTCCAGTAAGTAACATCCACTCCCGTGAGGTGCGGAAGAATAAGTTGTCTGCAATGGGTAATGGGGACAAATCTAAACTTCGCTTCGCGCGTTTTGTAAAGGAATACATTAGAATGACATTAGTTAACAACAAAAAACAGATCAAAAAGAGTAACCATAGCTTCCAACGTCGGCGTGGGAGTACACTTGGTCCCAATGTGGGGGCAGTTGCTCCCGATCCCCTTGGTCTCCCCACAAGCCTCACCCATAGCCCCACAAATGACAGGGGGAGTGCCCGTGGGTCTCGCGGTGGCAGCGTGATGGATGGGCGAAAGAGAGGTTCAGCATCGGCCTCCTTGTCCTGTCGACAGGCAGACATCACGACGGGATACGATCACAGTCTCTGGTGGTTCGCTCAGTGATAATGTTGCCGTCGTTGTCCTGGCGGGTTTTCACAATCTCAGTAGAATGAACCTGAAGTGAGGGGGTTGGCACGGAGTTGGGCGCTGACGGAGGAGGCACTGGAGGAAGAGGCTCTGGAGGAGGAGTCTTGCCCCGCCCTTCAAGGAGTGGTGGATATAGCGGCGTCACCGGTGGAGGCGTCGCCTTGTCTCCCAAATATGATGGTGGGTCAGTAGGCGGAGCAGGGGGCGGGGGCTCTGGCTTGTCTCCGCCGCTCGGCCGTTGTTGAAGGGCGCCATCTTTGCTGGCACGGCTCATGGTAACGACCGCCACTTTATAATCATTCAAGCGGTTAAGGGTGGATACGAGGGTTTCAAGACAAGCACGCAAGCATGCGACTTTCTTTCCCTTCTTTTTCCCTTCTTTTAACACCCCGAGATCTTCAGCTAGGGCGTGCAGCCGCCGGTGACTGACGCCGCCGGGGATCGTGGATGGAGGGGGGGGCGATTCCTTGTAAGCACCCCTTGTCACCTGCAAGCACCGCGATCGCCTCCACACAACCGTCCCACTCTTGGGAGGGGCTGGCATCCCATTCAGGAGGAGGGAACTCGCTGGCTGTGGCGACCTGCTCCCCTTGGGCCGACGGGATAGAGAAAGCGACTGTGGGATCTCTTAATATGCAGCCGAGAGCGCGGCCTGTAAGACGGGCTTCCCAAGGTCTCCTGGGGTCTTCCCCAAGCCACACACAAAATACTTGGGTCCCGTCATTATCGGTGTGACCGGGAGCCTGATGGAATTGCAGATGGCGCCAAAGTTCATCAGCGTCCACAAGCTGCCTGCAGCCGGACGCCCAAGGACATGCCTGACAGCGGGACTGATCATCCCTGTCAGGATCTGCAGCTGACCATCCTGTTCGTGACGCCATGTGGACAGGATCTTTTGATAGTCAGGCTTACACAGATCACACTCACTTTAAAGGTCAGGCTTAATTTTATTAATAAGGGTTAAACAAAACAAAATCAACTATGCTGGGTGCACCAGTGAGCACCCACTCACACTGGCGATGTATCTCCAGGAAGGGTCGCCGGGATCAGGCGGGTCTGGCGTCCTCCCCTGCGGCTGGCCAGGCCGAAGGTCGCTCCGAGTCGATTCAGTGCTCAAACTCAAATAAAGATAACTTATATTGACTTCGCTTAAACAGTAGGTATATGCTAAAGTGAGAGAAATATCAATATGGACTCTTGCTGTGATTAAGCTAATTGGCTTTAAAATTATACTTTAAGTTAAATTTGCTTAACCTAAATATTTCAGTAACTGGTTTTAAAATTTCTTATATTTAATCTACATCTGTCCTTAAATTTTACACATTTTTCCTGATTCTTCAAAAAAACTTTTGATACATTTTTTAAAATAAACCAAAAGTACCACAGAGAGGGACACACAATCACTATAAAGCAGACAGACAAACTATTTTTTTCCCTTATTTTGGGGTCTCAAATCATACCTCGAGGCCCAATGCTTAACACTTGCATGCTCTTTGCTGGGGGTAACTTACACAAATAGAAGAGTACATTTATGCTTTTGCAAGAGGAAGAAATCTGGAAGGCAAATGAGCCCCTTAAATTGGGATGTCTGTGGGAGGACAGTAAGGAGAGCTGCAGAGTAGCTCTTCTTACCCAAGTTACTTCTATACGCATCTACCTTGGCCACCCATCTTGATGGATGACTACAGCTGCTACCACCCAGGTGCAGAAAAGGCACCCACCAGTTGGAGGTTTCCTGCAGTCCCACTACAGGAGGCTGAGCTTTTTGGTAGTTGTGTTGCAGAGTCCTGAACTCCCCTCACTTGCTGCGCTGGCTGTGTCACTACCTTCCTCCTCCCCAGCTCTCGTCCTGGAAGCTGTCCGGTCTGAATGACAATGATCAGCATGACAGAGAAGCAGATGATAAGGGATAGTTTCAAGGGAATTGAGATGCACAGGCCATGGATTGCAGCCAGTGCTAATCAGGCCACCCCAGGAAACAACAATGGTCACAGGCTGTGACTCAATTTCCCTGCTCCCTTAATCCTTATCCCACAGAAATGGGTGGGAGTACAGGCATGTGAACCTGAACTATATGAAACCTCCCCCCACACAGGCACAGGCACAGGCACAGGAGTCTGGGATTTGCCTCAAAACATGAGGACAGTTACTGAGATGAGGACCCTGGGACCTTGCCACCTGGTAGCGAGTATATATCTGTATTTCCTGCTCCATGGTGCTGCTCTTGGCAAAGTTGCCTGATGGCTAATCTCCGGATAAATCTGTATCTATAGTTCAGAGAAGCTTTCTTTGGCTGCTTCTGTCCTCCAGATAAAAAGAAAGCTCTCCAGAGTCAGCATCCTGGCTGGATCAGGCCTGGCACAAAGCACTCTGTGCGTACTGATCCCTTTCCCCTGCCTGATCTACTGCTCTGCTTTCTGTTCCCTGCTCCTTCTGTCACAGGGCTGTGCATCCCCTTCCTGACGGACCTTGTTGCCCACCCCTCACTACTGCCACCTGTGCGGACAGGAGCACCCAGAGTGCCCCAAGAACACTGGGGGCGGGGGGCTGGGCTATGACCCCTCAACACTGCCCCCACACATACATTGCACAGCCTGCCCCACGCACCCCCCTGCCTCCCACACGCATACATAGCCCCTACCCCACATACACACACCCCACCCCATCCCACACACGCACCTTGCCCCACACCCACCCTGCTCCACACACACACACACACACAAAGGCAGGCTACTTCATGCACATGCACCTTGCCCCCCACATGCCTTGTCACACACACGCCCATCCCACACACACAAACCCCACCGCCCCACACATATAC
>NW_017728950.1:1883519-1933703 GCF_001723895.1 Crocodylus porosus | reverse complement strand
GCGGAGGAGCCGGCGCCCGCCGCCCCGGCGCCGCTACCGCGGCTGCTGTCCGCCCTCTTCTACGGCGCCTGCTCCTTCCTGCTCGTGCTGGTCAACAAGGTGGTGCTGAGCACCTACAGGTGAGCGAGCAACGCCACCCCCGGCCCCAGAGCCACGGCCAGCCGGCCTGGCCCGGCTGGCTGCCCTCCCGCCTGGGCGCGCACACACACACGCACGCACGTATCCACGCGCAGGTGCAGAGATGCGGGTTTGTATCCGTGTATGTGTTTAGACAAGCATGCTTGTGCAGGTGTTTACATGTATGCGTGTATACACACGTGCATGGGTGTGCGTACACACGTGTGTGGATACACACATACCTGTCTGTGCATACTGTGTGTGTATGTGCATGTATATGCGCATGTGTGTGTGCACATGTATATGCGTGGGTGTGAGTGCATACACACTTTTAAGTGCACCCGTGTGTGCCTGTTTGTGTGCATGTACACGTATATGCCTGTGTATGTGAATATAGACACATATGTATATGTGAGTACACATAAGTTTGTAGTCACACTTTTATAAGCAAGAGGATTGTGGGCTATTTGTTTACTTCCTGTGGTTTTGATCCCATCTCTTGGTATTTCCTAGCTCTTACTCTTTTTATGCAAAGAGTTTTGCAAATGAGGGCAGAGGAAACAATGCCTCTCTGTTGGGGAAGAAGGACGGGGCAGCCAGCCAATAAAGGGCAGGCCTCTGTAGGGGCGTATTAAGAGCTTGCTTCCAGTTTAGGTAAAAAGCGGCAAGAGAAGATATGCAGCTGCAGGAGTTCACACTGCAATGTTGGGGCTTCAGCCCATACCCTTTACCCTAACATTTACTGGAACCATTTGGAGGCATGTTGGCTGCTATGCTCTAAAAGAGGGAGCGCTCTGTTATCCAGGGCAAAAGAACAAAAGGATTCCAATGCATACATACGGAAATGTGAAACTACTGGGTTCAAGGCACCTCTGCATATTTTACAAAAAACAAAACAAAACCAAAAACCTCTGCATATTTTAATTTTCCTTTCGTAATCTTTTCAAGGAAATCCTTACCATTCAGGACCCCTAGAGATGATACACTCTAGACAGTCACCTAGAAACATGCGCTGGCTCTGCACAGATCACCTAAATGCTTCATAAGCCTTCTTTGGACTAGCATGAGTGCTTTATATTGTTCAGCTTGCACCTGCATGATAATGTTGGTCAAGTCTTGCAGTTCAAAGTTTGTCTCCTCGAGTGGTAACTCTTGTTGCTAAGGAAACACTCTTACTGTTGCAAAGCAGGTTTCCCTGCATAACTGCAATGAGAACAACATTCACAATGCTTTCATTCTCCCTAAATTAGTTCTGTAGTTTTGAATACAGCGATATAGTAAACTGTCAAAAACATCCTAAAACTAATCTTTACAAGGAACAGGTCAGTTAGGAATTAATTTCTTTAATTCAGATGTATTTCCAGTATGCATTAATGAAACCAGTCTGGCAGAAAATAGTTATAAATTTTTCTCTGTTCTTTTATAGAAATAATATTCTGTTTTTGTGATTACTGAAAAATAAATCAACTATTTGCTTATCTGTCAAAAAAAAACAACCAACCCACTTGAGATCTTTGATTGTATTTAGATTCTGTTGAAAATTCCTCCTTATATGACTTGCTTGAGTTCACATAGGAGCCTCCAGTAAATCCAAGAGCTGATCCTTAAATTTCCTGAGTTCCAGCCATGCTCCAAAGATCTACTAGATTCTTTCTTATGGATGCAGAAGAGGATCTTGGGGCAATTGCAAGCTGAAGTTCAGCATTGAGCCTCAGTAACACAGACCTCTGCAGCCATATGGAGTTGCATTATCTTACTGTAAAACAAAGTCAAATACAGAAAGAAACAAGCCCAGTTTTTGTAGGTGAATAAGAGTCACATAAAGCAAAAATTAGTAAATGAACTTAAATGAACAGCAAATGAACGGAATGAACAGGGAATCAGGATGTTTTTCAGTGTTCCTGTCAAAAGCAGCTTAGGAAGAAATCCCCACAATCATTAAATTCTTCCCTCGTGAGTAAGAATGAAAACGCTTACTTTCCTATTTTGAGAATTCATCAAAAGCAGCTCAGGAAGAAATCGCCAGAATCATTCAATCCTTCTCTCATGAGTAAAAAGAAAAACACTTTCCTGTTTTGAGAATTCTTCACAGTCCAACAGCAAAACTACTTCTCAGCCATACACAAAGAAGTGGCTTTTCTTTAAATATATTTCCAGTCCCTATTTAGCACCTAACTTCCTACATACCTGTATGCACAGTTTTGTAGGGATCAGTGCTTTTTGTATGTTGATAAGGAAGTTTTGCAATTAAGAATCACAATAATATACCAGACTTCAAGTGTTTGACTTTGTAAAGGGAGAATTTTTAAATAAGCCGTATTCTAAAATATAACTTTTTGGCTTTGTATGAAATTAAAATACATTTTTATTAAACTAATTATTAAATAAATAAATATATTACATCTTTCAGCTTAAAAGAATCACAAAATTACCATCCTCTTATCTAATATAGTATGTCCAAGATTCTTCAGCAGTATTTTTAAGCAAAGTTTTGCTATCTCTTTAGGACCCATTTTTTCCCTTTTAACTTACTATTTATTTATAAGCTTTAACAAAAAGGCAAACAGCACACAGTATGCTATGTTGCTTACATTTTTTAAGACTACTGTTTGAAATACACCACAGTTATGTAAATTATGTAGTATATGCTTCTCAGATTTTGTTATAAGTCAAGGGTTTATTTCCTATAGAGATGGATACAGACCAAATACTAATACAGCGATCATGGGCAGAACTAAGATTTTGAAAAAGGGGGTGCAGATGGTGAGGTGCATCAGTACATATAACAATACATATTTTTTCCAGTTAAAAAAAAATAAAAGTATTACTAATATGCTAGCAGCCCAGGGCTGTATTATTTAGTTTAAGAGTGAAGCAAAAGCAACAGCTTTATTGGAATGTGCATTAATTTGCTATATCCTATAAATAAAAGCACAACAAACTAGGCAAAAATGATCAAAGTATGTTGTTTTGTTAGTCCGTGAGTCATTAGAATTAAACATGTATTTCTTTTTCAGATTTATAAAACCAAATCTAGCCTTGCGGAGCATATTGACAGTGCTTCCAATGCTTCACTGAGTTATTTCCACACCTGAGTTAATGTTTCTGGCTAGAGTTCCAAGCAATCTGCAGGGCTGTGAAATAGGAGCTATAGATGACAAACAGACGAATTACAGAAGAAAGGTTAGCTTGATTAGTTGGAAGGGATAGAGACCATGAAGACACCTGTAGATGGAAGAATTTAAAAGGAATCAGGTAGATTATAATGAAGTTTGAAGCCATTGACTCTGTCACTGCTGCCTGAATAGAACGGCTACTGCCACTGCCAGGCACTTGGTTTTAAACTTTGAGCAGAATAGGAATCAAAGGGGTTGCATGCTAAAAAACAGGCTCACACAATTTGTATGCAGCATGGCTATAAATGCCTATCATTTCCTCTGTGAGTTTCCAGGAAATAGAGATTTGGGAGTCTTTCTCTTTGCTAGGGTTTTCTGACACTTTATCAATGTTATGTCTCTGGTGTGATTATGACATTTTTTACTGCTGCTGTTTCGCTAATACCGCATTCTCTTCCCGATGTCATTCGGCTGAAATGATAGTTCCTAGGCTTCTTAGTGGTGCTTGAATAGTTCTTGGTGATTGCTGTGATGTATAATCACCTCCTTATAGGGTAGTGGAGCCCTGCATACCTAGAAGATTTGTTGAGAATACTTCATGAAGGTTTTACATATAGACTTGCAGTGAAAACACTAAATCATTATTGTGATTCATGTTTGTGTATTAGACCAACCCTTAGCAAAGCCCTTCCTGCAAAAGGCTAAGTGCATGCAGGAAAATAGTGACTCAGTAAGCCAGAGGTTCTAATCTGTTGTTTATGGGGCCAGAGGTGTGTGTGGGAATTTGTTGCCATATTATCTTTTTTATGTCAGTCTGCCCAGGGAGAATTAGTACCTTAACTTTAAAAATAAAAAAAGAATAATAAAGTTAATTTTAATTAACTTAACCTGGATTTTACTGAAAAAAAAAATGCGGAGGCTCTCTCTGATCCTACAAACACTGTGCTAAAACTGTGTCATCTTTTCCATTCAAGTATTTGTGCTTTAGGCTGAAACTAGACATAGCGGGACAGAAAAAAGGAGAGAAAAACATCACAGAGAATTGCCTGTTAAAATGATCTGGAACACTGAGCTCACAGCCCCAAGGTTGTGTCACTGAGTCTTTTCCTGGGAGTTACAAAAAGTTTCTGCATATATATAGTTTCCTTTAGTAATTGTTTCTAGACAATGTATCTGTGGAGATAAGCTTTCATCTCTAAATAGCTACAGAAATTTTAATTGAATACACAATTTATGAGAGTATACACTTCAAAGAACTACCAATAAGGAAGTATAAATGCCATTATAAAATGTATGTTTAAAATTCTCAGATTTGGTTGTACTGACCATAGTTGGTTACCTGTGGCATAGTGAGTACTTAAAATAAGCCATTGCTTTCTTGTAGGAATCTTTATTTAGTTATAAGAGTACAGAGATTTGGGGGACTTCAGTTAGAGTTGCTGGTTGTTCAGCAATTTTGAAAATTTGGCTAAGCATTTAGGTGAGTAATTATAGATTTAGAAGCTAGACTTTAGACATCTCCTGCTTTCTTTGTGTTGAGGATGTATATTTATAATTGTCTCTTCATTTCAGCTTCCCATCTCCAGTGTTTCTTGGAATTGGGCAGGTATGTTCAACAATACAACTTATATTGTACGTAGGACTGATAAAGAAATTTGAAGTGCTTTAATGTAAAGGAACATTAGAAGGAAAGAGTCATCATATAGCACAATAATACTGTTCTAAAATAGACAAATTCTGAGGAATGATTTGTTTTAACAAAGGTAAAGAATGTAGGAGCCATTTCAGTTCTGCAAAAGCATTTACAGTCTTTATCATAAATTTGGTTATGACGTTTCCTTTGTGGAATTTCCTTGTGAACCGGCCTCATGAGCGGACCCTGAGCAGATTGACTCTGGCATGTGAGATGCAGCCTGGGGACTGGTCCTGCACCACTCATCCAGCCTAGGGGCCAGAAGTTTGAACACCACTGTTCTAGCCAGTAAAGCATATCACATTTGTATTGTTGTTTCAGTTAGGTGACAGTCAAAATTGGTACCAAAGAAAAATATGCCAGCTGTTTCACTGTGCTCCAAAATGTTCTTTGAAAGAAACACTGGACTGACATAGGCCAGGGACAGTCATTACATATTTGTTGATGTGATCAGAAACCGTCTATACGTGAACAGAACAGAAGTTTGGCATGCATAGACCGGTTTAAAAATGGTAGAACCCAGTCTAAGATTTACCCCTGCTCCTGCCCCCCTACTAAAGGGCAAAGTGTATGTTTTGTTCACTACCCATCTAAAGTGCGCCACTTACGGAAAACTGCGTAACTTAGATCAGTTCTGCATCGGGCTTCCTGAATGTACCTAGCCATATTCTCTAATATTTATCAAATATGTATCCTGAACTTGTCTTGAAAGCTGTTGATACATCTGCATTTTATCAGTTTAAAGTAGCCTTTTGTTCTTACGTGTTTCTTGCCTTTTTTTCCTTCTTTTTTTTTAGATGGCCACTACCATACTTATCCTATATGTATCAAAACTAAATAAAATTATTCACTTCCCTGATTTTGACAAAAGTATCCCTGTGAAGGTAGGAACATTGTTTGGGTTTGGTAGTTAAATTGTTAACAGTGTTTTTATGGCAGGTTTTCAAAGATGTTTTCTCTGGAGAAAAGCTGTAACAGAAAACTAGCAAATGTTTAATTTCCTAGCTCTCTTCTACCAAATGTGATTATTTTATACTTTTGTTTCATTAATCTGTTGTAAATTGATCATTTAGTTTTATTATAACAGTCTTGAATTTAACAGCAAGAATTATAGTGTATAACCAAACTGTAGTTTCTGTTTGGTATCAAGAAGTGGGGCTTTGGAGCTTGGGAAATTATTTTTGATAGCAATAATACCTCCTTAGGTCAGCCTCATAATATGACTTCAGTATTCTGCTTTCCCTGCATGTGCAGATTTTTTTGCGGGCGTCAAGTGAAGATCTGTGTTTGATGTAATAATAAAATGTTCTGGCCTATTATAAGGAGCATCTAGAGGAATATTGCCTTAATATTTACACAACAGTAGGAAGTAGTGTTTAATTATTGCTTTGTTTGTGAGTCCTTAAATGCTGAATGTGATGTTTTGGCCCCATTGTGATCAGTGGAGCTAAAGTGAATGCTCGTTTTTCTGTTGTAAGACATGGGTAACTTCTGTTGCTTTCAGTCAGGATTACTCAAATTCTTCAGTAATCAGAAATACTCTGATGATATATTATATCGGTTCCTAGGTCCCTGACCAAATTTGAGACCCATTATGCTAGATGCTGTACATGCACATGAGTAGAGACAAATTCTGTACTCAAGGACTTATAGTCTAAACAAGCAAGACAAACAGAGCAGGAGAAAGGGTCTCGTATCTCAGTCTGTGAACTAAGGCAGGGAGTAACCGAGGTAGCATTCTCAAGTGAAAGGATAATAGGCAGAATCTTGCAGAAATCATTGGGACTTTGCATGAATTCATGCATCTGCCTATATACATTTTATAGGCTTTTGGTCTAATTTGGTCTGTCCCAGGTCACACAGGAAGCATGGCTGAGAATTAAACCCAGATTTCTTGTATCACAACCTGCTGTCTTAATTATGGAATTATTTTTCCTGTAGGGCAGGGTTGTTCAACTTATTTGGCTTTGTGGGCCTGATCTGGACCGTGGGGCTTCTCACAAGCTAGATGACCTACCTTTTGTGGCAGCATGGCAGCTTGTCCAAAGCCCCAAATTAGGCAGCAGGCAAAGGAGTGGGTTGTCAAATGGTGGCTGTATTAACTTTTTGGGTTCTGGAGCTGGACCAGTGCGGGAGCTCTGGTAGCACACTGACAAGCTCTGCAGGCCACCAGTTTTTCTGTGCAGGGTTTAAGGATTAGCATGGCGCAACTAAGGGAGCCCTGTGTGCATTTAGCTCCCAAGGACCCTACCAGGCATAGAAAGAAGTCTCTAAAACCAGTTATAGCCAGAGAGGACATTTTCTTTTCTGCTTAATGTGGTTGCAGAAGAAATCACAAGCAGCTTTGTTTCTAAAGGGCAGTGGAACAAGCTGCACAAACGTGTTGGTGATCTTATTCTCTGTTCCCATCCTCTCCTAACATGTGTCTTCAACCCTATGTTCTTAATGTCTGAGGTTTAAAAAAATGTATTACCTGTTTTCTTCTAAAAACATCCCAGCAAACTGTCAAAGGATTATCTTGTGACAGGGTAGCAACACAGTTATGTACCAGCTATAGTGGACTGGATTTTCCTAGTCACAGTGAGTCAGCTGTATTTGTCTGCGTTGACTCTTTTACCTTTTAAAGTGCATAGTGTACTTTGCCTGGAATAATTCACAGTAGCAAAAATTCCCATTTGCTTTCATGTATTCTTGTGTTATTGGAACTTATTATTCCTAGCCTAGTTTGTCACAGAGTTGTTCTTGCTCAGCGTGCCATAGGCCACAAAATGATGGTGCCATGCACTCTCATCCTCTCTGTATTTGAGGGGAGGGGAGGCACAACTGAGATACAATCTCTGAATTATAGATCTGTTTAAATAAATTGGATTTTCAGTTTGAGATTTGGGTCTGCAAAGTGCTGGTTTTGATTATAAGACTTCACAGTTCTTAGCCCTTGTTAAGCAGTATTTCAGTGCCTGCTGGGGTTGTGCTTGATAAATTGAAGTTAGCTGTGATTTTTATCATTAGAGTAAGAGAAATTATATTCCCTTTCCCTTGGCATTTGTTTCCATTTTCACTCTGTACCTAAACAAATGACAAAACTTCTGAGATGTTGCATGTGTCTTTGTGCACTTTTTGGTCACAGAGAGCTTTAAAAGTCTATAGCTTCAGGCAGGCACATTTCTCTGTTTGACACCTGCAGAAACCAGCACTATTGGTTTCAATCCCTTCCATGGTGCAAATTATTTTTCCCTGTCTGTCAGTCCAATTCTGTTAGCTGATGCTAAGCAGGGGCTGGGCCATGGCTCCAGATTATCTTCTTTGCCTAGCACGTTTGGCATTTGTCTCCAATGGCCTTTCTGTGTCAGAAGAACACAGAATATTTGGAATTCTACCTGGCCCCTCTATAGGGATCCGTAACATTTTGTCCATATTCTTAGGGCTAGTTCAGTCTATTTATAATTTATTTGTATTGTGGTAGGGCCTAAAGGCTTCTGTCAGGGAAGGACCCCATTCTGGTAGACATTACCCTGATGACCAGGCAGGCTCTATCTAGCTGTAAATGTTTAATTTTTCTTTGCACCAACCTCAATAATTAAGGAGCTCATTAGGTACTCTCATAGTTAGGTTTAAAAATAATCCCTTTCCTATACATGCTAGTATATAAAGTACCCACAAGAGCACGGTTAACACTTTCTTTCTATCTTTTAGTTGCATCCAAATACAAACAGTGGAACTAAGCTAAAAATCAAGGATCAATTTTATAAACGTGAGACCAGTTCAATTGCTGAAGTGTTTTAGATACTCCATATTGGATAAATAGTCAGCTGCTGGAATTCAGCATAGTTTCACTGGAATCAATAAAAGCATTCAGGCCAGTTAATACAAAATGAAGTTCTAAGTCAATGAGTTAAATGGGTATAGATTAGTTTACAAAGCTATTGCTGTTTTTTCTTTTCTTTAAGAAAAATAACCTAACAAGATAACCAAGTTATTTCAGGACATAGGGAATTGTACATTTATGAAATTACATATATTAAATAAAGTTCCTCATCTCTAATTTAAAGTATAGGTCTAATCTGAATTATACTCTGACTTCATTGCAGTTGTTCCCTCTGCCTTTGATTTATGTTGGAAATCACATAAGTGGATTATCAAGTACCAGGAAACTCAGGTACAGTAAATACAGGGCATGGGTAAGCTGTCTGCTTTTTATGTGTATATATTTGTAGGTTCGAAGTATACGTTTAAGATTAAGAATTTCAAAGCACTGCAGAGGTGCTTCTTATTTTTAATCAGTGATGTATGGTTAAATTCCCTGCACTGGTTGGAAAGTCTCAACCAAAGCATCAGACCAGTTTGCAAACTATGAGTTGCATTTTAGAAGTACAGTAAAAGCTCTGTTAGCCAGCATCTCCCAAGAATGGGGGATGCCGGTTAATCAAACGTGCCGGTTCATCAAATGGCAGACAAGGTTCTTTGGGTGAATCTGATATCTTTTATTAGACCAACTAAATTGTTGGAGAACAGTTTTTAAGCAAGTTTTTGGCTGTGCTGGTATGCATACAAGACAGGCAGTCAGTGAAAATGTAAATACATAAATGTATGCATACCAGCACAGCCTCTGGCTTTTTTATTTTTCATTCCATCAAGGAAGAGCACACATCAATTACTGAAACTTCCTTAGCCTGACGAAGGGTTTTTGAACCCGAAAGCTTGCTTAAAAATTGTTCTCCAACTGTTTAGTTGGTCTAATAAAAGGTATCAGATTCACCCAAAGAACCTTGTCTGCCTGTGACCTTAGACCAACACGGCTACAACCTACACCCCTGTAACATGGCTAATCAAATGTGCACCGTCTGGTGCACTCCCTGGCATCAGTGTGCCGGGGACAGGGAGGGGGCCCTGCACAGGCTGCTTTGTCTTGGGCTGCGGGCTGAAGAAGTGACAAAGAAGAACTTCGCTCATGGCAGTGAAACCGGAAGTCCTCGGAAGCGGTACTTCCGGTTTTGCTTTTACTGCATCCCTCGGATGCCGGTTAGTAGAGCTTTCCGGCTAATAAAGTGCCAGTTAACGCGGTATTTTCTGTACTGAGAGGAAGCATAAATACAGCTTCTTTGCACCAATTACAGGGTTTGCTTGCTTTCTGCGGGTTCTGTATCTGCAAATTCGCTCTTATGCAATGACCCTTTTTATACCAAAAAATTCATTATATGCGAGGTAAACTCATTCTTATGTGATCGGTGTGGTGAAAGCCCGCTGTCAGCTACTTTGTGCGGTGCACTGTGGGAGCAACACACACCAAAATATAGTCTCCTGTGTGGATCTTTGCTCCTCGCTCATTGTCTGCGACACGTGTTTCTGTAGTTATCTCCATTAAGGTAACATTCACCACCAACCTGTGCCTGTGTGTACTGTCTGCTGTTGGTGAGCACCAAAATTGTTTTGTAAAAGTGGTAGAAATGGGTCTGGGGGTCAGTACAATCTAGGTCTTGGAGCATATCTCTATTTGTTACATTGTAAAGTGGGTTTCCTTTTGCAAATTTGAGTTATGTGCCATTTTTCAGGAATGCATGTACAGCATAAAGCGAGGGAAACCTGGAATGTGTTTCCGCCAATGAGCACTCTTCTGGGTGGCTGTCTTCATACCAGTGGCTCAGAGGAAGGGTTTATGAAGAGAATGTAGACCAGAGGATCTGCTGTGTGGATTAAATGAGTAATCTTCCAGAGGAGTAGGAGCACCTGAGGGTAGCAAGACTGTAGTAGCATCTGAGATTGCAGACTACCCCTGGATCATGTTACTGAAAGTTTCCAAATTCCAAGTTAATAGATTCATAGATGTTAGGGTTGGAAGGGACCTCAGTAAGACATTGAGTCCAATCCCCTGCCCTAGGCAGAAAAGAGTGCTGGGGTCAGATTATCTGTGGAGCTATGCTAGGTGATCCTTATTTTTGGCTGAAACAGAATAGATGGGAGAAATGGACGATATGCAGAAGAGAGCAGACTGGGCAGTGAGCTTTTTTCTAAAGGCACTAGATACTTCTTACACTGAAGGCAGCTAAAAATATATGCACAATTTCCTAAAATATCTTTTCTTAGTATAAACAATTATTTTTGCTGAATGGTGTTCAGTTGCTTGTGGGAGGGGAGTGATCTGTATGATTGAACATGAATGGGAAATTAAGTA
This sequence comes from Crocodylus porosus, assembly GCF_001723895.1. Taxonomy (NCBI): domain Eukaryota; kingdom Metazoa; phylum Chordata; order Crocodylia; family Crocodylidae; genus Crocodylus; species Crocodylus porosus. Next base: position 1,922,608 of record NW_017728950.1, on the reverse strand, counting down.
ATATGTCAGACTACCTCTGGTACCTTGAAAAGAAGTTTAATGATCATTGTAAACTTTTATCTAGCTTGCAGCATTTTAATGATAAATATATTACAAGTGGGTATCATGTTGGGTTCAGATATCTGTTTTATAATTTTGAATGGCTTTCTGGAGCCTAATATTTCTTTCTTTTAATAAAACAAATGATTTTTTCAGAAGATTAGAGACCTGATTCTTGTAGCTTTTATTCATGCTCCATTACATGTACACACAAATTGTCCCGTTGAAGTGACTGTTCATTTCAGTACTGTTTAATAAACCACAACAATATGGCTGTCAATAACTCCTTAGCTAAAGCAGATGTTTTCAGTGAAGTCTAACAGAGTTTTGCTGTTTCACAAATTGTTGCAATTCTGAAATGGAAAGGGTTTTGTTTATTATAATTCCAAATGCAAAATCTTCCTCTCCCTCTGTCAAAGTATTCCTTTAGATTTACTATTTAAAATCATTCCTCATCTTTTCATGTGATAAAAGTAAGAATGAATGCAGTGTTCTTATTGCTAATCTTTTATTTATAATACAGAATTTTCCACATCATGTAGTGTTTCTGAAAGGATATGTCCAGAAGACAAATATAGGTTCTATTTATATAAGACCATCTTTCAGTGAATTTTAAGATTTTTAAATCACAATCTGGGATTTGTAGCATGATTTGATACTGTTGTTAGTTGTTATGTTGTAAATGGGATTAATTGGTCCAGATGGCTATACTGTGAGATTTCCAAAATGTCAGCTTCAAGTGCATTATCAGTAAATGCAGAAGGCACCCCAAATACAGCATTCAGTGAGTTCTAACAATCTGGTTTTCAAAAGCAATACTGTAATTTGTTTTATGGGCAGGGTTGCATCATCTTTCTTGTTTCTAATATGCACCATATTTGTGTCTTCTACACGTAGAACTCATTCACAAAGTACAATTCCTTGTATTTTTTTATTATACATTTATAGAAATCCTAAAATTTAAGTAAGTGAAATTCAGTAAATTCAGCAATCACTGATTGTCTTTAAACATTAAAATAAGCGCCCTCAATTTACGTATTTTTATGATCTCTCGGATTTTTGTAGGCTTTAGTTCATATAGATTGCATTCAGCAGAGGTTGAAAATAGCCACTGCTCTTTCTTTCCTCCTTTTCTGACACAGGAGACTTTGTAACAGGTAGCAGCTTCTTTGTTTCTTTTAAAAAACTGGCAAGCCTCATTATTTCAAGTCAGTCTGTTATCTAATCTGACTCTAGTGTCAGACTGACATTTTTATGTATGTTAAGAGGCTGAGAATTTGTTCTGGTAATTTAAAGCTGGTCTAATAATTTCATCCTCTGCTTAGTAAAAATAGATAAGGATTAAAAAATAAGAATGCTATGCATCTGACCCTGTGCTTGGATTTTTTTTGACAGTTTGCCGATGTTTACAGTGCTCAGGAAGTTTACCATTCCACTCACCTTACTGCTGGAAATCATCATACTGGGGTGATCTGTTTTTTCCATTTTAAAATACCTTTATTTTATGTCATACCAAAAGGGGTATTTTTGTCATGTGATCACTTTATTGGACGCCTCATTCTCACTAGCTAATAGAACAGGGACGGGCAATTGTCTTGGACAGAGGGCTGCTTAGTGAGTTTTGGCAAGCCATCGAGGGCCGCATGACAGGTGGCTGGGGACAGATAAATATTACTTTTCTAAATTTTTTTAGGGGCCCCACAGGCTGGATAAAATGGCCTGGCTGGCCGTATTTTGCCCACCCCTGTAATAGAACGTATCAAATAGTTTAGAAAGCAGTTAGGGATTGCTTATTCGTGAAATTGCTGATTCATAAATGCACATACATGTAGATACAAGAAAATATTTCTGCCTGCCCTAATTCACTTGACTCCTTCACATGAATAAGGCAAGCAGAATGGGACCCGGTGAGTTTTGATTGGCTAAAATATGGTAATTTAGCCAATAGGGGTAATATAGAAATATATATATATATTTTTTTTATACCAATATATAAAATATAGTGGTATAATATATATATAATATTTATATTATGCCACTATATTTTATACATTGGTATAATATATAAATGAAACAGCACTATACACTATATATATTTTTGGGGTTCTATCTCTCTCTCTCAAAAAAAAAAATATATAGTATATAGTGTTTCATTTTAATCAGGGAAAAATGTGGATTTGGGGGGGGGCGTTAATTAAAAAATTGTTGGGTTTTTTTTTTATCAGAGAAAATTAGGACCCCTGTTAATAAGAGGCTTATCTGACTACAGTTTCCATTACTTCGGTGATTTTAAATTTTTGTGGCCCAAATCCTAGAAGTCCTATACATGCAGCGAGAGCTTTGCCTTGTTTAAGGCCATCAGGTTTTAATTGTTTTCCAGTTAATTATTTTCCAAAAGTTAATTGCTTTGAAATCTCACAAGTGGACTGGGTGCCATTACATTTCCTCTCTAACTGTAAATATGAACTGTGTTTTTTATTTACAGGAAGAGATATCCACTGAGTATTATAGTCAGTGTATTTGCCATCATTCTTGGGGCCTTCATAGCAGCTGGGTAAGTCTTTTATTTGTTCTCAATAAATGTCTTCAGTGTTTTATCTGCACTGCTTTTTTTTTTAACTAAGTACCAAATCTGAGTAAAAATCCTATTAGTGAAATTACCTCAGATAGTACATCTGCTGAAGTCAATGGCAGCCACGAAATAGAAATCCAAAGTCTAGTCCTAATGGAATAATATTTTGCAATGCTAGGTTTGAGATTTATGACAGCAGGTTTTCTATACTATAACACTGAATACAACAATGTCATAGGAAAAAATACCTGAGTCCTTGTTAGAGTGGGTGACATTTCACACTAACTGTATGCATAACATTATTAAGTGGCCACAGTTCATATACATTTGGACAAGTTCAAATTAGTATTTTGGGGTTCATCTATTCTACTTCCTCTACTTTTCCTGTTGACACTTTTTGGGAAGTTGCAATTCCGTAATGTAAGTCCTAAGTTTTAGTTTGTTATATACAAAATATGAATGAGTTATAATTAGATTAGTATTTTCCATCTGGCATGACCTTAGTGCATCCACAGTTGTATGAAATAATTTATCTAATGTGACAAACAAAACAGAAGAAACACTGATTTTACTTATAACAATAGTTTTTTGGTTATTACCTGTTAGAAATAGTATGCAATTATGGGACAGGTTGTTAGCACTGAGCCAGGTAAATTCTATACAATTCTTTTCTTTTTTCTTTTTTTGGTGCCAGTTCTTGGAAATTTGCTTTATTGTGCTGACTTGTTTGTAAGACAACTGCTGGTAAAGCCTTGAATTTGATGAGGTTTCAAGGTTTGACTTTTTTCATCTATAAATATATCTGCAGACAATAGAATGCAAAAATTATATATACATGCAAAAATATATATATAACATAACTTCATGTTTTTCAGATCAGATCTTGCTTTTAATTTGGAAGGCTATACCTTTGTATTGCTAAACGATATCTTCACAGCAGCAAATGGAGTTTACACAAAACAGAAAATTGATCCAAAGGTAACTTTGTGATGAACAGATTTTATAGGGGGCATATTTTTATTTTTTGGAAAGGACTTACCTTCTGTTATAACATGACTAGATGAATGTCAAGTAACACCAGATTTTAACAAATATAATGAGTTTCATGTGCTTTCATATTCTAGTTAATTACATGATCTTTATTACAGTTAACCTAGGGAAAATTTCAGGCTGCATAGAAGGAATTAATATATTTGACTTTTACCCAGTTCACCCTTAATAGCGGAGTGGAGCATGGTATTATATTATGTCAAGGGTGTCAAACTCCTCTGGCTCCAGGAGGACAAGTCCACAGGTTGAAATAGTGGTGTGGAGCCAGACTGCATTGGGCCCACAGTCCCCCTTCCTTTCCCTTCCACCCCCCACATGCTGGATCAAGAGCTTGCTCCATGTATATAACAAGAGTAGTGAAAACACAGCAGTATGAGCTCAAAACTGGTCTCTTGTTAGGGCTGTACATTAGTTGCCATCCCATGCTGAAGCCAATGGTGCCATGCCTTCATTACTATTTTTACTCTTGCTAGGTACCTTTTAGCTAGCAAGTGTCTGTCTATATGTGCTACCATCACATGCTCATCGTGCTGTGTAGGTCTCCCAATCCTAACAAAGTGTAATCTGCATACTAGCTCAGGCTACTCCTGAGTCCTTACCCTGTACAAGATCTGGTGGTTCTTCCAAAGCCCAGCTACACCAGGCTACATTCCAGAATTCACCAGCTGTCAACACGAAGCAGTTCAGGATATGGACTTAATTAAAGTTCTAGCTCTGTGATTGAGACTATATACCCCTGAACATGAGGCAGTACAGAACTGAGTGTGCAGACATGCTGAGTGAAATGGTAGTTCATCACAGTGATTAAAGGCTTTAAGTGTAAAGATTGTGATTCTGTTATTTCAGTTGTGCTGCACTGAGTTATGCCTGAGTTATGCCTAGTCATAAATAGACCACCAGAGCAGTGGTTACGTTGTTATTGCCTAACATGTTTCAAATCTCCAAAAGGTCTGTTTCATATTTCATAGGAGCTGGGGAAATATGGAGTCCTTTTCTATAATGCTTTTTTTATGGTGATTCCAACGGTTATTATCAGTTTCTCTACTGGAGACCTACAGCAAGTAAGCAGCCTCTTCTCAAATTTCCACATTATCTTACTTTATGTGCATGTTATGTACTCAGAGGTCCTAGGAGTAAACTGTGCTAGCAGCATTCTCCAAATTTATAGCTTACTGATCTGAATTAATTTCAGCAGGGTGCAGAAAATGTTACTTAGTATATTCTGGCTGTTTATTTCTTCACCCAACCAGAAATATTGGCCATTCATTTTAACAACATAAAAGATGATTAATAAAACTGTAAATGCACTTTCTCTCCTTAAAAAAGAAAAAATAAATCTACACCATATTGTATCGTTTTCACATTTAATGTTAGAGTGATAAGAGAGTGCTCTTATTTGACTGTGCAGGTGCATGTGCACATGCTATTAATGCTCTATTAGCTTACCGTACATTAAAATATGCAGTATTTTTTTGGAGCGCATCTACATTTGTGCCCCTGGGGAGCAAATTTGCTTCTGACTGGAGCAGTTAAGTGCAGGGCTATTCCTGGCCTCTTCTGCCCCTCCTACATCAGCCAAGGGGGTGGGGGGAACTGCAGGCTCCCCCAGGGGCCAGCCCCAGCCTGGCAGGGGACATCAGAGTAAAGTCTGGGCTCTAGGGGAGCAGCTTCCTGTCCCAGGCAGTTGACTCCTGCCCAGCCTTGGCTCTGAGATTGGAGTGGAGGCTGGGACTGCCCTGGGCAATTCCCTGCCCCCTGCTCTTTGCGCTGACTAGGAGCAATTTGCTCCCAGTCAGCTGTCTACACATGTGCTACTATGCAGTAAATCTACTACGTGTATATATAGGTGGTAGCCAACTATGCAGTAGACAAATTTACTGTGCAGTAAATGTTGCACACGTGTAGACGGTGCTGCTTTACTGCGCAGTAGGTTAGTTTATTGCGTAGTAAAGCATCTCGTGTAGACACACCCTACTTTACGGATTTTTTTAAAAGGCAGTTTTTCTTCTGTATGTGGATTTTACCTTCAGAAGAAAGAGCCTATAGGTAGTAGTCCTTGGGTACTTTTACACATGCTGTGGGAGTGGAAGGGGGTAGCACTTTAGAGTGGCTCCGAGAGCTTATTTATTTAGAGCACCATCGTGTCTCATATATTAGTGTCTCTGCACTTAAAAATTGCGGTGGGGGTGGTGGAACGAAAGCTTGTCGAATAAGCATACCTGTTCAAGTCCCCCTGCCACCTTAAGTGCAGGGACACGAGATGCAGGTAGCTGCTGGAGCACAGCAGTTACCACACTCCAGCAGGCTCTATTAATCAAGTCTGCTCCTTCACCACACTAGAATTCCAGTGCATTGGAGCAACCTCTGCACTTGTGTATAGGTGGCCATTGCTTCTTTCAGTAGTTCCCTTTTAGTTAATATTTACCAGTTACGTGCTGTTGTGCACTGAACAGGCCGTGACATTTTTATATCGGTGTATTTTTAAAATACTGTCATTACTGTGGTGAAGTTCTGTCCTCTGTGTGAAATATCATCTTGTAGCCTCAGTTTAGTTTAGTGAACTATTGTCTATTTCAAAAGCATATCAAACAGCCTTGTTTGTGTTTTCAGCAGAGGCCCAAATTTTTACATGGTAATAGGGTTTAACTATAGAAGACTGAAAGGGTGGAGGCATTTCAGTGGCAGTGCACAAGGAAGTTTACTGCTGTGGTTATACGCTGGTCAGAGGAAGGATTTCATTGTCCTGGGATGTTTATCTGGCACTTCTCAAAAGCAATTCAATGATCTTTTTGGTTTTTTTTTAAAACGAAAAGAAAACCACAACAAATCTATCACAGCTACTGAGAATACATTTAATTTAATCTATTAGTATTAAGTCCCATTACTTTTGGAGAGGAAACTCAATGGCCACATCTACACGAGACACTACTGCACAGTGGTACTGGGCATTTATTTAGCACTTGTATAATCAAATACTAAATGAATGCACAGTAACTGGAGTTACTGCACAGTAGTGCTGGTGAACACCTTTTTAGTGACACTACTGTGCAGTAGCGTATTGGTACTGTTGGTGATGTGGTGCTCTACTGTGCAGTATTATTCGGCCACTGCGCAATTAGCTTCTTATGTGGTCAGTATCTATGCGGTAATTAAAATAACAGAAAATGCAGAGAAACTGTTGAATGATTTTTAGATTAGTGTAAATAATACCTTTAATTTAGCTGATTCTCAGATAACAGGAGTTTTTATTGTATTTCTGCTATCTCGTCAGGGTTTGCACTTCAGTCCATTATGAGCAGTATACAGTCTGCTGTGATGGGCAGTGCCAACCAAAATATTTATATTCAGTCTGGGTAATGGAGGAAATTTTTTTCCACTTCCCATGACTAGTGCAGAGTTGATAAAATAGAGCATCTCATAAACAATGCTGTCTGTGAGTGTCTCAGTCAGTCATTTGTCCATAGCCGTGCTGGATGATTATTAGCACATCTTACTCTGAGAAAGTGAACTGAAAAAAAAAGAGAGAAAGTGAAATCTCTTTGATGCTTCTTTGTAACAGTCATGATTCCAGTTTTTTTATGGCTGCATATTCGATCATTTAAACTATCTGGTTTGGGTGCTGGAAGTAGTCTCAGTGGTCAATAAGGGGGAAAGTGACCTAACATAATAGTTGCCAATGTATAATTTTGATTTCTGTTATCCTCTTTCACAAGAAACAGTCTTCAATATGATGTTTTAACTTCTTAATTAATGTGATAAATGAAATATTTGAAATAGTCCTTTCCTTCCATTTGCCAACTACTTCTGTTAGAATGAAGGAGTGTTCTGATGTCTCTTTTTACAAGTTTCTATTTTCAGGGAGCTGAATGAAGGCTTCTTAAAGATACACGCACATTCTTGTTTTTGCAGTAAAAAGAAAATGTTGCTCAATACTTGTATGTGAAGATGGTGTTAAGCTAACCATCCTTACCTAAGGCTTTGCATAATATAATGGTTTTTTGAAAAGGTGGATGATCAACCAAATTGTTTACTCCCATCAGCCACTACAGCCAAATAATTTGGGGTCTGGTTTGCAAAAAGTAGAGGCTCAATTGTATACCTTCTTTACCTTTTATACTCCACTATTGGCAAATCACAATTACGCAGAGCTAAATAAATCTCAAATTTCCATGAACGTTCATGAATTCCCGAATTACAACATGCAGTAAAGGGGTGATGTTGTAACCTTGATAGTTCAAGAAATACATGAAAGGAAAGGATTTTTGTGGATGATATCCTTTATTGGATCAGCTTCATGGTTGCAGTGCGTTCTTCTTTAGGTACCCTGCATTTGAAAGCCTGTGTAAGTCCAATAAAAATTATCACCCACAAAAATTCTTGTTTCTTGCATGCTGTAAATCCACTTAAGAAGCCCCTTGTTTATGTCTGCAAAGATGCTGAATATTCATTGAAAACTGTAATAAAGATCTCTTTGACTTCAGTAGATACAGGATCAGACCCTAAAATCTGTAGACTAACAGTCCTTTTATTTGTAATAGATACAATTCTGAGGGGAAGAGATTTATTTTTATAGCTTTTTACTAACGTTACTGTAAAGACTGCTTTGCTATATATAAATGATATACAATATCAACTCTATGCATAAATGGGTGTTCAAATCACTAATTTGTCTGAAGTGTAAATTAGTATTCACTGGTTGCATGGTGCTTTCCAGACACATTTTACCATATCAGTCTTCTACAGTTAAGTAATGACAGAGGCAATTGAAAACTGTTTTACAAATAAACTAAATTTGTAACTTGTTCGTACCATTAACTTGTTATTTACTGAGTTAAATTTGTAAATTGTTTCCAGTATGAATATTGACCCTTCATAATTCCAGTATGTATCTTAGTATTTTTTCATATTTTCATTTTAGACATATTCTCCATGTACGTATATACGCTTTTAATCATATAGCATCTAATCATATATTTGGTTTTTTTTATAGGCCACAGATTTCAAGCACTGGACAAATTTTTTATTTCTCTTTCAATTTCTTCTTTCCTGCTTGTTGGGGTAAGAATATAGTTTGACAAATGTCAATGTTTGGGCTACTATTATTTTGAATCTCAAAGTAAAATCCTCAAAGTAGGTCTATGGAAATTTCTAAGAGAATGTGCTTTATTAAAATATGGGAGAGAGACTCTCAGGAGATGTTTAATGACAAGGGACTGGATCCAAACTATTTTTATTGTCCTTAAAAATGTATTGGTTAGAAAAGTGTTACCTTTTTATTAAATCTCTCTTATTTGTCTCTTTCAGTTCCATGAGTTTCTCTCCCTGCAGTTAATAGATTGTAAGGTCGGTAGGCTAGGGTGTCTTTCTGTGTATTTGCTCTTTGAAGTACCTGGCACAACTTGGACTCTATAAAATGATGAATAACAATAAAAAAATACAGTTAGCATTGCAGAGCCAAAGAAGGCTAGAAAAGCCAGCTGGATTCTATTCTCTCTCACACATTATCAACCCAAGTGTCAGCTAATTTTAAATAATGTCATTTGTGTTACTGGTGGCGAGATAGCGTATAGGGAACGCAACCTGATTCACATCTCAGATAGGGCTTGAGCAGATGATATTTAGAAAGAACTTTTTTCTTTTTACTTGTATTTTGAACAAATTTGGTGTAGAGCCAATGAAATAAACAAAACAGTAATCCTACAGTGTCCTTTTTAGAGTTGCTTTTTTCCCAGAAGGTAGATATACTTTAAAGGGACAAGAGGAGTTGAAGTCTCCTGTAAAATATTGATCACCAGGGATCCTGGTTTTCTCTGACAAAAAAAAAAATCTCCCAAATCCACATTTTTCAATGATTAAAATGAAACACCACTAATATAGATATATTTTTCTGTGATTAAAATGAAACACCACTAATATATAGATATATCTACTTATGTGTCTACTAATATATAGATATCTCTCTATCTATATATTAGTGATGTTTCATTTTAATCACGGAAAAATGTGGATTTGGGATTATTTTTTTAATCCAAAAATTAGGGATTTTATTTATTAGAGAAAACCAGGATCCTTGTTTCATAGTTGGTAGGGTCGGAAGGGACCTAAGCAGATCATCTAGTCCAACCCCCTCCCATGGGCAGGAAAGGATGCTGGGGCCAAATGACCCCAGCTAGGTGACTGTCTAGCTAGCTTCCTTCTGAAGACCCCCAGGATAGGGGCGAGCACCACTTCCCTTGGAAATTGGTTCCAGCTCCTAGCCACCCTGAAAGTGAAGTAGTGCCTCCCGATATCTACCCTGAATTGACTCTCAGTCAACTTATGGCCATTGTTCCTTGTTACCTCAGTAGTGCTCGGGGGAACAGGGACTCTCCCATAGCCTGCTGGTCCCCCTTGGCAAGTTTGTAGGCAGCCACCATATCCCCTCTCAGCCTTCTTTTGTGGAGGCTGAACAGGTTCAGGTCCTTTAGCCTCTCCTCATAGCGCCTGCACTGCTGCCCCCTGATCACGCGAGTGGCCCTCCTTTGGACCCTCTCCATGTTGTCCACATCCCTCCTGAAGTGCACTGCCCAGATCTGGATGTAGTTCTCCATCTGCGGCCTGACCAATATTGTATTGGACAGGGGGAGGATCACCTGCTTGTGATGCATCCGTGGATTCATGACATAGTGTGGTTAGCCTTCCTAACCGCATCCCCACATTGGCGGCCCATATTCATCTTGGAATCAATAATGATTCCAAGATCCTTTTCTGCCTCTGTGCCGACAAGAAGGGAGTTCCCCAGCCTGTAGGTATGCTGCTGGTTCTTCCTCCCCAGGTGCAACACCTTGCACTTGTCCGTATTGAAACCCATCCTATTCTCATCCACCTGTGAACTGTTGATCACTTACAGTTCTGAGCACCTCTGAATGTTACTGATCCATCCTCAACTCATATTGGTATTTATAACTGAAGAAGATTTTCAGCACCTCTTAGAAGTTCTTTCTCCCCATGTATAAGTGGTACAAGTTGGATACAGATATAAATGCCACACAAGAAAAAGTGGCACATTTTTCTCCTTAAAGAGCTACTCTGTAGGGTACTTAATAAAACTCCATGTCAAGCAAATATTCTTTATTTTAAAACTTTATAACTAGATAACATTTTATTTTAGTGTACCAGGAAATGTCATTATTTTATGGTGTTTACTTACGTAATAGTTTCACATGTAATGGACTTACTAAGATTTGTCTGCCTACTTCAGGTTTCTCTTAATGTATTCTACAGTCCTGTGCAGTCACTACAATTCTGCACTTACAACAGCGGTGGTTGGTGCTATTAAAGTAAGTTGTAAAAGGCAAAAGAGAAATGGGAATATTGAAATGGACAATGTAGAGTCTTCAGTTCACAGGTGTCTTGAATATGTTTTAAAATGGCTGGCTGTATTTGCATGGAACTCAACATAAAGACTAGGGCTGTGCAAAGCTTTGGTCCCTGATTTGATTCAACAGAGATTTGACCCTATTTGGTGGCCAAATCTTTGAATCTGAATTGAATCAGAGGACTCTTTAATCTCTCCAAATCAATTTGAGAACCCTCCAAATTGATTCGGAAAGATTCAGACAGATTCAGCAATTTGGACATAGAGACAGTTTTAAATGTGTTTTATACATACCTCTAGGTAGCAGAGGCTCTGAATGCTGTGATGCTGGGGCATCTTACAAAAGCACAGGGGGCTCCCCTGTGGACTCAGCAGCAGACCTGGAAGTGGACCAGAACCACTTCCTGGCCCCCCTCCCCAGGGACTGGTGCCTCCTGGGTCTGGGGGGGCACCCGGGGTCCCCCTGTGGCTGATCGCTGAGCTGGGGGGGGGGGCATGGGTACTTGCAGTCCACTTCCGGGTTCACTGCCAAGCACTCTGGAGACTCCCCTGCTCCAGTGGGATGCTTCATCTGCCCCAGCATTGCAGCAATCATGAGCTGCACTGCTACCTCAAGGTATGTAGAAAAAAACTTTTAAAGCTGTGCCTGTGTCCGAATTGCTTATTCACCGAATTAGCATTGAATCTTCAGATTCAGATGCGGCCGAATTGAATCAGGTTCAGTGATCCAAATCAACATATTGAATCACTGTCCCCTATTCGGGCTGAATCTGAATCAAATAGGGCCCATTTCACGCAGCCCTAATAAAGATTTACCCTGCATCTAGGTGGCAATGCAATATTTTGCAGTGCAGGAGATCCACACTAGGGAAATCAGGATATTTTCTTGATGATGTAACTCAGGTTTTGTCTACATGTAAAAGTCATTCTGGTTTAGTCAAATATGTGATTTTAGCTATTTTTAGTTGGCCTAATGCAAGCCCTTGTTTGGATACTCTGATTTTAGTAACTTATCTTAGTTTACATTAAACTGATTAAGAATTGTCTTCATCAAAATCAAAATGAGCCTTGCTTAAACTGAAATTGGACTGTCCAGACAGCCTTTTGAACTGATTTAACACAGACAGTTTACAATAATATCAGTGCAGTGTGGATAAGACCTAAGGGTGTGGACATACAGACCATTTAATGTGGAGCAGAAAGGGGCAGTGACTTACCACATATGGCAGGGCACTGTTGGTGCCTGCCATTTTAAGGGCTGAACCAGACAGCGAGCAGGTGCTTGATTGCAGCAGCCATTTTGAGACACTGGCTGCCTATATAAACAGAGCAGGCAGAAACATTGCCTGGCTGAACTGCTTAATGGGACAGCTGCAGGTAGGAGCAGGAGGCTCATGGTCCTGGGCATTACATAAACTGCACCCTGCCGGGAGTGGGTCTAGTGAAGCTCCCAGTGGCATGGGAATCCTCAGGAAATACCAGGCCGTTACCACCGGGGTGGAAGGCAGGTCGGGGTGCCTCAGTAATCCCTAGCCCTCACATCAGTGTGGGTAGAAATCAGGGCCAGGCACAGCTACAGCCACCTGAGCCTCCACTGGGGAGGGAAGCCCCATAGCCCCAGTGAAGGGGGGGAAACCAAAGCGCTGGGAGCCACGTGTGTGTGTGTGTGTGTGTGTGTGTGTATGTATGTGTATGTGTGTTTGTGAGTGTGTGTACAGAGTTGCCCTGGGAGGGGCCAAGGCAGGCTTGGTCCAGGTTGGGTAATTGGCTGGCCGCTACCCCTTTGGTTGCAGGAGAGGCCCAAAAGACAGTATGTCTGCCACCCAAGGTGTGTGCTAGATAAAGGCTATGGCTTAAGGGGGCTTCTCCAAGAGGGAGCAAGGCAGTATATAAGTTGTCAATGCATGAGAGAGAACTGAGAAGGGTTGGAGCGTGAGAGGCCCTAGTGAGAGGTGGGCTGTATGAGTGCATGAATGAATCAGGCCTGACAATGAGGCCTAAGCTTGTTCCGGCTGTAGGCCGGGAGCACTGTGTCGCCTGGATGCCATCTGCGAGGCTTGGGCTGTGGTGTAGGGGAGGATTGGAGCCGCAGAGAGTGCCCCCTGGCATCGGGGCAGGAAGGGGCAGCCTCCTGCCTAATTAGAACCAATTATGAAACAACAGGGCATGGCAGGTGAATGAGGCAGGCAGTTAGTCCAGGAACAGGTGGGCGGGCCAATGGAGGACTGGCCCTGAGAAGGCCCCCTGTTACACGCATGTTAGCTGCTCTGTGGTAAATGCATATGTGCACTCTGATCTTATGGGAGGTAGAAGGTAAACACAGTTGCTTAGTGCAATTTAAGTGTAAATTGCTTGAGGTTAGCTTTCATTTAGGACATGTTATCTTTACCTTTGAGTTTCTAATTTACGTATTGAAAATTTCCTTTTTCAGTTTTGGAAAGTACTTTCTGATTCTGCGTCCCAGTAGATATGGGGTTATTAATAATCATGCTAGACACTAAAACAGCATAGTACACCACTTAGCATTTTATCCTTCTGTCTGTCTGTAGGATTTCTTTTTTTAAGTTAAAGATGTCTCTGAATTAACAGTTGTATCCGCACCAAATTATAGCTACATGCTTGGCTGTCTTTTAAATCTGCAAAGCAAGACAGTGACCCTTTTAGAAAACTAATAAATTAACTTTTGTTTTAGTTTAAGATATTTGTCCTCTTCTTGAAAACCTATTTTCAGGAAACTAGGAGTGAAATGAGTCTTAACATTTTATAGAAAATTTTTCAGAAGGTGGTTCCCATTCTTGGACGTACAGGTTTATGCCTGCATTTGAACAGCTGGTTCCAATCTGAATACCAGCACTTCTACACACTTGTAAGCAAAAATCAGAATGTTATGGTTCAATTGATGAGATTTACACTTGGAAAAAGGGAGGTTGGGCTGAGCTGGAAATATGCCTGCAAATAAGATACATGAAAATCATAATAAAATTGAATTTCTGATCCATAAAAAAAATCAAAAAACTTGCACCTAAATTAGCTTTTAGTAAATTCATCATATTTAAGGAATACATTTAATAGGTATTGCTTATAGGTTATAAATAATCTTAGTAGGTTTTAAGGGGCCAATACATGAAAATGGACAAAAGCAAATTAACTTTGTGATGTTTAAATTCCCAGAAGGTAAAACATCTTCCAGTAAATACATGACTTGCTTTCTTTTCAGAATGTATCCATTGCTTATATTGGAATGTTGTTTGGTGGAGATTACATATTCTCATTTTTAAACTTCATAGGACTGAATATTTGGTGAGTGAAATTTGCTAAACTAAGGACTCAGTGAGGGAACAGTTTGGTATTTGTTTCAGTTAGCCACTTTGGGTAATGGCATTTTGAAACATCTGCCATATGCTGTTTCAGGATATAAAATTCTATATAATTGGTTTTATTTTTTATTATATACTTTTATGTTTATTTCCACATGTATGGTATCATGGTAGGATTTTGATAATTTAGATTTACTGCTATTACTTTAGGGATGTGAGCTCATTTTTTATGAGCAGGGTTGGGCCTACCCAACACTAACTTGAGAGACATCCAAGGAAAATCTGAGTGGTGCAGGACATGGGAATATTGATTGAAAGTTATTCTCTTCCCTTCAAGTTGTTACAAAACCATGACGCCAGCATGGTGTAGTTTCAAGAAGAATAATCATTACTCTTTTTTTCTTTAGTGTTTGTTGTAGTTTCAGCGCTTATTGGCTGCTCTATCCCACCCTATGTGAATCCCATTGATTTTAGTTCCCTATAATAGTCAGGGCCATATTGGCAAATTTATATAAATCAGCACTGGTATTAGCTTCTCTAAATCACAACAGCCAAGAATCTGGCTTTTAGTCTGCAAAGCACTTCAAAATCCTTTGGAAACAAAGCTGCTATAGATCTATAAAATGGTCATTTTTACCACTGCAAATACCCCTGACATTGTGTTTGTTCTTTCTTCTTTAGTATGGCAGGAGGACTAAGATACTCATTTTTAACCTTAAGAGGAAACATCAAGCCTAAGCAGCCACCTGATGAAGAAAATGCACTGCTTGATTCAAAGAGCTAGCAGAAGTGAATGACATGAAAAGCAGTGAAGATAGAAGCTGGCCTAGCTCTGCTGTAAAGTTTTTTAAAAAAGGAGAAAAAAAAACATTTAGGAATGTATTTGAAATGAGAAAAAATCTACCTCAACTGAAATTGTAGACACGTCATAGACTCAGAACTTTTCATACACAAGGAGTGTTTTTGTGGGACTTTTTTGCTGTACAGCTAACCTGCAGCACTGAACAATATTGAACTGTATGTCCAAAGGCATTGGCTAGCTATGATTTTCTGTATTCTGCTTGATACCGAAAGTCCAGAAGTCCTTGCTCAGTTTCCATCAGACAAAGAACCCTTTGAAAACCAAGGGGTTTAGTTCACCCACGACTCTGCATCTCATGTACTCGTTTATCCTAGCATATTGAATACTGTTGAATCAGAATAGATTTCACCCACTCTGCAGTAGCTGAAGTAGTTAAACAAAGCACAGGGTAATGCTGAATTTGACCCTGAGAGTTGCTTGTGTAAGGAATGAATGAAACTGAATGAAGAACTCAGGATATGACTCAGTAATTTTTGAAAAGAGAGTTTTCCCTCTTACCAGTTCTTTCTGCCTAATACTTCCAATTAAACTGCCATCCTCTGTGACATCACAGTTTCCTATCATAATTGTGATATTACAAATGGATTATCTGTGGCTGGACAAAATAAAAGGAAGAGGGAGGCTGAGAGAGAGAAATTTGATGTTTAAACAGTAATATCTTGCTTAATTAGGCCCTGTCATATGGAAAATCATGAAAGAGACAAAAAACGTAAATCCATTTCTGTTCTGGAACAATATGTACTTTGGTGTCAAAGTCCCCTTCTGAAGATTTTATCAATACTGACTGCACAGCAAGTGATACTATTGTGAGCTAACTGAAGCAGAGAAAAATGAGTGCAGATTGAAAGTTGTCACTGTGTAATAATGTGTCACTGGCACACAAATGTTGGTGTCCATAGTATGCCATGCATGCATTATAGCTAAAAGCCCTTTGTTCTGTCTTTGAAGTCTAAATTCAAGACAGATTTGCCCAATCATTTGCTAATGAGCACATGATATAGTTAAAGTGGATATGGGTTAGGGTCTTATTCCTGCTGTCAGTGTGGGTTAATAATGTAACTTCTAAACAATGAAACTTTCCTTATCTGAAAATACAAATGATAAGTATTTGCTTATATCACTGGAGGTGTAGCGAAGCTAAATTGATTCATTTTTGGAACAGCCCTTTTTCCAAGACAACGGCCATTTTGAATTGCATTTTGTATTGTAGGCTGCTATGAATTCTCAGGATAGCAGCCTACTAAATTAAACCCTTTAGGATTTAGGTAAGGGAAAAAAAAGCCTCGCTTCTGGATCCTTCTCTATTTTAGGATTTTTTAGATTATGCCATAGGAGAAGAAAGTGGTTAATAAGAGACATATACAAGATGTTTTTCCATTAAAATCACAAGAAAAGTAAAATTTCAGAAGGCTCTGAAATGGAACTGGGTAGATCTGGACGGATTCACTGGATGTCTGACACTTGGGTTTCAAAATCAAGGAAAAAGAAGAATGTAAACCCACGTGAAACAGGAATTGCCATGTGACCCTGGAACTATAAGATCTATATAGTTCAGAACTGAATCCGATCGTGACCAGCACCAGAAGTTTGAGAGGATGGTAGGCAAATGTAGGACCACTTTTTCCTGTGACTTATTAGAAATGAGAATGAATCCTATTTAGAGATTGGTTTATACCCTGAAAAACAATGATGAATAGCCCTTCCAAATTTTTGTTGTGATACTGCTTGATAGCCTTATAAATAGCCCATCCTGTTTTGAATCTTAAGTTCTTGATGCCAGTGACTTCCTGTGGTAGTGAGTTTCTCAGTTTAATCACATGATCTGACCCAGCTTTCTTATATGAAGAAGTTTTTCCTTTTATTGTCTTTGAATTTCCTACCTTTTAGGGCCCCTCTACACATGCAGGCAAAGGGGCTGAAAGTGGGTGTGCACTAAAGGTGCACCAATACATTGGTCCGCTATCAGATTGGCACCAATATAAAGAAAATTGACTATATCGGAAATTGGCCTGAAGTGGCCGATAATTTGGCCAATAAATGCTTGTGTATGCACACAGTTGCAGCACACAGGCACCGAGGAGCACAAGCCCAGCAGTTTGGAGAGCTGCGTCCAGCTGGTGGAAGGGGATGGGGGAGGGAAGCGACATGGGGGGGTTAGATCAATGCCCCCCACGGTGAGGGAGGGAGTGGGGCACGGCCTAGGGTAGGCACTGCCCAGTTGGGGTGAATGCAGGACAGAGTTGTGACTTGTCCGGGGGGTGGGCAGAGGGGGAGGGGAAGGGTGGCTTCCACCACTGTGAGTCGCTCTTCTGGCGGCTCATTCCACCACTGCTCCCGCCGCTTGGCTCCAGCCCACAGCTGCAGCCCACCCTGCTCCACCCTGTCCCATGCGGATCTGGGGGCACACCCCCACCCCGCAACCCGTGCCCTTTCGGACAAGTGGTAGGAGCTGCTAGATGAACAGCGTACAACAGTGGGAGCCACCCCCAACTCCCTGCACGCCCTGGATGAGCCATGGTTCCATCCCATACCTGCCCCACCCTGGCTGGGCAGCCCTAGCACCACTCCCTCAACACGGGGGGCTTTGATCTGCTCCCCCTACACCCCTTCCTTCACTGTCCCCTTTCACCTGAACAGACTTACCATCTAGAGTCAGCTGTATTGGAAATCAGATCTGTGTTGGCCGATATGCTTCCTTACAAATAGGTTATTAGTATCAGCCCCCAAAACATTTATCAGTGCACCCCTAGTGTGCACCCCTGTGGCTGAAAGCCCCTCAGTTAATGGGGCTCCCAGCCACAGGGGGAAATCTGGCCACATGTTTAATTAATGACATGATTAGAACAAGTTACAAAGTTATTTCACATTTTTTGTAGAATAACTTTTGTCGCTTATTGCTTGCTTTATGCCATTAATTGGCTGAATGTGTAGCTGGGCACAACTTAAGGCATGATTACCTAGTTAATCATACCTTAGGTATAACATGTAGAGGGGGCCCTTGTTTAATTCTTTATCAAAGTTCCTGATTTATGTTCTCTAAACCAGCGGATCCCAAACTATAGCCCATTGAATATTGGTGGTTTGCGACCACATATTAAGGGCTCTTCAGATCACACCAAATCCTGTGCACCCTTTCAGTGTTTTCAATTAAAGGTTTGATGACAGGTGTTCATCATGGTCTGTGAGATATATTGAGAGATGACAGTGGCCTGTTGCTCCAGAAAGGTTTGTGAACCACTGCTTTAAACCATCGCTGGTTTAAATAACCTTCTGTCAAGTTCCTCTTATTCATTTCCTTTCTAAAGCCTATGTCAAGATAGCGCTGAAGAAAAATGTTTTCAGGGGACCTTTTAAAATAAAACCACTGCATTTTGAACAATTGTTATAACAAAGTAAGAGTTTGCCAGAGCTTAGAAGTTTATCATCATGCTTATACTGGTATACACGGGTCAATTTTCCACCTGCAGGCAGCCCTACTCCAGAAATCAATATGTGGTTTTCCATTCCCTTTCTGTGAAAAACAGAACAAGTACCAAAATCCTCTTGCTCAAAATTATGATGCTCAAAAATCATGATGTATTTTGCAAGTATCAGAAAAGCCATAAATGGATGCAGGCAAGGTTGGACCTGGAGAGGGTGCAGTGGCACAGACACATTCGCCCCCACTTCAGTCAACACTGGGGACAGCAGTCGGGAGCTAATTTTTAATTCCTTGAAGGAAGTAAGAATTCTCCTCCTCCTTTACCTTTATGGTACACCCCATCCCCTCCCATTTCTCCCCCTCCCTTGTTGCTTTCCCCACTGCTTTCCATGCTGACTCAGGGGCGGAAGGACTTCACAGATGCTTCTGCCTTGCTCCAGCCAAGCTGCATTGTGAACTGGGCTCAGCCAGGGACAGCAACATCAAGCAAGTCCCTCCTGGTGTTTTCTGCTAGCCCGGGAGCAGGCATAGGGGAAGGTATCACACCCACTTCCACTGCTGTCTCTGGCTCCCCACTCAGCCCAGCCTGAGCAGGTCAGGAGCAGCTCGTTCCATGCCCTTGTGGGAGCTGGGGACAGTAGTAGTGGCAAGTGAAAGAAGAGGGAAGAATGGAGGGGAGGGGATGTGTCACAGCACAGAGGGGAAGGGAGGGAACTGACAGTGGAGGGAAGATTCTTATTTGATTGGAAGACCTTGTTCATTCTGTGGAGTATCCCTGCTTGGTTCTGGGAATGCTGGATCTTCACACCCCCTGGTGTTTCTGTGGTTTTGTTTAAGCCTATAGAGATGGAAGGCATTTGCAAAAACCAGATTCAGAGTTGGATGTCAAGTACTGTGCCAAAGGTTGGGGATGTTTGATGCAGTGTTTTTGTTCTCACTTGCCTCTGGACAACTTATTATACTATTTCATTAAAAAATATATACAGTTGCTTGTGTGTTTAAATCTTTTTGAATGAATACCAAACTCTCTGGTTTCTAGGTTTAATATAAAACTGAAAATAACCTCCGGTTTTCACAGAAACAACCACTTTTGGTTAGTCATATATATCAGGCCTACCCAGATTTCTTTAAGAAGTCAAACACAATGGGAGTCCCTGGGATCTCAGGGTCTGTGCCATTTTTGGCACAAGCCTGCCCAAGGTAGGAAGAAAATGCTTGGGCATAGAGGAGCACTGACAGCTCACTCAGAGGGTAGCTCTAGAGCAGGGGTGAACAAAATATAGCCCACAAGCCACATCTGACCCATGGAGGGACTTTGTCCAGCCCGTGGCAGGTCCTTTGCTCTCACCTGGCCCAAGCAACATCCATCCTGTGGTGCACCCTGCTACTCTGTGGGCACACAGCGGGGCTGGGGCAGCTCCGCAGCTGAATTGCTTTTCTAGGCAGCCCGAACAGTGGCAGCTCCTTCTGGCTGATGCCACCACTGGCCCCAGCCCCATGGTACTGGTGGAGACCCACACAGAGCCCTGACCCCAGCCTGACCTATGTCCACTCCAGACTAGGCTTAGGAGGGCGGATCAGCTTTGGACCATCAGGACCCATGTACACGGCCCTGCCGCAGCCCACCCTGTGACTGCTCTGGACTTGCCTACCCATACTGAACAGCGGCAGCAGCCAGGCAGAAGCTGCTGCTTGGTGGAGGGAAAAGTGGCCCCTCACCACTGCTAGGCACTTCTTGCTGCAGCTGCCTGGAGCCTGCACCCAGTCTGCCTTGCAGCTCCTCTCCACTGCCAACGCTGCCCTGCTGGGTGGCCTGAAGACAGTGGTGGAGATGAGCGGCAGGGTAGCCTAGGGGTGGGCTCTGGGCAGCTACAGCAAGAAGCATCTGGCAGCAGCAAGGGGGAGGGGCCTGATGGATGCTGCTGCTGCTGGTCAGCACAGGTAGGTGAGTTTGGAGCAGGTGCAGGATGGGTAGGGGCTGTTTGTGGGTTCTGGCTGGTCTGGATCTGACCCACTCTGCTGGGCCGGGTCGAGTGGGCAGATCAGGGTCGGGGTTGTGCTTGTGGGTCACTGCCAGTGGTGCTTGGGCCAGTGGTGGTGGCAGCCAGAAGGATCTGCCTCCACTGCCTGGACTGCCTAGAAAAGCTGGGTGGGCCGGGGGCTGTGTGCTGGTGGTGGTGGCGCATGGGCTCTGAGCTGTTGCGTGGGGGGGGAAGGGGCGGTGACTGTCCCACAGCAGCTCCCCAGAACTGTCTATGTGGCCCTGGGCAAAAATCATTGCCTGCTGCTTCTCTAGAACCTGTATTAAGTATATTGTCTCATATCCTATCTGTTGGGTGATGCACCTCTGCACTGTTCCTGCTGTAGACCATGGTTGTACACACATGGTGTATACTAGGGCTGTGCAAAGCTTTGGTCCCTGATTCAATTTGGTGGAGATTTGGCTTGATTCAGTGACAGAATCTCTAAATCTGAATAGAATCAGAGGACACTTTAGTCTCCCCAAATTGAATCAGAATCAATTCGGAAAGATTCGGCAATTCAGACATAGACACAGCTTTAAATGTTTTTTCTACATATCTCTAGGTAGCAGAGGTTTGTGAACGCTGGGATGCTGGGGCACATGGAGCATCCCACAGAAGCACAGGGACTCCCCAGTGTGCTCAGCAGCAGACCTGGAAGTGGACCAGAATCACTTGTAGTCCAGTTCCGGATCTGCCGGGGAGTGTGCTGGGGGGCCCCACTGTCTCCTCCTCAGCTCAGTGACTGATGCTTTCTGAGTCTGGGGGGGCACCTGGGATCCCCCTGTGGCTGATCGCCAAACTGGTGGGGCTTGGGGGGGGGCAGCACACTTCCTGGGAGACTCAGAAGTGGGCCAGAAGTACTTCTGGTCCACTTCCAGGTTTGCCACCAAGCACATGGAGGGCATCCCTGCACTTATTTGGGACGCTCCATGCACTGCAGCATCGCAGCAATCATGAGCTGTGCCTGCTACCTCAAGATATGTAGAAAAAACTTTTAAAGATGTGTCTATATCCGAATCGCTTATTCTCTGAATCAGGATCAAATCTTCAGATTCAGATTCTGCTGAATCGAATCAGGGACAGTAATCCAAATCAGCTAATTGAATCACTGTCCCTGATTTGAGCTGAATCCAAATCCAAATCAAATAGGGCCTGCTTTGCACTAGTGTACACACCATGGTATAAGCCTGCCTTTTCTATCAATCTCCAGAAAGCTACTTGGCCTAGCTTGTTAGAGGTTTATACAGTGTTTGTATAACCTTCCAGTTTCATTTCCAATTTTCCAGTGTTATGTGATTCTGGACTACAAGTCATTGAGTTTTTTGGGGGGTGATGGTAGATGCCATATCTCCTGGAGTTGAGTTGTCGTCTGTTGCTAGTATTGGTTGTTCTTTAGAGCTCGCCTGCCATGACTTTGATGGAAAGGAGGAAAAATAGAAATACTCCTAGGAGACAAGATGGCTGTTGATAACTCAAGGATTTGGCTCCTCTTTGTAGGGCTCCACCATCCCCATCCCCTGCCCTATCCACACCAGATGTTCCACGCCTGCTTTTCTCAGTTGTCATTGCCAGGCTTCTGTCCCCCAGTTCTTGTCCCAGTTCTGGGCACTCTATCCCGGCTGCTTGCCCCATTCTTCTCTGCACGGGTCCCAAGCTGGCTGCTCCCCAGTTTGAATCCCACCCTTGACACTCAGGGCCGGGTCTAGAGTTATCTTCCCCCCAGACAGTAATCCCTTTTTTGTCTCTCTTTTCTCCTAGGCCCCTGGAGCAGTTCACCTTACCATCTCGGACTGGACTTGCCAGCTGGCACATCATCACTGCTTTGTCTCTGGTTCTTTTCAGGTAAGTTTGCAGTCAGGACTGCTCTCCGAGTCCTGGGGTTGATCCCCCTTCATGGTGGTCTCTTTGCACTCCCCACCCTTCTCTCTTGTTCTTCTTTCCTGGAGATCGATACTGATTGCTTTGTCGGTGCCCCTTAAATCTCCCACACCAGCTAGCTGGGCCTGCTGTGGCAGTGTGCGATTTGCTGCTTCTGTGGCTTTCCCAGTTGATTCTCTTTAGGGTCTCCGGTGCAGCTGTGCTCTTGCCCAAGCTGGGTGCACCTCTGTCCTCCATCTGCATTCGTACCGGAGCAGCTGGGTTTGCCACAGCAGCCTTTGCTCTGCCGTGGTCCCAGCTTCCCCAGCTGATTCTCCTGATCAGCCCAGGTGCAGCGTCTCTCCCACCCAGGCTTGCCACATCTTTTCCCTTGTCTGGGTTTGCCCCCAGTAAGTTTCTTTTCTCTTTACTTTGCCTTGCATCCCTGTGACAGGGTGTGTTAGCCACCCTGTCACAGGGGGGTTTAATGGAATATCAAATCCAGTTGTAATTTGGTAACGTCTCTGTATCTCCATATTTTGTAGCCAACTTCTGTAGTAACATAGGTGCATAAAGGAATGGTCAGCAGGGGTCACTACAGGTCCAATCTACAGCCTATTGAAGACAAAGACTTGCATTGTTTTAAAACAGGCCTTGGAATAGCAGCATCCTAACATCAATACCTGCAGGCTTTCACTTCATGGTTTCCATCACTTTTGGCAAAGGAAGTGATGGGAGCCAAATCTCCTTTCCAACAAAGCCACTGACAAACTATGAGATTCAAAGGGAACAAGTGGATTCCAGAGTTCAGGAGATGTAGGGACAGGCCCATCTGAGCCATGTGGGTAGCGTACCATCTGGACACATTGGACTAAGTGTCAAATGGAGGACAGAGTGTAGAATTACACACTAGAAGTGTAATTTAAGGGGACCCAGAATAAAACCCATAGTTTTTCATGATTGATTGCACTTGAAGAGAAGTCTAGTTTTCTCTTTCTGGCTGTTATGAACTAGCACAATGCTTCAATTAATTCTGAGAAATATTTGGGACCAAACTACCTGATAGTTCAGCTTTATCTAGATGAGCAAGCTGGCAGGATGGCTTTCACTGGAGATAAAAGCATAGACAGAGCAGTAGGATTGCAGCATTGCTTGAGACATTCACTGTCCTTCTAAGCCACAGTTAGAAAGAAATATACAAGGGAAATAACTACATTCAACTTAGTATTAGCTTTTCTTTATAAATATTTTTCTGTACCTTTTGTAAATCAAGAAATACAACTTGTGGCCAATTTACTTGTTTTTGTTTTATTTATGGTCATGTGGAAAGATGCTTCCAAGTCACACAAGAGCCCTACAGGAAGTATGTCTTGTGAGAATTTCATAGGATATTCAGTTAAAAGAATTACAGCAGAATGTAAGTATTTCAATTAATTCACTGATTCAGTTGCTGATTAAGTCTTTGAATTTTTGGTTTCTTGGCTAAATTGAATGTAAATGTATCTATGAGCAACAGAGTGTCTTCCCCCCCTCCCCCAAATCTTTGAATATAGAATTAACTTCCTGAGAATTTACAAGTATATTTATATCAGAAATAGGAATGTTTATTTTGCCTGGGAATATAGAGATGGAACTAGACCACAAAGTTGGATCCAAATTCAATATGACTTAGTCCCTAAGCTGGAGGTGTATAAAGTGGAGATTTTAGTTTTTCCAGCAGCAGAAGTTGTGATCTAGATGTGAATAGCCAGAAAGTTGAGGGATGTTCTTAACCAGGTCTTACATTTAGGACCTTTTTTTTTTTTTTTCAAATCTGTTAGCCTAAGAAAATATCTCTCTTGTTCTTGGATATTTTCCAGAAAAGCAACCTTGCACAGGCATTAGAAGTCATAGTTTGGTTTGGATTTTTTCAGTAGTTTACAAGTCTGAGAGTAGTGTGGAGAAGTTATTCTAATCTAAACCCTGGAATTCTGTGGAAAGAAATCACATGACGCAGTCGATGTGATTAGACGGTATGCTTCTTTGCCGGTCCTCAGAGTAGTAGTGTGCAGGGAGGCAGTTAGGAGGAAGATAGTGGCAGTAGTTCATCCAACCTCACTGCAGATGTTCGCCATGGGAGAGTTTCAACATCAGCTGCTCACTCTCTCTGGGGGCCTAATTTGTCTGTGTGCACTTTTGAAATGTGTTAGATTTTTTAAGTATGTTTTCCCACGTGTATGGAGCGCTCTGCCTCGGTCTTTCTTTCGCTCAATGGGAGAATGGGCAGGTAATAGAAGTTTCCTCACATTTTTATTGTTATAGCCAAATGATGTCTCGTTGCTTTATTAATCATAAGAACTATTCCTCATCCCTTATGAACAAAACTCTCAGAGTTCATCACAGTTTTCATTTGTAAATGGTTTTATTCCTATGAGCCAGAAAGTTCCATTTTCTAGCAGAATACAAAAAAATAATCCAAATTATTTTAAAACATAGGCACTTTATATAGGCATTTTAATGTCCTCCTCATGCCTAGTTCAATTTTTTAAAGTTTTTTAATTTTAATAGCTGTTTCTTCTCTTTTCCTGATTTATGAAGCAACTAATTTATGTGTAATATATAGTCTCTTTACTTTCTATATCCCTGGTAATTTTGTTCCAGTGGTTACCTGGCATTAATAATACCATTAACATCTGTATCTACAACAGACTAAAACTCTGGAGACCTGTTGCTTTGCTGTTCTTTTTTTTTTTTTAAAGGTTACAAGTTCTCCTAAAATAGCTTAAGTCTTTAAAAATGAAAAATCTTCTTCCTACCAAAATGTTGACTTTTTTCTTTCAGTTATTAAACTTCTAATATGAAGTACGTTTGGGAAGAGTTTTGCAGTTTCTGCATTTGTCTTTTGCCAGTGGTAGAGATATGGTCACCCACTATCTAGGTAAAATTCCAATTTTAGTATAGGATTTCTTCTATTGGACTGACTATGTAGTTGGGGTGAAGTTAAACAAGTTTGGATGCAAGACATCCTTCCCCACGTCTCTGATCACAGAGAACACTCACCCCCACCCCCCAGATTATAGGCATAAGCTTCAGCTCCCATGGCTTTTGAGGAAGTAAAACACGTGGCAGTATGTCATATTTTACTAGTAAATTTTCCCCCCCTTTGTGAGGGGTCAGCACAATGGTCAGGCACCATTGAAAGAGCATATAAGCCCTATTCTGAGGATCTGAAGGCATGGGTTTTGGGGTGACCAGGTAGTTTTCTGGTGAAAGCCTGCTTCTGTTGACATTAATAGTGTTTGCCATTAACATCAACGGAAAAGTTATTCTTTCTTTCCTTTATGAACTTTCAAGTCTGCTGGTCTCAGTGAAATTGTTGAGTTTATTTTAACAATTCATTACCTCTTACAAAACGAGGAATTTTTCAAGTGCTGCTTTTTTCCTAATAGGTTATTGCTTTCTAACTGCCAGGCTACTGAAAAGCTTATCAAACCACTTCTTGCTTTGTTGAAGTATTCTGGATTGCTTATGAAATAGGAGAGTAATGTGTGTGTATAGTAATAACTATTCTAGGCCTTAAAATATTTTAAAATCAATGATGTTTCCCTGGTTTCCCACATCATTTAGATTGCTCAAATCCACATTTCTCAGAGACTCATGTAAAACAAAATCCTTTTATGTTCCCATTTCTCCTTCCATCCTATTCACTATGTCAGCTTGGCAGGGAATTGTTCAGGTTGATCCCAATGGTAAATTTGCTTTCACAGTTCTCTGCATTCTGCTTGGGGTGTTAGCATGTATTTTATCTTATCTAAAATGAAGATACTGTATTTTAAGGGTCTGGTGGGATAGAAAGTCAAAGAAATGCAACTGGTATAGTGGAGATGGGTTTACAAAAGCAGTGGGGAAGGAGGAGCTGAGGAGGAAGAGAGGCAAAAATGAGGGGCAGGGTAAAGGGGAAGATGAAGAAAGGGAGGGCGGGGAGGGCACAGGGGGATATGGTAGCAAGCAAGGGATGATTCCTGGCAACAACAGCTCCCTAATGGACAACTGGGACTCTACTAACTGGAGACTAGGGAATGATGCTTGCTCGTGCAACTTGCAGGCCACCTAGAGGTTTCCTCTTGGTTGGTCTTAGGAATGCAAAGTGGGGAAGAGGCCAGGGCCTTTCACACAGTGTAGCTCCTGTCTTGTCCATGGGGGAGAAAGGAAAGAAAGCTGTTAGGTCCAGTTTCATTCATTCATTGTACCTTTTGTTGTTTGCTGGTGTGAGGAAGGAACTCTGGGAGCTGTGTAAATTTGATGTAAAACCAACATTTTCAGGAGAGAGAATTTTCATGACTTTATATGGTGTTATACAGCCACCTGCCTCTTTGTGCCTTTGAAAAGCTATTCTTGAGGTAGCTAAAGTAGAATATTTTGCCTAATTTTTCTTCAGAAAAAAAACAGTAGTTTATCTAATTTGATATGTGCACTTCATCACGGGTCAACATTAGGTGGCTCAGAGAAAATGCAAAGCTACCATAATGGGCAGATAAGCAAAAAAAAAAATCTGTCTTTGTAAGAAACTCCTCCTTAACCGTGGACAATTTGGTAGTTGGCTCATCTCGGATTTGGTTTCCTCTTCTAAAATAGAGATAATATACAGCATCTGTTATTAAGATTAATTAAGCTGTTATTAAGATTAATTAGTGTTGTTTAAATGCTTTGAAGATGAAAGGTGTGATAGGAAGTGATAAATAGAATTTCTAGACGAAAAAGTCACGATGGAATGAATGAAATGTCTAGAACGAAACAACCTTGTTACAGAATGTTTTTCTCGCACTTGAAGGGGAATGCTAAGTCAAAAATTTCTGTATGCTAGATTTAGTCATTGGTAATAGATTCCTTGGATAAGGACTAAAGCTTACAGCTTACACCTTTACTGCAGTGATTTAAGCCCAGAATGTTAGCATGCTGGTGTGCAGGGAATGCTGAAGAACGAAAAGAAAAACAAGATAAGAGAAGGTTAGAAATTTAATTGCTTTTTTTTCTTTTAACAGTAATCACAGGAGCAGGAGATGGAATAGGAAAAGCATATTGCTTTGAGGTAAGGTAAGGGCATGAAGATTAATGGATGGGAAATTACTAGCCTTCTGACCATATACTGCAAGTTGGTGAAATCTTCCTATAGATAGATCTTGCACTAAGGATCTCATTTTCTTGAGTGTACATGCATAACTCATTTTAACTCTCAGCACCTTGCAAACAGAAGCAGCCATGCCATTTCAAAATTAAGGAAATGACATGACAGTGTAGTCTAATGCAGTGGTGATCAACTTTTTGGCAGATGAGTGGGGAGCGGCCAGTCCATGGAATGGCTCAAGTTCTGCATGTCAGGATCAAACCCTACGGCCCTGCACAGCTCCCTCCCTGCCCTGAAAGCCAGGAGTGGGCCCTATGGGTGGGCACCACCCTTTCCTGCCCCAGCACACTAGGATTGGGTCCTGGGGCCTGATGCTGCCCCCCCCCCCACACCCCTGCAGGCTGGGATTGGGTCTGAGAGCCTGGCATTGCCCCTTCCCATCCCAACACACCAGGATTAGATCCTGAGGGCTGACACCACTTCCTCCTGGCCTTCCATGTCATCAGTCTCCCACCACCAGATTTTGGGACCTGTGGGACGTCCAGATGACATGGGGGCACAGGCTAGAACTGGCCCACAAACTAGGAATTGAGCATCCCATGTCTAATGGATGTGGTGTGAGAGAGTCAATTTTCTCTGGATTCTGTTCCCTGCTCTAAAACTGACCTACTTTGTGGTTTGAACAAGTCACTTAGAGCTCCTATACACATGCAGGGAAGCTGCTCTGACACTGTAATTACAGCATGGCAGAGTAGATTCAATTAATCGAGTCTGTTGGAACATGGTAATTACTATGCTTGTGTATTAGTGTCCCCACCCTGAAAAATGGCAGCAGGGGCACTTCAACTAAAGCTTGTCTGATGATTAAAGCTCACCTCTATTTTTCAGTGCAGGGATGCTAATACATGTGATGCTCCAAGTGCTTTAATTAGCATGGCTCTTGGAAAAGTGCTAATTACAGCCCCCGGTCCCCCCACCACACACACTTCCCAGAGCACATCTGTAAATGCCCTTAGATTAAGTGTCTCAGACACAATTACCTCTCATTGAATTCACAAGCCTGAAAATGTTGGCCTTAATCTTTCTGTCCCAATTTTCCCTGTTTTACAGTTAGGATAACAATATCTACCTACCTCCCAGGGATGAATAGTTAATTGTATTGCCAGATTGTTGTTTTATTGAAAGTGTCATGATAGAACATGTTTCACTGAAATCCCAGCTCCTGGAAACAAATGATTATAGGAAGAAACCTCTTTTATTTAAAAATAGTAATTTTCTAGCCCTCCTGGTTCCAAAGAAAATAATGGAAAAAGTTGATACAGGTATCAATTGATTAAAAAAAAATAATGATAGGAAATAATGAATGACAGTCAACATAATTTTAAAGAAAATAGGTCCTCTTAAATTTGATTTTATAAGAATGCAACTTTGGCTAATACAGGTAAGTGTTGGTATAGTAATTGTTTGGAAGATATCTGACTTAGTATTACATGACATTCTAATTACAAATTAGCACTATGTTCTACCCACAAAGCATAGTAGTTTAAGAACTGGCTAGCTGATGGATCTTAAAAAGTACAGGTAATCCTCGACTTACACCATTTCAAGTTACAATGTTTCGCACTTACAATGTTTATAAATTGACACCCTGTTTCAACTTTATGAAATACCCTGTTTCAACTTCATGACTTTACAATGCTTAATCTGATATGCCACCCATGCCAACAAACAAGTTCGTTGCCTCACCCATCGCCCTGGAGAACATCTGTCCAAACTTCTTTGGACACTTTTTTTTAGGAAAGCAGACAAGACTCCAGAAAAACCTGCAGCCAAGACTCCTGAGAAGGCTCCAGCCAAGAACCCTTCAACAAGTCCAACCAAGAGGCCTTCAAAAAGTCCAGCAAAGTCACCTCAAAGAAGTCCTTCCAAATCAATATGATTGCCAGTTACGATATAAATACATTAATGTAGCTATATTACTCATCTATAATTGATCAAGTACAAAATTCTGGGGTATTTATGGTGAAAATAGGGTATTGGGCCTTGGTTCAGGAATCAATCCCCCATTTGTAACATTGTTTCTTATGAGAAAATCGGTTCTGAGTTACAATGTTTCGACTTAAGATGTGGTTTCCAGGAACCATTTGTGTCATAAGTCCGAAGACTGCCTTTAGTTGTCAGTTGTGGGGACTGTTTTTGAATGAGGGTATGCCTAGCAAAGTTCCATGGGGACTCGTACCATGGCTAAAGCCATCCAACCTTTACATCAGTGATCTGGAAGTAGATATAAACAACTTTTGATAATATTTGCACATCATAAAGTCTGGTGGAATTGGGAATGATGAGGACAGGAAAGCTGTACAGAGCAATCAGGAATATTTGTTACACAGGCCCATTCAAACAACATAGGTTCTGGTATCGGCATTTTTTTAACATTCTGAAAAATTGCAAAGGCTGCAGAAAAGAGACAAAAATTATCCAAAGGCTGGAGAAAATACCTGATAGAGAGTGACCTTAATCTGTTTAGTTTTTCAAGAACAAAACTTAGAAGTAGTTTCATAAGGTGATATTTGCTGGCCAATAAAGAGCTCTTTGAGCTAGCAGAACGAGACATGAGATTTTGGAACCAGTAGATGAGACCACAACTGGAGTACTGTGTCCAGTTCTGGGCTCTGCAATTCAGAAAGGATGTGGAGAAGCTTGAGAGAGTCCAGAGGAGAGCCACGCAAATGAGCAGAGGACAAGAGGCCTTATGAAGAGAGGCTGAGAGACACAGGACTCCTCAGCCTGGAAAAGCATAGGCTCAGGGGTGACTTGGTGGCAGCCTATAAATACATAAGGGGTGTGCATCAGGAACTGGGAGAACATCTGTTCACCAGGGCACTCCATGGGATGACAAGGTCCAATGATCATAAACTCCTGTAAGACTGTTTTAGGCTGGACAAAATGAAAACACTTCTTTACTGTCCGAGTCCCCAGGGCCTGGAATAGACACCCCCTGGAGGTGATGCAAGCACCTACTCTGGATACTTTCAAAAAACACTTGGATGCCTATCTTGCTGGGATCATTTGACCCCTGCTGACTTCCTGCCCTTTGGGCAGGGAGCTGGACCCGATGATCTTATGGTCCTAATGTCTATGAAATCTATAAAATGAGTAATAAGGCACAAGTCTTAACAGGACTGAGGATGATAACGTGTTAGAACAAACTGCCAAGGAAAGGGGTAGTTCTGCATCTTGTCTGTTTTCCGATCAAAACTGGATGCTGGTCTGTAAGAAATGCTTTAGCCCAACACAGGTTATTGAACTAGATACAGGGTTGAAATATAAAGCCTGCTGACGTCAGGTAGTTGTGGGTGAGGGTTTGCAGTGGTAATTTGGGGGTTTTTTTCAGTTAACAGTTACCTGCAAATGGATGGAATTAGATTCTAAGGTCCAGGAAGACCCTTCAAATCTTACAATCCTATTCTAGGTGATGTAATGGTCTCCTCTGACCTGAAACTATATGAATCTATGAAAATAAAAAGGCAAAGAAAAAAAATCGAGCTTAAAAACTGCATGGTTTTCAAAGCAATGGCATGGTTTGGGGACCCAAGTTATGCTTTTGGAGTTGTTAATATTGTACTTAATGCCTGTAAAGAGCACTGGATATGAAAAATATAAAGAAAAGCACCTATTGTTATACTTTCACGTTCCTCATTATTATTATTATTGAGCTTGGTCCTGTCTTTTGCCTACAGATCATACCATTTCTATGCACACAAGGGGTCAATTGCACAGCAATTGCAGCAGGCTTCACATGCTTTGGTGGGGTTTATACCCAGCTACAGGACTCTGGGAACTTACCAAGCACTTTTGGCTTGCTGGGCTTATGTGAAGCCCTAGAATCCCTTCTGGTCCCTGGCTCAGAACATGTAGCTTGCTGTGCTGATGTCAAGCTCAGGGTCTTGAAGGCAATTATTCAGCGCCTTTTGTTTTCTAGGATTCTAGAAGTGCAGGTCTCTGTGAGATCTCTGGGTGGGCAAGCCTAACCTGTTGGGATCATATGAAATACTAGATTTCTGTGAGGTCTCTTGATCAGTATTTCTATCGTTCTGCGCTGATGTTAAAAAAGAGCAAACCCCTGGCTCAGTTGCTCAAGCTGGCTAGTCTGATGTTGATGATGTTGAGGCAGAGACTCTGAGTAATTAGCTCTAGCTTGCTGGACTTATGTCAAGAGACAGATTTCTGTGAGGTCTCTGGTTCTGGGCCCTTAACGTGTCAAGGCTCATGCTTATTTGTTTAGAGCCTTGGTCTGGCATAGCTGTTCTCAAGGCACAGACCTATGTGGAGAGTTACTGAATCAACAGCCACAGCTTGTTGGACTGCTGTCAAATCTCAGTGACTTTGCAGAGACCTATCTACAGATTTTGCACGTCAAGGCATTGGCCTTTGTGAGTTTGCAGCCTCGGCAGTGTTGTTTCCCTGGGATGAAGTCCAGCCGCCAGCTTCTGTAAGTCTCATTGGCTCAGAATCTCAAACTTTACTAGGTTTATATGTCTGTAAAATCTGTGGCTTAACATCTCTAGTTTGCTAATTTGATGTCATGGCACAGATAGTCAGCCTGGACTCTGGACCACTACCCTAAAAGCCCAGGCCTCTATGAGCTCACTGGCCCTGTTGCACTAAGCATTTTTTATGTTACAGCTTTCCTTTTTCTGCTTAATATCTTTATACATGCTGGAGTTGATCTGAGTTGTTCAGAGCAGTGTTTTATTATGCCATGAGAGAGGTGTCTCGTATTTGTTTGTTTACATTAATAGATTTTGATGTTTGGGGAAAATCTTTTCCTCACTTGTTAAAACTTTGCATAATATCATTTAAAATCTATTGAAAATGTAATTACTGTCTGAGTCACCCAGTTGATTCTGTTATACAGTCTTTCAGGGTTTCTTCATTAACTCCTACTGCAGACATCTGAAATATTTCAGGTCTATTGCACAGATGATGCTAAAGGAAACACAGTAATGAAATTTTTTGGAATCTGTTTCTTTTTCTGGTCAAGTTCACAGTTGCAATTTTCATTTCTTTACCTATTTCTTTTGGACCAAATAGTAGTGAAGAAATTTGAATCAAATCGATCTCAGAGGTCTGAACTTTAAGAAAAGGAACTAGATCAAGATACGCAAATCATTCTAGGATTGCCACTACATGGAGAGTGGAAAGAAAGAAATATCATATAAATAGGTTTTATAACTTTTCCATAAATCATATGATGATTTTAAAATTTATTATCTCATGACTCACCTGATCATCACCAGTTTGTATGTATAACTGCAGGAGTTCCACAAAAATGTGTGCATCTAAATGATACATTACTGTGGAGATGACTAATTAGCTCCAGAGTAAACCTCTTGGCGTCTACATGTGTGCCCCTATTAGGTTGTACAAAACTAATAAACTCTGCAGCAGGGTGCTACTTGTAAATACAAGTGCTTACAATACAAGCACGGTAGTGCACGTGTAGATGCTACCTGGTTGACTGGGGCATGAAGGTGCTTCAGTGCAGGGGCTGCCTGCTGGCTAGCCCCACACTGAAGCACCACCGTGCCCCAGCCAGCCCCTCTGCAGCACACTGAGCTCAGTTGGAGCAGCGTTGGGCAGGCAGGCTGACCCCCGGGGCTCCGCTGCCTGCGGGGGCTGATCGACCCGGCTCCACGTTCAGATAGTGCACCCAGGAGCAAAAAACTCCAAAGCAATAAGCTCCACCGTTTATTCGTGTGCACTAATTGCACATATATGTGCACCCAATGAGGCCCAAAATCTATATGCTGTGGTGCATGTGGCTCCAGCTCCTGAAAGCACAGCAAGAGAAACAGAGATTTTTTGTCTTTCAGTGCATTGCTCTGTGCACAGTGTCTACGCTGTACTCTAGAATAAGAGTCCTGACTGATGATTCTTTGTTATTAGCTCTGTTTATACATATCCGGCCATTCTGGTAGCACAACAGTTTGTTACTACTGGAGGCAGTAATGATGGTCTTGGCTTTTAGGAGCAAGAGCATTTTAATTTTTTGCCACTGGGAGTCAGGATTTCCTAATGCAAGCAGGTTCACATTGTATAATGCTGGGAGCCAGTATAGGCTTTTATCTACAGTGGGAAATTTCATTCTCTAGCCTCAGAAGCCTTACGTGTCCTAGAAGGAGTCTTTGGGTTTGCAAATGTTTCAGGTAAATGTTTTTACGAAGACAAAGTTAATACAATATTTTGCCCTAGGTGTGGATGGCCAATGAATACATTTAAGTAAGATTCTTCTTGCCCACACTGAGGGTAAATTCCTTTTCAGTATCATGTCACTTAACCAGCTTATTTTTGCTAGTGTAATGCATTTTTAAGATCATAATCTACGATGAGAGTGGTTTAACTCTCCGTTACAGTAAAGATACTTACTGTCACTCTGTATTTCCATTTAGTTCATTATACAAAAGCAAGGGATGTCTACTCTTCCCTAATGACTATTAGTTATTAGAATTATGTAAAATGCCCATTCATTCTTTGTTGAAATTTGGTGTGCTAGATCTTAACTATGCAAATCACTATCATTTACATTTTTCACCAAGCTGCAGTAAGCAATATTAGCGAAGTGTATTAGAAAGAGAGAACTTATCAAAGTAGAAACTTTATGATTACGTTGACGATTGTAATACCAGATCTGAATGCTTTAAAAAAACTCACTTCCTAAGTGATCCCCAAATTGCAACTCAGAATGAGTGGCTATGGAAACAGTGACCATGTCTCTGTTGCCTTCCAAATGGATTGGAAACAGCTTGAGTCAAGCTTATTGTGAACAAAGGGAAATTTGCCAGTACGTAGACAATTAGAGTTCTCTTCCTGAGTACTTCAAATGCAGCCCTTAAAATGAGCTTTCGAAACCCCAGAATGTCTAAGTGTTTGCATGTCTCTTAGGAGCACTGGACAATTATGTAAGAGGGTCTCAGGAAGCTTGGAACTGTGAGAATGGTCTTTGTGCTGAAAATGCAAATGGTCATGTCCAATATATTTAATGGACAATTTGCCCCTCATACTCTTGATGTAGCGAATTTTTAAACAAAGGTCCTTATTTCTTAACATTCTTTTCATTGTTTCAGGGAAGCTCAATGGGACAAACTGTTTCCCGCAAATAGGTTTAAGGGGAAAGCATTGCAGGGAGTCAGCTAGAGAAATGAATGGCTCTTCAGTGTGTGGGCTCTGTCAGTTAGTTTCTTGTTCTAAGCAAACTTAGTATTTTCAGATTAAGTTGGCCTTATCTTTGTGCACTTTAATTTAACTCTGCCTCTGTTTTCACAGGCAGCTTTTTAGCATCAACTGAACTCTCCCTTCTCCCCACACACTCAAGCCCTAGTGCAGCTTCTACTTGCTCAAAAACATACACTGTGCAAGTTGGCATATATCTGCCTCTCAGGCTCTGAATAAGGCTGTGACTGATGACGAGAAAGCAAGCCCAAGAAAAAAGGGCTATCTCTTTGTTCTACATGCAGTAATACTGCTCTGATTACACAGAGACTGTTGTTTTAAATAACTTTCACATCTGTAAATCTACATTCATGTCTGCATATCTGTCAGTACCTATAGTTTTGACTGCAGTCCTGCTTATTTTTTTTGTTTGCTAGCTTCAGTTTACTTTAAAAAAATCACCCATCCAAGCTGTGGATATATGTGATCTATATTATGAATAAGGTCCCAATCCTTTCAAACTTTCCCAAAGGACCTTATTGCCATCCAGTATAACCCACTTAATCCACTTCCCAGGGTCCAAAAAAAAGCAAAGAAAAACACAAAGGAGAAACCGAGGAAATTTTGTTTTGTAAAGTGATTTGGTGACCTATAAATTCATGCTGTGCTAAACTCATGGGGAAGTCAGTTCTACGGCAGAACGCTTCCCTGGGACTGTTCTGTGGAACCCAGGCCCTTCTGGAGGTTCCTTGAAGCTTTTGGAAAATGTCTAAGGGGGTGTCTTTTTGGCTAAGTTTTTGTTTTGATTGTTGTTCGGTATCTTTTTTCTTATGATGAGTCTGGATCATAAAGGAAGGGGGAATGTGCAGTTGTGAGCAATTTAATTAATGTCTTGTGTCTTGAGCTTAGCTATGGCTTTGATGGGGGAAGTAACTGCATATTATAGAATCTTTTTTTACTGCGGCTTCTGGCAACTGTTAATATGATTGAGTGATTGGGATCTGAATAATTTTATGTCTGATCCCAAAAATCATGCAGTTGGCCATGCTAGGTGTGCATGGGATTTTTAGGATAGAGGAAAAAAAAATTCTCAGATCCCACTCATGGAACTCTGGAGATTGGGAGCTACCCATTTCCAGGGACACTTAAAGCCCTACTTTTTATTTAAAGCCCTGAGCTGCTGCTGATGCAGTTTTGGGACCCTGCCTGCTCCCCGGACTAGGCATGGAGAGGCTGTGTCATGGACTTTTAGGCTGCTCCCTAATTTAATTTAAAGCTAGGTACAAACCAGCCATTAAATGTTGAACATCGTCATGGCTTGTTTGCCATTTGATCCTACCATAAAGTCTTTGAATGTGTGGAGTGTTACAATTTATCATGCAATTAACATATTCATTGCATGATAAATATAACAACTGCCAGAGGCCTGTGAAATGGAGAGGGTCACTTCAGGTTTTTACCACCAAAATGAGCTTAGGCTCATAAAAGGTCATACTATCGATCTCTGATTTACTTAGTCTCAAATGGGCAAATTACACGGCTTTCTATCATTTTATTAGTTATAAAAATTCCTCTTTTGTAGCTGGCAAGACGTGGGCTAAATATTGCTATGATAAGTAGAACACTTGAAAAACTGCAGAAAGTGGCTACTGAAATTGGTAAGTATTTTATATCTGAAGCTAACCATGCACCTGCTATGTCACCTTGACCAAGTCACTTAATTGCTTACACAATACCTCCACACCTTCTTTGCCTGTCTTGTTGATTTGGATTATCACCTCTAGCTCCATTCTATTTCTGTCATTTACCTAAATCCAGGGGTCTATCAGGCCAAATTCAATTTTTGTACCTAAGAATTTATACATATTTAAAAATTATTTAAAAATAGACTAACTGGTGGGATGTATTAATTCCTGAAATAACTTCATTGACCTAAGTGTTTGGGTTGGATGCCTTCAACCCCATAGATATGCCAGACAGAAACTCCCAAAATTGGAATCCCATATGGGCAGACATCCATAATTACAAAAAAAAAAAAAAAAAGAGTCTATCTGCAGAAGTGTTGGAATGCAGAATAAAATTTCCACATAGTCACACAGGAAGCCTTCTTTAAATACAAGATAACATTTGATATAAAAAAAAAAACAAGACAGCTGGTAGAGGACAGCCAACTATGGCTGTTATGCTACTAACCAACACATTTTGTATACTGCAGGGAAAGCACTGATCAAACCATAAAATGAGAGCTAGCTAGCCGCACACTAATGATAATGCCACCATTTGAATTATATATATATGTAAACACATTTGTCAAATAGCTTTTTAAGAGATTTGCTACTAATGATAATATTCAGCCCTTCAAAGTTCTCTCTAGTCATAAATCTTTTCTTTACCTCTTCTTTTGTTTTAAAATAACTTGTGTATTGTTCAGCTTTCAAACCAATTCTATTCCCTGCAAATTTTCCACCCACTTTTGTAACAAACATGATTTTTATCTTTCTGTATGAGCTAATTTTTCTCTCTGCTTTCAAATTCTCTTATTATTGTTTCAAGAGTGTTATTTGTTACTACAAAGATATGTTCCTTTGACACTCTACTTTGATGCCTCATTCAGTTCTCCAGGCAGAGAACAGAGAGATTCTATGAGATTGTCTCCTAGCAAAACTTCCAACATAAGCTTTGACCTCTTATTATCTTCTCTTTGGGAGTTGATGCCAAATGTTGATGCCCTCTTCTCTTTGGAAACCAGGCTTCCCAAGTTTTTTAGTCATGAAGAAACTGGATGAGTCCTTCTGAATGACACATACAAGATACCTCAGATTGAAAAAATAGGTTTAGGTTTTCCTAAATAAACTTTAATTCAATCAATTTTCTCGTCCCTTTAAAATAAAAGGGACTTGGTGGGAGTATCTATATGAGATGCTAAATGCGCAGTAGACCAAAAACCATGCTAGTGCACAGTAGAATTAGTCTGCTCCACATTAAGGTCACAAAAGCGTGCACCAATGCTATTGTCCGGTAGCACCAACAGCAGCGTATGAAGTTAGTACCTGTTATTACAGGTATTAAACTTAATGAGCCGTAATTATGGCACATTAATGAATGTAGATGTGCCCACTGACTCTTATGTTTTGAAACCCAAAGCTTTTTTGTTTCTGGCACACTTAGAACCTAAAAATAAATGGGATAACCTTGGGTCTTTGTAGGCTTTCGTAAATCTGTACACTGATAGAGAGAGATGTGTTCAGCATGCGAAAGGATTTTGGCTCTCTGCCTTTTAGAATAAACATCATTTCTAAAGAATAGTCCCTAGAGAACTGTTTTAACAGTGAGATAGTTTTATTATTTTTTAATATATTATTTCACTCTTAAAATGACTGATGCCATCTGGAATATTTATTTAGTGGCTTTCAGCATTTCTGTAGATGGTTTATTAAGCGCTGAGGTCATGGAAGATGTGCAGCTAGATGAAGTGGAATTAGAAGTCTGTAATTTCTAGGGGCAATTAGGGTGTACAAAGCTAGTTTACCCAGATAAAAAAAACACAAGGTGAGATACAATATCAGATGCCAGTGAGATGCAGTCAGTTTCCATTTCCTTATTACTTAAGCAGTGATATTTTTGGAACTTTTGGAATCTATAAACACTTGGCTGTCTACCATTATCAGCAACTGTGTATATTTGGATCAACAATTGTAAGCAGGGAGGAGAAGACTTTCAACTGATCCTAGATTCACTTTGCAAATCTTTCAACAAATATGATCTGAGGTTCAAGATGATTGTAAGACCTGAAAGCAAGTTAGTAGTATGTATTTATCACATGGGACCCTGCTCAAAGAATCACCATTTCAGTATTATAGCTTTCATTTTTTAAATAAGTCTCACCTTTTCTACATCTTAGCCTTGAAAACATAGCGATATAAACCAGTTCCTAAGACAGGAATATGCAGCTGAGCTCAACTTTTGCAACAGAAATGCTTTATCAGTGATTTGGACAACGGGGTGAAAAGCACCCTGTTTAAATGTGCTGATGATACCAAAATTTGGGGTGAAGTGAGCATGCTAGTAGGGAGGGAAAGACTGCAGCAAGCCTGGGTAGGTTACAGGGGTGGGCTAACAAAAACAGGATGCACTTCAACACTAACAAGTGCAGGGTGCTGCACTTGGGCAGTAGTAACCAGCAGCACACTTATAAGATGGGAAACTCCCTTCATGAGCACACGGAGGCAGAAAGGGATCTTGGAGTCATTATTGACTCCAAGATGAACATGGGC